>NC_134578.1:114773123-115088123 GCF_050947875.1 Dermacentor variabilis | reverse complement strand
TTGAAGTCCTTGGTGGCTTGTTGACAAAGAAGTCAACGCCTAGATATCTAATGGGCTCGTTCCGGCTCTTTGGGATGATCACGGCGTCTCCCAGCCGAAGCTGGGGGACGTCGTAGTCAAACCATTTGAGCCGGTGAGCCTCATATCTCCAGCCAAAGTACTGTATCTTTTTTGGGTTAATGGTTAATCCAATTTTCTTGAAATGATGCTGTGCTACCTCCAGGTTCCTTGTCAGTTCCTCGAGGCTTGAGGCGACTAGAATGATATCGTCGGCATATGCTATTGCAGCCACAGTCGAACCCCCAGTGCTATATCCAAACCCTGAAGAGTTGAGCTCGTGCAGAAGAGGATCCAGCGTTAGGTTGAACAAAAAAGGAGAGAGGGGGTCGCCCTGCTTGATCCCCCTCCGCACGAGGACTCGCGCCCCATCCGTGCCGCCCCTGTAGGAAAAAGTGGTGAACTGATCAGCATACTGATCTGCGATTGACTTCACG
Organism: Dermacentor variabilis; assembly: GCF_050947875.1. Lineage (NCBI taxonomy): Eukaryota > Metazoa > Arthropoda > Arachnida > Ixodida > Ixodidae > Dermacentor > Dermacentor variabilis. The sequence goes on along the minus strand of NC_134578.1, from coordinate 115,087,629 downwards.
TAGTCATCATGCGCCCCGCCCTGCCGTAGAGAGGTGAGGAGCGCCTGATGGCTAACGGAGTCAGGCTTTCCTTAAGTCCAATGAAGCCGCATAGAAGTGACGGTTAAATCGTTTGGCGTGTTTCATGATGCCTTCTAACATTAGGAGGTTCGACTGAGCGGCCCTGTCTCTGGAAAAGCCGCTTTCTAGCGGATGAAACATGTACTGCTGTTGCAGCCTAGCCAGCAGCAGGCGCGAGTAGAGTCGGATGAGTACCGAGGAGATGGTTATCGGCCTCAGGTCCGAGGCGGCGGCTGCGTCCGGGCACTTCGGTATGAATACTGTCCGCGATAGGCGGAGCTCATCAGGCAGATGGTGGTGTGTGAGCCAGTTATTCATAACGAGTGCTAGGACCTCTGCCGGGAGCTTGCGCAGCTGCCTCACCGACAGACCGTCCGGCCCCGGAGCCGATGCCGTCCCCATTGCCCTCAGTGCCTAATTAAGTTCTTCTGGGGAGAAACGTGGGCATTCTGGGGGCAGACTGTTTTTGGTTCCTACTTCACGCACTGTGGGTGATTCACTCTTGAAGATAGGATCGTGAACGGAGTGAAGTGCCTCCAGGGTGATTGGCTCAACGTTTCCAGTGTCTAGGATAAGCTCTTCGAGCAGGACTTTCGGGCTTAGGGCGTACAAGCGTTGGTGTTCCTGGAATAGGCGCTTCTTGTACGCCCGCGATCGCTCACCAGGCCGCCTCCGAAGAGGGGACTCTTCGGAGGCGGCGAAGAATTCGTAGAGGTGTCTTAAGTCTGATGTTCAGTGGATGTTCAGTCAGGTTGGCCGCCATGCCGACGTCGTCTAGCCCAAAGGAGAGTAGGGTCGCGTGGGCCTCGTCTCTTGTACGGGGTGATGTTAAGTTAGTGGGAATTTTGGTGTCTGTCGTCTGTGCGTCAGGCGTTGGCTGGGGTACATTTGGCGGATGCAACCGGGTGGACTCTTGGGCTAATATTTCGCGGTATCGGCCCTGCCTGCGGAGGCTTTTGATAGACTCGGACGATCTGGAAGGGTAGATGGCGGCGAGGGCGGCGTTGACAAGCCGCTCTCCGGGCGGGAGTCTCACCTCAGCCTGTGCCAAAATTCTCATCTGCGGCTCCGTCCATCTCTGATAGGAGCTGGCCGCGGGCAGCGCAGAGGACCTCTGCCTGCCCTGGTCCGTCTCCCCCCCGAGGATTAGTGCCATCTGCTGGCGCGGGAGAGACGGAAGGGGATCCCTGGGGCATCGCAACCATATTGTGCCGTTAGGCAGGGCGTCATGAGGAATCGGAGTGTGGTCGGGGGTGGCAGGAGAGGCGGGCGGCATCTGCCCTAGTGTACCTGGGCATTCCTGCTCCGACGTGCGGACCTCCTCCCCGTGTGCCACTGTATCACCGCCCCCTGTGAAGCCGGATCGGGGTGCAGGTGCGGCGGGTGACTGTGGCCGGGGCGTGAGCCAACGGCTCTCAGGCTTTTCCCTTCCGGCAGAGGGTGGCGATTGCCGATGTGTTGCGCAATACCCCGGAGGAGTGAGGCCAGGCTTGCCCAGCGGCCCAGTAGGTGGTAACTGGGGGCCACTGAGATTCTTCCAGCTCCAGTGTGCACGCACTAATCCCTGGTGGCACCCCGGCATCGCCGGCAGGGTGGTCAACCTCCGAGGAGCTGGGGGAGCTGGTTTCCTTTCAGGGGCGGGCGCCGGCTCATGCTTGCCGGAGGAGGAGGAGGACCAGGAGAGGTGAAGTGCCTGCAACGCCGCCTTGGATGTCCTCCTGCCTTTCGACTGTGGTCGTGACCCACGAAAAGTTGGTAGTATCCCGGTACACTCGTCGGCGCTGCCCTCCGTGACACTTGGTTTGCTTTTCACCTCAGCTTCGATGGTTTTGTATTTATCCGAGGCGACTAGGGAAACGATGTCCCATGTTGACCTCCCAGGGATCCATAGGGTCGTGCTGTTTTTGGAGGCAGAGGCCCCCAGCCGGAGCCTGACGGACGCAACTCGACGGATCTCTTGTAGGTCCCAATGATGGGGTGATTTAATGTCTGATTTCGAGGGTGTAGTTGGGGGTGAGTTACAAGTCTTTCAACTAGAATTTCGAGGTGTCGGCCGTATTCTGGTTACTGAGGGAGGGGTTGGTGTTTTAGTGAATTTTGGTGGAGACGGGGGTAATAAGCCCACGGGGCTGCTCTTTCCCTTCGGGATTCGTGGATGAAGGCTGGGTTGGCCATCCGGTGACTTTTTTGCGGCACTTTGCGAAGTGCGATGAAGCAGAATGTGCACTGCCATACCACCCTGAGGTTGTGGGCTTTGATGTAGTGTGCTTCAAGATACACCCGTGAGGTGAGCGAGCTTGTGCACTTACTACAATGGTTTATGGACGGGTAATTTAGGATGATAGTGGATATCGAATGTTCTGAGATTACGCCTGCATCCTGCCGCCAGTGGTGAGGGCCGAGTCAACCGCGCCGTTGGCCTGTTTGGAGTCGGATCCGGGTGGCAGCGGCTCATTGACCCGCCTCAGAGCTGTGGAGCAATGCCAATAGTGAGAGGCTATTCCGCGGGAGGGTGCCTTAGTTAATACACAGACAGAACATGTCCGTCTGATGGAACAGCCGTGCTGCTGGCTATAGTGGCGTTCCAAGGCTATCAGTGTGCATTCGGATGATCCGCATACATGGCACCCAACTGGGGATAGTGGATATTCTTTGATTACAATGTGGCCATGAAGAGAGCCCTTGAGTAAGCGATAGAAGCGAGAATACAGGTGCTTCTCCGGGAAGTTGAAAGGACCTTGTGCGGACTAGTTGATTAAAAGAAGAGTGCAAGTGATTTGAAAGGAAACTCATAGGGGAGTTGAAAGGTCTTTGTGTGGACTAGTTCTTTAAACAAAGACTGGAACTGAATCAAGAGGAAGTTGTATGGTCCCGTGCGGACGGTCGTGGTGCTGATGTGTAGGGTGGACAAAAAAAAGAATGGGAAGAAAAAAATTGTAGGAGATGCGGGATTCGAACCTGTGACCATTGGAACTTGGCCGAAGAGATAGCTCGGTCGGCTAGCTCACTACGCCCCCGGGCACTTTGAAGAGGCGTAGCTCCTCTCCCAGGCGTCGTACTTAAGTGGCAATGCTTTCAATTTGTCCGGGATAGTCTATTTTTGCTGGGGTCGCAAGGCACACTTCGCAGAAAAAGTGGCCGATCTGCGGGAAGAGCGAGCTCGAGAGGCTCTCAATACTCGAAAAATGTTAGGCCGGTGGCCGGCAAGACGCTGAAATCTTACGGAACTAGCGTGAGAAGACGGCGCAAACCGCCATCCCGGGGAAGGAATGCTCGATCGAGCGAAACACCTTTTTCGTCTAATTATTAGGACCCTATTTATGATTATTTCGAGAGGAAACGCGCCCGAGGGGCTGCATTCCGATTGCTATGACTTTTGTTTTGATTTGGTTTTCCCTTTTCTTTATTATTTACCGGATCGAATGCGAGTGCTGTATACGTGTTTGTGCATGTATTAGGTTATGGGGCGAGGTTCAATTATTTAAAATAGGAGAACGAGAAAAATAAAAAGGAGGAATTAAGGATAATTACTGTACCGTGGCCTATGAGGCGCACGAGCGGGGTTGAGAGCTTATATGTAAACGTGCTATATACGTCCGCGCTCCCGCAAGCGACTGCTTTAATAGGTAAATAGAACATACAAGTAAAGAATAAATAAAAAAAGGAATTACTTAACCATGATTATTGCGCCGTGGCGCGCGGGGAGGAGACATTAGAAGTAAACATGCGCGGCGCGCCCACGAGTAACTGCCTTATTGAGTAAGGAAAGGTAAAACGAAAGAGTGATTAAGAAAAAAAACAAGGAATTACTTTAAGATGATTTATGCCGTGGCTGTTAGGCGCGCGCGCGCGCGGTCGTGAGACCTTAGATGTACACGGCGCCGGTGCGCCGTGCACAGGAGTCATAGTTACTGTCGCCGTGCAAGAGAGTCATAGTTACTCCCGCCGTTCTCCCGTGCTTTTCTGAATTTCTTCACGTTGACATTTAGAGCACTGGGCAGAAATCACACTGCGTCAGCACCGTTAACGGCCCTCGCAATGCTTTGTTTTAATTAGACAGTCGGATTCGCCCGGTTCGTGACAATTCTGAGTCGGCTGTTTTCTGCCGGCCGAAGCAAGAACCTCAGGCGTGAAGCCCACAGAAAATGCATAGCTGTGGCTTTCCACAGGAAAGTCCCGACGCTGGTCCGGGCTCGGCCGCACCGCTTTTTACGGCGGCGAGCCTCGCCCAGTCCCGGTGCAGTGCCGTTCCTGGTTCTGGACCCGAGCCCGACCGGCTCAGCCCTCAGAGCCAATCCTTTTCGCAAGGTTATGGATCCGTTTTGCCGACTTCCCTTACCTACATTGGTCGATCGACTGGAGGATGTTCACCTTGGAGACCTGCTGCGGATGTGAGTGCGGTCCGGCACGATAATCACTCTCCCTCAGTCGGATTTTCAAGGGCCGACAGGAGCGCACCGGACAGCGCAAGAGCCGCACTGGTCTACGGAGCCCATTCCAGGGACTCCATCTCCTTACAAAGAAAAGAAAACTCTTCCCGAGGCTCCCATCGGAGTCTCCGAGCTGGTTTGCGTTGCCGCACTGAGTCCCGAAGGACCGATCTCCGTAGCCGGGCTCGGGACTGTTAACCCGATTCCCTTTTGGTTGCAGCGGGGCGTCTCCAATTCACAGACTGAGCTGCACAAACGCGCCCGCTTCTGAAAAAATTTCTCCTTTCCCTAAGGACCGACTGACCCACGTTCAACTGCTGTTCACATGGAACCCTTCTCCACTTCAGTGCTCAAGGTTCTCACTTGAGTCTTTGCTACTATCACCGAGATCTACACCAGCGGCGGCTCCAGGCGGGCTCACGCCCGACACCTTCAACGCCCACCGCTGCGGCCCTTCTACTTGTCGCGGCTTAGCACCCCCACATTTCGTGCTTTTTTGCCGGCGACGGCCGGGGATAGGCGCGACGCTAGAGCGCCATCCATTTTCGGGGCTAGTTGCTTCGGCAGGCGAGTTGTTACACTCTTTAGCGGATTCCGACTTCAATGGCCACCGTCCTGCTGTTTTAAGCAACCAACACCTTCATGGGTTCTCATGAGCGTCCCGACTCAGGCGCCTTACCCTGGCGTTTGGTTCATCCCACAGTGCCAGTTCTGCTTACCAAAAGTGGCCCACTTGGCGCTCTCATTGCAGCGGGAGGCCTCAACCCAGAAGGCCTCCCGTAGACCCATTGAAAGTTTGAGAATAGGTTGAGGACGTTTCGGCCCCAATGCGTCTAATCATTCGCTTTACCAGGTGTGACTGCTCTCCCATCGAGCGCCAGTTATCCTGAGGGAAACTTCGGAGGGAACCAGCTACTAGATGGTTCGATTGGTCTTTCGCCCCTATACCCAGGTCGGACGATCGATTTGCACGTCAGAATCGCTTCGGACCTCCACGAGAGTTTCCTCTGGCCTCGTCCTGCCCGGGCATAGTTCACCATCTTTCGGGGGCCAACGTGTGCGCTCTCGCTCCACCCCGGCGACGAGTGAGCGCCTGGGACGGGCCGTTGCTGCTCCCTTTTTCGCATCCCTGTGCAGTCCGGGATCGCAACGCAGCCCGCAAGGGGCCTTCAGGTTTCATTGCGCCATTGGGTTTCGAGGCCCATTGACTCGCGCACATGTTAGACTCCTTGGTCCGCGTTTCAAGACTGGTCGGGTGGGTTACCGACCTACTCGCCGCAAACGACGATAGCGCCTCCGCGGGAGAATCGCCCCGCTCGCAGCGGCTTCTCGCCGGCCAACCCGCCGCCACGGGACCAACGCGGACGACAGGAGACGACAAGCTTGCCCAGCGGGTTCTCCGCTCCTTTTCCGGAGGGCGTCATCGTTCGGGCCTCCTGACAGTCATCACCCCTGGACGGGGTGATGAACTTCTCGCGCACGGCGAGGTATAACTCCCGCGAGCCGTCCCTGAAGGGACGGGCAGGTCACCTCCATAGCCGGACTCAAAGTCGTACTTTTCCCATTGACCCGCGTCCGTCGCGGCGTTCTACCGGCGGTGGGAAGTTGGCACCCTGGAGACCGCGTCTGCGTGCCAGCAGCCGGAACAGCCCCCCGAAGGGGGACGTTTACCCGACTCCGCCGGCTCCGCGGTCTTACGGAGACTGAAACCCTCCGCTTTCAAGCTTCGAGGGCCCACCCGTTTTACTCTAAGCGGTTTCATGTTCTCTTGGCCTCTCCCTTCAAAGTTCTTTTCAACTTTCCCTCACGGTACTTGTGAACTATCGGTCTCTTGTTCGTATTTAGCCATAGATAGAGTTTACCACCCACTTAGGGCTGCACTCTCAAGCAACCCGACTCACTGGAGGCTTCATCGCGGGCGCGCAACGACCGAGATGGGCCTGGCACCCACTCTGGGACAAGTCCCTGTCAGGGGGACATGCACCGTCGCAAATACCCGAGAACGTCGCCTCCCATACACCACATTTCCCGACCGCCTGTAAGGACGGCGGATTCGGTGCTGGGCTCGGTCCCGTTTCGCTCGCAGCTACTCGGGGAATCCCTGTTGGTTTCTTTTTCTCCGCTTAGTGATATGCTTAAATTCAGCGGGTTGTCTCGCCTGATCTGAGGTCGACAACGGATACATCGCTTTCGCCATCCCGGCACGACTAAGTACGACGCCCTGCCACGTCCCTGCGGACGAGGCTGGCAAGCGGCACAACGCCTGCGCGCGTGCGTCATACGAGCGGTATGCCGAAAAGGACTCGACACGTTCGAAAACCCAGCACCAACCGAGTACGACGCCCTACCACGTCCTTCGCCCAACACGGAGCTACTTTTAGACGAGGCTGGCAGGCGGTGAACCGCCTGCACGCGTGCGGCGCACGAGCAGTTGCATGGTAAGCGACCCTGTCTGAAGCCCAAACACCACCGAGGCAAAGATCGCCTTAGCAGAGCGCCGCTTCAGCAGGCACCGCAAAGACGACTAAAACCTGGCAGGGGGCATCGTCTCGTGTAGCGTCGCCCCTACCCAACTGGAGTGGCCCAGTCGTTAGGGGACAGAGACTGCGAAGCACTTCGACCGACGGCGGACTCCGACGGAACGCGTCAGCTCGGCCAACGCTCTCGAAGGAGACATTTTGCGTTTCGCGGCAATTCTGCGCCGTGCTCTTCTCGCTCGCAGACGGCGCTATCGTGTCAAACCGCTTTCGGGGGCCACCCTTCTCCTCCCCACTCCTCGCAAAAATTTGCCGACTCCCATTCCTGCGACGAAGCCCGGAAGGGGCGCCCACACAGCTGCGGTGACGTGAATGAGCGACCAGCTCTGGAGCTCGACGTACTCCGAAGGCAAACAACGCAAATTGCGATCTCTTCCGACTCTCTCGCAAACGTTCGCGCTACATGGCAACAGACGTTCGCACCTCGCGCTTGGACCGCTCTTTCCCTGCAGGTATCAGACCCCATCCTGCGGCGGTCTTGCTAGAGGCGTGCACTCGTCACGCTGCAGTAGATTATAATGCCTCGTTTCCGTCTCTTCGAAGATTTGGCACAACGGCTCGCCACCGTCTCCTTCTCGTGAGGTCGCTGGCGCGTGGCATTAGCGCTCAACGTACTGTCCATGATGCCGACGCGGTCAAAACGAGTCGACGGACGCACGTTCCCTGTATGCCGAAGGCTCTCTTGATATGTGATCCGACCCTCAGACAGACGATGCCAAGGGGAGACCCAAGGCCGCAATGTGCGTTCAAAGAATCAGCGCTCAGTGTGTCCTGCAAATCACACCAAGTCTCCCAGCTGGCTGCGTTCTTCATCGGCCCGAGAACCGAATGATCCACCGCTTAGAGTAGTGAAAAAGAGTTTGTTCAATTCAGTACAGTACAACCAGGGTTTCTGGCACGTGGCGTCTCCGTGTGTGTGGTTTCGAACAGCGCCTTTCGGCGTGCGTACTCGCGCAGCTCTCCAAAGCCACTCGGCCAGTGCCAGGGACGGCTCTCTGCGCCGGAGCCACAACAAGTCTACTTCAGGCGGAAGACGAAGCCAGCAACGGCTTGGCCGCAAGTGCGTTCGAATCCGGGACTACAGTCCCTCGTCTGTCCGTACTTTACCTCTTTCGACGTGCGGCGCCTTCCCAAAGCGCACAAGTCCGCTAACCGCAGAACGCTTCCGACGTAGCAAAGCCGCGTTTCCTTCGGTACTTCGCAGCAACGCCGCCTTTCCCTCGGCGGCGGGCGAATAGCCTGCAGACGTCCTCGCATTGAACCGCGATCTCGACACCTCGCTCGTCACGACCAGGAGCAGACCGGCAGCCGCCGGCCCTGTCGGGCTCGGCCGCATTTGCCGCGGAGAACGGGAGAGCGCTTTAGGCCACGGTTCCTTCCGTACTTGGCAGCCGCACCCTCATACCGCCAGTTCTATGACCGACCGAGCGCTACACCGTTCCTTTAATACTTGGGCAGCAACAAAGTCGGGTCGTTACTCCATACTCGCTGCAGGAAGCGACCGGCAGCCGCTAGCCTTTTCAGACTCGGCACCGTTGGCCGTGGAGGACAGGAGAGCGCTCGCACCACGGTTCCGTGTGTACTAACCGGCAGCAGCTCTCGACCGTCAGTTCCTTGACCGACCGCACGCTTCGCCGTTCCCGTCGTACTGGGCAAAGCAGCAGGTCGGGTCGTCTTACTCCCCTTCCGCGCAAGAGCGACGAGGTGGACAGAAAGCCCACCCAGTGTGCGTTACGCCGTTTCTACCCGCGGGCGCGGCCAAACCAACCGTCCAAGCAGGCACGTACCCAGGGGGGCCCGGCCCCCCCCCCCCCCGAAATCAAGTGGCATACCCCCCCCTCCCCAGCCACGCCACCACTCCTCACACATTCCTAAAGCGCCGCCAGATCAATGTTGAGACTTGACAGCTGTTCATCGGTCAGCATTATGCTGCCTTTCTCACTCCTTTTAGATGGCGGTAGTTATCGGCACCTCTTGTAATGTGAAGGACAGTTTTCTCATAGATTCCGCACCCGCGCGATTAACTCGGGATGCGTTCAGTTGTTACCATCTATTCAACCGTCACACGCATAGCTGTTGCTTTTGTTAGTTCAACCTTCTTTGTTTAGGCTGATCCCGAGACCAGGAGAGGGATGCGGCTGTTACTGAGCTGGTCTGTACTCTCGCGGAACGAGTTGCGGCCGGAGAAAACGCCAATTGCGTTTTACTTTTCCTTTGCTTCATTATTTTCTTGAGTTACGGCTCGCCGCGACGCTGGCAGATGCCCGGAACCATATACACGTTATATGGGTTAGAGAAGGTGGGAAATAAAATAATGTGAAAGAGCGTCCATCATGAAACCCTGCAATAACCCTTAAACCCATAAGCAAGATGGCTGTCGCCCGTTACCTGGTCTGTTTTTCCCTAATTGTATAGCACTTTTCGTGCAAAATTGGCAACTGGAAACAAGAATCGCAAGGAGTTGAGAAAGTAAGCGATCTACTAAGGGAGACAGCCAAGGCAACAACCAAACTGCAAGCAAAAGCGAATAATAAAAAAGTTAACCGTTGTTTATGAGGCTATTTATAGATCAACATCTTTTTATTGAAAAAGGAAGTAGAGAAAACGCCGCCGGAAGTGGAGAACAATTACTTGTTTTGAATGACGCTTCTATACAGTTATCGGTCGAACCGCCTCACGTAGCCACTTCTCTGCTGTGTTTATGTGGGTGTTTTTCTAACCTTTCGCGGTGAGCGCAGTACGTCTAGAATCGCAGAGTCCTGCGCTCTACGCGGTTGTATGGGACTGGCGGCCGCACAGCTTTACGCAATTCGCGGAACTGTCAAAACTGATAAACAAAGCGAAAATAACTGATATTCGGAACTATAACATGAGAAACACTGAAGAAGACCTAAAAAATGAACGCATCCTGAAATCAGTAAAAAAGAAACCTGGCATAGGACAAACCATGATGTATGCGCTAAATGATAAAAAGGGGAATATCATCAGCAATCTCTAAGATATAGTAAAAGCGGCGGAAAAATTCTAAGCTGACCTGTATACAGTACCCAGAGGAGTCACGATACCTCACTTAGAAACAGTGATGAACAGGATACAGAAACTCCTATAACTAGCGATGAGGTTAGAAGGGCCTGCAAGACATGAAACGATGAAGAGCGGGAGGAGAAGGTGGAATAGCAGTCGATTTAATCAAAGATGGAGGAGACATAATGCTTGGAAAACTGGCGGCTCTTTATACGAAGTGTCTATCGACTGCAAGGGTCCCAGAAAACTGGAAGAATGCAGATATTATACTAATCCACAAAAAAGGAGACGTTAAAGAATTGAAAAATTATAGGACCATTAGCTTGCTCCCAGTATTATATAAAATATTTAGCAAAATAATCTTCAATGGAATAAGGGCAACACTGGGTTTTCTCAACCAAGGGAACAGGCTGGCTTCAGGAAGAGATACTTTACAATGGATCACATCCATGCCATCAATCAGGTTATCGCGAAATCTGCAGAGTACAATAAGCCTATCCATGTGGCTTATATAGATTACGAAAATGCATTTGATGCAGTAGAGATACAAGCAGTCATAGAGGCACTGCGTAATCAAGGAGTACAGAACGTTTACGTAAAAAGCTTGGAAAATAATGCTACATGCGTGTGGTATTTGTTTGTGCGAGGCGCGTGGGCGCCATCACTCCAGAAAAGTGGAGGAAGAACGAACTGGGCTCGCGCTGTGAATCTAACCGGTCAGCGCTGCAACCATTGTTGTAAATATAATCTGTAAATAGTTTCTCGTCTTACTGACTCGTCCTTCGCGTAAGAATATCTACAGAGGTTCTACAGCTACCTTAATTCTACACAAGAAAAGCAGGGAGATACCTATAGAGAAAGGGGTCAGACAGGGAGACAATTTCTCCAAAGCTATTCACTGCGTGCTTAGAAGAATTCAAGCTCTTAAACTGGGAAGGCTTAGGAGTAAAGATCGACGGCAAATATCTCAACAACCTTCGGTTTGCCGATGGCATTGTTCTATTCAACAACAATGCAGACGAGCTACAACAAATGATTGGAGACCTTAACAGAGAGAGTGTAAGAGTGGGGTTTAATATTAATATGCCGAAGATGAAGATAATGATAAATAGCCGGGCAAAGCACCTAAGCACCCTAGAAACAAACATCATTGCAACAGATGCCTCACAATGCGAGGAAAAAGCTGGCATTGGAATATTTTGTCCTGCGCTCGACTGGTATTTTTCTTTAAGATTGCCTGATTTTGTGCCTATTTTTCTGGCCGAGTTGTTAGCAGTAATCCAGCTTTGCGTAAATTAGACCAAATGATTACAACGGCTGCTATTCTTACTGACTCCCTTTCTGTATGCTCTTGCCTTACGGCTACTAATGAGTCACCCATGCTAAAACTCTTCCGCTTACTAGTTCCTGCCCATGTGCAATGTATTCATTTGATTTGGGTGCCTGGTCATAAAGGTTTGTTTTTTAATGAAACTGCCGATTCACTGGCACATGCATCACTAGCCGGCCCTGTTCTTCCTATTCTACCAGTGACAGCACAGATCACGGCGGCAAGATTTCGGATGAGATCAATTAGATCAGCCTTATTAAACCGACATTTGACAGCTTCTCCAGAGTATAAACACCTGGCATTTCTCTGGCATAGCGAATCTTGTTACACAAAGATGCTTGAGGTCTGCCTCACCAAATTACGCTGCCGCATTCCCTCCCTAAATTTCTATTTATACAGGTCGGGTGTGGTTCCCTCTCCCCTTTGTTCTTTTGTGAGGAGGAGGAGACGATACAGCACTTTCTTCTATCTTGCCGCCGCTTTGCTGCGTTAAGAAAAAGATTGTTGCAGATACCTTTTCGAAGAATTGGCCTGGACTTGACAGAACCTGCAATTCTTTCGTTCGGGGCGTCCACTTTGGGATTCAGCCACAGGGATGCGTGCTTCGCTGTCCAAACATTTCTTACAGAATCTAAACGAGTGCCCTGCTAAATTCTGTTTTTTTATTACTCCTAAATTAATTATTCCTCATTCAACAGCACCTTCCCGATTTTATTTTAGCCGGTAATTGAACCGTATTCAATGCTATTCCCATAGATATTAGGAAATTTAGGGTCTATTTTTTGGAATAATCCACCCATTTCTTGGCCAATCCCCCATCGTGGGTATGAGCCACACGTGCCACAGGCTACAACAACAACAACAAAGGAACAAGAGATCAGGATCGCCAGTCGGTCACTAGAGACTGAAGGAGCACGTTTACCTAGGTCATTTAATCATAGGCAACCCTGATCATGAGAAGGAAATTCACATAAGAATAAAGATAGGTTGGATCGCATACGGCAGACATTGCCAGCTCCTGACTGGAAGCTTACCATTATTATTGAAAAGTAAGGTGTGCAATCAGTGCATTTTGCCAGTGCTGACATATGGAGCAGAGATTTGAGAGCAAGTTAAGGACCGCGTAAAGAGCGATCGAACGAAGATTGCTAGGCATAACGTTAAGAGAGAGAAAGAGCGGTTTGGATAAGAGAGCGAACGGGTATTGACGATATTCTAATTGACATCAAGAGGAAAAAATGTAGCTGGGCAGGTCATGTAATGCGCCGGTTAGATAACCGTTGGACCATTAGGGTTACAGAATGGTTACCAAGAGAGGGAAAACGCAATCGAGGACGACAAAAGACTAGACAAACGATGAAATTAGGAAATTCGCGGGCTCTAGTTGGAATCGGTTGGCGCAGGACAGGGGTAATTGGAGTTCGCATCGCAGGGAGAGGCCTTCGTCCTGCAGTGGACATAAAACAGGCTGATGATGATGATGATTATGGAGGCGAAACCCTTGAGGTGAAAAATCAATTAAGCTAGGCAATTGAGCAGGAAACAGCGGCCGCGGAAATATCGACCATGGCTCATCATCAACTACCGGAATACGATGACCAGTCCGACAACTGGAAGGCTTACATCACGAAGGCAGTAGCTTATTTTGAGGCAACTGGCGTCAGCGACTCGGGAAAGAAGAGGGCGCTGCTGGTAGCAGCATTGAGTACGTGCACCGTGCAAGTGCTCTCAGGACAGGTTGCACCGAGGAAGCCAAACTCGCTTACGTACGAGGAAGCAGTCAAAGTTTTGGATGACTACTTCGACCCTAAGCGTCATGAAATAACGGAGAGCTATCGGTTCTTCAATCCTTGCCAGTGGGAACGTGATACCATTCAACAGTTCATCGTTGAAGTTCGCCGGATTGCGGATGGCTGTAATTTCGGTGGCATGCTAGACTGGATGCTTCGCGACAGGATCGCCTGTGGAGTGAGGTCAAGCGTTGCTCAGAAGCAACTATTAGCGAAAACACATTTGAGGTTGAGGGAGGCGAAAACAATTGGCATATGAGCAGAAGCGGTAGAAAAAGATGCAAAGAAGATGTCATCTGACATTGAACCCGTGCTCAAGGTCGATGCACGACAAGCTGATGAACTGGTGTCCGTATGTGGGCGTTGCGGAAGTCAGAAATACAACAGAAACGCCTGCGGCTGGGTGAAAGCGAGGTGTTACCGCTGTGGTGAATACGGCCATCTGGCGAAGATGTGCCAAAGCGACGTGCGGAAAGGACGCCCAAAAACTCGTTCACAATGCAGCCAAGGAGAAGCGTTTGCAGTCACAGCGGACGTCATTGAGGAAAATGCAGACGATGCGCACATTTGGACACTAACCGCACCCTCCAATGGTTGGCAACCACCACCTATTCTTCGTACTTTCACATGGCGTGGCATTGACGTACCTGTGATTGTGGACACCGGCTCACCCGTCTGTGTTCTGTCCAAAGAAAGTTTTGAGAAAAACCGTGAACATTGGCCGCAACTAGAAACCGCATTCATTAAACTGTCCTGTTATCTTGGAGAACTTCCTGTATTAGGGAAACTGAGTATGTCAGTGTCCTACAACGACAAGGTCAAGAGTTCCTTGATGGTCCCGAACTGTTCATGTCCGAGCCTCTGCGGACGAGAGTTGATTTCTAAGTTCAATGACGCAGGATCCTCGGTGTTGAACGTATCAGTGCAACAAAGCTCTGGTCCAGGAAGCAGCCGTACCTCCGCCATTCATGCCGTCCTCTCAGAGTTCAAAGACGTCTTCAGCCCCGAGCTGGGTCTAATTGACGGACACCCTGTCCATCTGTAGCTCAAGGAAGGCACCATGCTGAAGTTTTGTAAGGCCCGTTCCCTTCCATTTGCTTTACGCGACAAAGTTTAGAAAGAGGTTTATAGGCTCGTAACGCTTGGAGTACTGTCACCTGTAACGCACGCCGAGTGGGCTACTCCCATTGTGCCCGTAATGAAGAACGGCGCGGTTAGAATCTGCGTTGATTTTAAGGTGACCTTGAATCCCGTCTGTGAACTGGAGCAGTACCCGTGACCAGCTATTGATGGCATTTTCGCATGCCTGAACGGTGGGGACTGTCCAGCACACTGGATTTAAGAAATGCGTTTAAAGGGACACTAATGGTTACCAGAAAGTGAAGTTAAAGTGGTAGAGCAATGTTCTAGAACGTCTAAGGCGTCAATATAATCGCGAACAGAGCTTTAGTAACCGAGAAATTGAGGTAAATGCATGGCACGATTTGAGACCCCCCAGCGACATTCCGGTACTAGCCCGATGACGAAAGCACTCCTCATAATTTGTGTTACTAATACTCAACTACTCGTATTAAAAACATAATTTCATTCGATTATAAGACGGAAGAAAATGCTACTTGTCAACGTCTATTCGATTCTAAGAAAAAATAATATTTTGACGTTACCCTTCAGTAGTATGTGTGGTCGAAAGATTGTTTTCGCTCGACTCTGCGCGCTCGACATTGCGCCGCGCGCGCTTTGGAGTTTCAGTTGTTTGTTTATCGCGTCGTGCTGCGGTTGTCCTGCTGGCTCGCGAAACTTGCATTTGGAACAAGCAGCGAGAATGCCACGTCCATGTGATGTCGTGGGAAGCCCTCGTTGCTTTCCCGCTCCGGAGAGGCGGTGTCGAGGCCGACGTCGTAGTACGCAACGACGCCGGCAGGGCGAGCCCTCAGCAGCAGGTCGCGCTCGTCAGTGCTCAAATCACTGGAGTTGAGCCCAGCATCGCGAGCCAATCTGTCGTTGTCAGGGTCCATTGCGACGAGCGTCGAAGTTTGCGTCATAGAATGAAGTACCAGCTTATGGTAGCGCGTTTCTCCTTCCGCTAGCCACCATACTCCCGCTTTCGCTCTGCTGTCAGCTCTGTCTTGGCTCTGTTTCTGGCCGCGCGTTTGCGTTTTGCGCAGAAAAGCCGTAGCGCCGTCTGCGGACGCCGTTTTACTCACCGACGGCGCAACGTCACTATGAGACCATGATGTCGGTACTTCTCGACCGGAGGGCGGGCGATTTGAATTGCGCTAGAGGTACGCGGACGCTTCAGAACGCATTCTCTTAAAATAAGTCTTTTGTTCGCATGAAACAAGTGTTTCGATGTTTCTGGGATGGCATTTCAACAGTCCACGTTGACTTAATAGTAACCTTTAGTGTCCCTTTAACCAAGTTCCCCTCAATGAGGACTCAAGGAAGATGTTCGTAATCAATACACACCGTGGGTTGTTTTGCTAAAACCGACTGCCGTTCGGCATAGCTTCCGCGCCTGCCATCTTCCAGTCGAAAATAGAAACACTTCTGCAGGGCCTGACAGGTGTTCAGGCTTACCTTGACGTTGTTTTGGTATCAGAAAAACTTGGTAGTACCGACAGGTTACGACAAGCACTGCAGCGTTTTCGTGAACATGAAGTGAAGCTCAGACTTCAGAAATGCAGCTTTCGCCAAGAGGCAGTGACCTATCTCGGTCATACAATTGATCTGGAAGGTCTGCATCCAATAGAGAAGCATGTTGAAGCAATCGCGCGAGCCCTCAACCCAGAAAATGTTCAGCAATTGAGATCGTTTCTGGGCATGATTACATTTTATTTGAAGTTCATGCCCAACATGTCTTCCGTACTTTCACCGCTGTACAAGTTATTGGAGAACAGCACACGTTGGTTCTGGGGACATGCGCAAGAAGCAGCTTTTCGTGAAGCAAAAAAATGCCTTCTGGAAGCGGCTGTGCTGGCTCGCTGTGATCCCGAGAGACCCCTCAAGCTAGAGTGTGACGCTTCACAGGACGGAATAGGTGCCGTGGTTTTCCATACATTCGGAAAGATAAACAAACCTGTCGGGTTCCGTTCTAGAACGCTAACAAGGGATGAGAAAAATTATTCTCAGCTTGAGAAGGAAGCCCTTGCTCTTGTGTTTGGAGTGTCCAAATTCCGTGATTATCTCGTAGACCGAGAATTCGTATTGGTCACCGACCACCAGCCGCTCGTGGGCCCGTTGAAGGCGGATCGACCAACTCTAGCATTGGCAGCTGCCAGAATGCAGCGCTGGGCGCTGTACATAGGCGGGTTCCGCTATCAGCTTCAATACTCTCCTGGTAAACAACTGCTCAACGCTGACGTCTTTAGTAGACGGCCACAATAGACGTCTGAGCCGAAGCCACCAGAAGCGGACCCACCAGACTATCGGCTGGCCTTGACTGTTCGGTGGGGGAACTGTGTCAGTTGAGGAGCTAAGGCAGTTGACTGCTGGTGACCCTGCTCTCAGTCAAGTTATGCGATTCACTAAGAATAGTTGGCCGCCCTGCGCAAAAGGCTTGAATACGGGTGTCGCACCTTTTTTTGACAAGAAATTGGAGCTTTCTTTGGCCCACGCGTTGTTATACTTGGGCCGGCGAGTAGTCGTTCCGATGGAGGCGCGACGTCGCATATTATACCTTGTGCATGAGACGCACCAAGGATCATCCGCTATGAAGGCGGTGGCTAGATCGTCATTCCGGTGGCCAAGGTTAGATCGCGAAATTGAGGCAGTGACAGCGTCATGTCAGAGTTGTCTTCAAAACCTGCCCACATAGACAAAGAAAAAGACTAAGAGCGGACACTCCGAGAAATCTGGCCTCAGGAACTACGTCACCGCTACGTAACGAACTAGTGCTCTCACCAAACGCCAGAGGACGCAGGCGCAAAATGTAAGGAATTCGGCTCAACAGTTTTACAAAATAATAATTATACGCCCAAATTTGGCGTGTTTCTTATGCATAAAAACAGAATTTATTAAAATTCAGAATTAGATCAGAATTCAGAACAAAATTAAAACAGAAATGCAGACCTTCGCAATTCACAGCAGCCTAATTTCGGCGCAGAAAGCGATCAAGAGTCTACACCTTTCAAGAGAGCCAAGGTGATTACCGCCAGACGAGGTGCACTAGGACAGGACTAGACACTTTCCAGAACGTGAAAATCTGAAGTTGCTGATGAAATGTCGGAACCCGCAGTGCAAAGCGAAGTCGCGAGTGAAGTGCCGTAAATGTAACGTGTTACTTTGCGTGCAAAGTTCGAACTGTTTCCTGGAGTTCCATGCGGCCTAAGTCCCAGAGTACCCACTTGGGTACCAACAACCTACCTTTCGTTCAGATTAATAATAATAATAATATTTGGGGTTTTACGTGCCAAAACCACTTTCTGATTATGAGGCACGCCGTAGTGGAGGACTCCGGAAATTTTGACCACCTGGGGTTCTTTAACGTGCACCTAAATCTAAGTACACGGGTGTTTTCGCATTTCGCCCCCATTTCGTTCAGATTATTCACCCACAACATTTTTATCAGTTGTGTTGCTGTACTTTGCGTTCAAAATAAGGTTTCATCAAAATTGTTCAAGAATTGATGTCTCAGGACTCAAGAGGATATTGAACTGTCTAACATACTTATCTGGAGGGCCCTATACTTAAACTTGGCTTGAGTATCAGAATAATTTAATTCCTTGCCAACTTTTGAGGTATTTTTCTAAAATATACATGTTTATTATTTCAAATTATTTTAGTAGACACTACAGTCACAGGCGAAAAGGGAGAAAATTTATGGTAGGTGAAAAAAGTAACACAGTTTATGCGAAGAATTTCTAAAAATTCAACTTTTTACTTAGCCAAATAAAGACGGAAAATTCTCTAATGCATTAAATTATGACGTCATATGAAAGAAGGATGCCATCAAATTGCCCTGAAATAAAATTCCTTATTGCACCTGTTTGAAACCTGAAAAAAAAATGCATCTCCAACCAAATTTTACTATTTTGCGGAAATTCCAAACAGCGCTCGCGTGATAAAAAAAATGAACATATTTTGGTGAAACCTTATTCAAGCAATAGCCATCTACCCATATTTTTTTTCAAGAAAATCAATAATGGTCATTTGGCTCTGCGATGTTTCGCGGGAATGACCCTAATATTGCAAAAATGAATTTTTAAAGAAAGAGAACACGTTTTTTTTTAGTGCTGGGCGCGCGTTAGCTGGCCATTGCCTAAGTTAATGTTGAAGACGTAATGTGCACATCTAAATATGTTTTCATGCCACAAAGATCAGAACATTTATATACTATACATACCTCTAGGATCGACGATTTCAAGCGCTGCCTTCATTTCTTGCATAACGCAGTCCTTTTCACGATTTTTCTGTAATCGAAGAGTCAGAAGTCCCACAAAAGCGGGCGATTTGCTACTTCCTTTATCAACAACTCGTTGAAAGACGCACGCTGCATTTTCGTTGAACGGAGGCGTTAAGACGAAGATCTGAAAAAGACGACACGCTGGTGCGCAAATTGTTCACATGATGTACAAAAGCCCTAGTAGTTTCGCACGTGGGGCACGCAAACGTATCTACAGAATTAATCCTTGCACATTCCATTCTTGCTCTTAATTCTTACATTTATTTTTTTGCTTACAATAGTTCTCAACTTTTACGCCAATGTCTTAAGGTTTTCGCGTTTTTCGTAATGCGAAACTGAGCGTTAGCTATGACGGTATTGTTGCCATGGCGACCAACGACGCGACGTACACTTTCAGCTTCAGGAGTGTTTGTTTGGACGCTGGCTAAACAGTAAACAAACAAAAGCAGCAACGCGAACTGTACGGGAGGGGCGGAAGGAGGGATAAGCCACGACGTTCCAACGCAGCAGAAAACCTAACCCCGCAATGGTTGCAGAACTGGAAAGCTAGGTAAAGGGTATGTATATTGCGCCTGCAGTCGTCGTACATGTTTAGGCATAAAAGCTGCATTTATACATTATACGTGCGGCTCAGTCAGTATTTGCAACATTAATTTGAGGTTAAACTGAGTAGCCTCTTGTACTGCTAATTGACAGCTCTGCATAATGAAAGCCACAGAAACAGCTTTCAAGTCAGCAAATTTTTTCGATGATTTTTCAAATCTTCCTTTTGCTGTAAAAGAAGGCCCGGCACATCTCAACCCCAAGAAGAAATTCTCAAGCTTCACAGAGCGCGCCTTAATTTAGTATATACTTGCTAGTCATTTTCTGCTTAGTTTCTACTCTGTTGTGACGTGTGACGGGGAAATGCGGTCACCTAAATGGCATTGCGACGTTTGGGCAATCGCACCGGCTACTCGCTTGTCCGCTATGGTGCTACGCTGGAATGTCAATATGTCATAGTGTCCCCTTCCCATGTGACCGCACACTTTGTCAGGACATCGTCACAATCCTACGGGAAAAAAGTCTAAAGTGCCTATAGAAAAGGAATTAGTAGAACCCCATTGATACATTTTTCAAAGGAGCCCGGGACAGCTTTGCGCGCATGTATATTTAAACATGTACTATTTTCTGCGCCTCATATGCTCCACCGCACTGGAAACATGTCATGCAGGGAAGCTGACTTTAGAGCGCCAGCAAAATTAATCGCACCGTGATCGGGAATGACGATCGCGAACTCCCAGGATTTCGTGCCTCCGAATTTGCCTCTGCACCACTTAATTTGCGTTACCGCCACACTTACATGCAACATAAAACGCGACGTAAATGCCGGGAAAATGCAACAGCGAGTAACGTACGTATCAACGTGTTTCCACTAATTATTAGGGCACTTAATTGTGACTATTTTTTTACAACCTTCATATATATATCTACCAGGGACCGCTTAATGAAATTGCCCGAGTTCACCTAGCTGTCCTATGTCCGCACTGTGCCCTCAGGGAAGCCCGATGCGCTCAACAACCTCGCTGCTGACTCCAGCAATTAAGCCCAGCAACTAACATGCCGCGCAGTAAACGTCATTATCGATGCCCATATATGATGGACGATCTATTCTACATTTTCATCGATTGTATGCATGTCCATATATTTCAGCTTTGAAATAAAGAAGACGCGTTTTTTTGTTCTGTCGGGGACTCAATTGCCAGGCCACGCGCGACCGTGGTCTGAATTGCATCGCTGCGCTGTCTGCCGGGATCGGTCGCGCTGTGGTCTGCGCTAGAGGTCACCGGACAGCGTGAGTCGCTAATGAGCCACGTATGCGCTTTCCTGCGATTTCAAGCGCAGACCGTGGCGCGGCTGATCCCGGCAGACAGCGCAGAGGTGCAATTCGGCCGACGGTCGCGCGCCGCCTGGGCAATTGCGTCCCCGATAGAACATCAACATTCGATCGGTTGGGTTTTAATACCTTACCAATATGCCTTGTGTCATCTACTTTTCACAATTGTTCCGACTTTCCTCAGGTACCAACAACCGAAACTTGGAGAAGCACTGCTGCAGGCTCCAGTGAAAGATACAGCTTCGCCAATAGCGTCCGCGTAGTTGACGGCAAACACGTGCAAATACAGGCCCCACCACTCTCGGGCAGCCTGTATTACACAAGGTATGATATTGTCATTATTGGCTGTTTATGATTATTATATATGCAAGCTATTAATATAATGGTTATGGTCATCTACATGACGCGCACTCATGATGCAGACTTGTTAAATAGCGACACTATGCCCTGTATAATCTATTCGTTATCCTTTGTCTACTAATGATTGACACGTGTGATGGTAAATAATTACTGACGTTGTCATTCTAGTTTTCTTCTAGTGCTGATGGCCGTGGCTGACAGCTACTCGAAGTTTGTTGCTGTCGATGTCGGTGCATATGGCAGGCAGAGTGACGGAGGCACACTCAGTGCTTCAAGATTTGGAAAGTGCCTTGAAAACTGTACTCTTGGCCTCTTTCCCATACAGGCTTTGCCCAACACAAGCGGATTAGCTCCTCATGTTTTTTGTAGGAGACGAGGCCTTCCAACTACGGCAAGACTTCTTACGGCCTTATTCGGGGAGGCATCTGACTGAGGGGAAAAGGATATTTAACTTCCAGCTCAGCAGGGGCAAGATAAATGTTCAAGGCAGTAGCTTTACACTGTAGCAAGGAAATTAGAATGAAAGGTAACATTGTTTTTTCCATTTCAGGAGGTCTGTGGAGAACACATTTGGCGTCATGGTATCAAGATTTAGGGCATTTCGTCGTTCCATCAACTTACTGCCTGAAAACGTCGACTACGTGGTGATGGCCTCCTGTGTCCTCCATAACATCCTGCGAGAGGATCCGGTCTACCAATATTGCAGCCACGAGGACGAGGCAACCAGTGGCCAATAGCATGCGAGTGGTGCTCAAGCGACGTTTCCCTTGCAGCCACATGTAGGCCACTACAGTAGGTCTGCCGCTAGCGTAAGGGACATCTTCGGCGAATATTTGATGAGCCCACAGAGTGCTATCCCTTGGCAGCGACTACGAACATGAACACCTTTCTGCTAGAGCCCAAGACAATTATAAGGTGCACTAACTACTTAAAATTTATGGAATGTGCCGAGTAAATGCTGGCTGACAAGCAATAAACAGGACATACACAAAAAGAAGCAAAAAATTGTACAGGAAACGCATTGATCTGTAATGGAGGCCATCCTGACACAAGGTTCTCCCAGCCTATTTATAACTAAAGCTTGCGTAATTTTTTAAGCAACCTAGTTTCTTGCTCTACAATGCACTAGAGGAAGAAGCTAGCATTCTGTATAATCTGCTGATGAGCTGCCTAAAGAAATTGTGGAAGCTGTAGATATAAAAATGCTGGTACAATCTTCTGTCAGCATGGCCTCTGTTAGAGATGGATGAGTTTCGTGTCGGGAAGCACACATTAGTTTTTGCTTTGCTTTTTTGTGTATTTTCGGTTCATTGGTTGTCACCCAGTATTTACTGAGCGTGTTAATAAAACTGTTGGTTGTGAGATCATCTTGGTTTTCTGTTTCGTCTGATTAGTTGTCTGGTGCCATTTGTAGCCAGGCTATTGATGTTTTTTTAGGCCACAACAAGTCACTGTGATTGCATTTATGATGCCTATGTCTCATTACCATCATCATCAGCTTATTTTATGTCCACTGCAGGGCGAAGGCCTCTCCCTGCGATCTCCAATTACCCCTGTCCTGCGCCAACCGACTCCAACTAGCGTCTCCATGTTTCCTAATTTCATTGCCCCACTTAGTCTTCTGCCATCCTCGAGTGCGCCTCCCTTCTCTTGGTACCCATTCTGTAACCCTAATGGTCCACGGATTATCTAACATGCGCATTACATGACCTCCCCAGCTTCATTTTTTTTTCTTTTAATGTCGATTAGAATATCGGCTACACTCGTTTCATCTCTGATGCAAACCGATCTCTTTCTGTATCTTAACGTTGCGCCTAGTATTCTTTGTTCCATCGCTCTTTGCGGGGTCCTTAACTTGTTCTCAAGCTTCTTTATCAGTCTGCAAGTTTCTGCCCCATATGACAGCACCGGTAGGATTCATTGATTGTACACCTTGCTTTTGAATGATAGTGGAAAGCTTCCAGTCAGGATCTGACAGTCTGCCGTATGCACTCCAACCCATTTTTATTCTTCTGTAAATTTCCTTCTCATGATCAGGGTTCCCTGTGAGTAATTGAGCAAGGTAAAGGTACTCCTTCACATACTCTAGAGGCTGACTGGCAATCTTGAACTCTTGTTCCCTTGCCAATCTATTCATAATCATCTTTGTCTTGAGCATATTAATTTTCAATTTTCAGTCGTACAGCTAAAGACTGGAACGGCTTTCCCCACCACGTCGCTGCCATCACCACCTCATCTGCCTTCGTGGATGAAGTAACGAGTATTCTGTCCTTAAAATAAGATAGTGGGCAACCTCCTGTATTTTTGTACAACCCACCCCTTATGTAATACCCCGCAAGGGGTCTTTCAGGCAATAAAATGAAATGAAATGAAATTCCAATCTTACACTCTCTCTCTTAAGGTCCTCAACCATTCGTTGTAACTCGTCTGCAATGTTGCTGAACAGAACAATGTCGTCTGCAAACGGAACGTTGCTGAGATATTTGCCCTCGATCCTTACTCCTAAGCCTTCCCAGTTTAATAGCTTGAATACTACTTCCAAGCACGTACTGAATAGCATTGGAGAAATTCTGTCTTCTTGTCGGACCCCTTACTTTCCAGGTATGTTCCTACTCTTCTTGTGTAGAATTAAGGTAGCTGTGGAATCTCTGTATATATTTTCCAAGATATGTAAGTGACCAGTACTCCTTCATTATGTAATGTCTTTATGACTGCTGCTATATTATACGATTCAAACTCGTTTTCGTAGTCTATGAAAGCCATATAGTGAGGTTGATTGTGCTCTGCGGCTTTTTCGATTACCTGATTAATGACATGGATGTGATCGATTGTAGAGTATCCTTTCCTGAAGCCAGCTTGTTCCCTTGGTTGACTAAAGTCCAGTGTTGCCCTTATTGCAAATTATCTTGGTTAATATATTATATGACACTGGGAGTTAGCTAATGAGTATAATTTTTCACTTCATTAACATCTCCCCTTTTGTGGACTAGTATAATGTTGCCAATCTTTCAGTTTTCTGTAACTCTTGAAGTCGACAAACACTCCGTACAGAGAACTGCTAGTTTTCCCAGCATTATGTCTCCTCCATCTTTGATGAAATCGACTGTTATCCCATCTTCGCCTACCGCTCTTAGTCATTCCATGTCTTGCAAGCCCCTTATAACCGCATGGCTAATTATAGGAGGAGTCTAACCTATTCACTACTGCTTCGAATGGAGGTACGTGGCTCCTCTGGCTGCTGTACACGTCAGTATAGAATTCTTCGGCTGTTTTTAATATACTTCGAGATTGCTGATGATATTACCCTGCTTATCTTTCACTGCATACATCTTGGTTTGTCCTATGCAAAGTTTCCTTCTCATCGATTTAAGCCTGCGTCCATTTTTTAAGGCTTCCTGTCTTTCTCACGTTACAATTTCGAATACCCCTTATTTTCTCCTTGGTGATCAGCTTTGATAGTTCCACGAATTCTATCTGATCTCTTGAGTTGGTCACTTTCATTCTTTGTCGTTCCTTTATGAGGGTCTTTGTTACTTGGGAGAGCTTGCCTACTGGTTGCCTTGTTGCCTTGCTTCCATTTCAACTGCTGCCTCTCAAGCCAGCCTAGTTACGATTTCATTCATTACCCCTATGTCATCTTTATCTCTGTTCTAGACTGCATATTTGTTTTCAAGTGCCAGCCTAAATTTGTCTGCTTGTACCCTTACTGCACCTAAGTTGGCCTGTTTCTTCTCGACGAATTTTACTCTCTTCAAATTGAGGTTATTCCTAGCCCTCACTGACCTATGTTCACTGCACTTTACCCCTACCTAACACTTCTGCATCCTGCATTATGCTGGCATCTGCGGAAAATAGGATATCAATTTGACTTTCTTGTTTCACCATTGGGGATTTTCCAGGTCCACTTCCTGTTGCTACGCTTCTTGAAAAAGGTGTTCATTATTCGCAGCGTATTGCTTTCTGAAAATCCTACCAGTATCACTCCTGTAGCCTTGTGTACCTTGTAAAATTTATTTCGGCAATCTTGCGAGAGCATATAGCACAGAGCAGTGAGAACAGGATGCGCTAACTTCTAACCAATGAAAATATTTATTGTGAAATTTCATTCTTTGTAGGAAAGAACCGCCGAAACAGGTGGTCCGGCATGTCAAACGCGTCCTGTGGTCTTGTCACGCGCCCGGGTTGCGAAGCCGCTGCCGCCAATGCCAACACGTAGGCAGCAATTTTCAACAGAACAGAGCAGTCACTGGTTGTTCTAGGAAACTTCCGGATTTGCTCGACGTAATTTAAGATTAGTGCATAAACTTTACTTTGACCTGTCGGTTTCGAAAGTTTTCCAACGTCGTTTCACAGATCGGCTAACTGGACATCGGCTAAAAGCGCTGGCTTAAAACCTTGAGGCCAATCACAGAGGGGAATGGCGGATTTGGAAAAAGAACAGATTGGAATGTCATATGTTGTACGGCCCCTTGTGCAGACTACAGATGCAGACTACAGAAATGCCAGAAGTGAAACGCCACGCAGGCGAGGCTTCGCTATGCTTCCTATATGTTGCCAAGGCAAGTGTGGAGCGAAAACGTTCATTCAAGCAAAAAAAAAAAAAACAAAGAAGCGGAAGGTGGGTTGCACGAAAAGCGCAAAGCGTACTTTCGCGAAAACCGATGACGCGAACAGCACGTGGCTCGGCAAAGCAACTGAAAGTAAAAACGACCTCTAGTTCAACCGCGAAACAATGAAGCAATACAAATATGCGATACACATTATGAGATATCCTATGGTAATACATATATCCAAAACCTTCGCCCACGGCCAAAGAGGCGGGAATAGTGAAACAGCAGGCAGGCAACGCTTCACAATTTTCTATATATGCCGCATAGAGAGGTGTGGAGCGAAAACGTTCCCTTATGCAAAAAAAAGAAAAATTGTAAAAGAAGTTGAACGCCGGTTGTACGAAAAGCGGAAACCGTAACGTCTCGCGAAAATCAGCGACGATGCGGAACTGCACGTAGCTCGGCGAAAGCGATTGAAAGTAAGCAAATGACGTCAAATTGATGCCGAAAAACAATTAGGATCTTCAAATATGCGATACACATGTAGTCATATCATATGGTAATATATGTACGCAAGGCATTCGCCCACGGCCAGAGAGCCAAAGATGCGGATTAAGTGAAACGCCACGCGGGCAAGGCTTCGTTATTCTTGCTATGTGCCGCCAAGACGGGTGTGGAGCGAAAACGTTACCTCAGGCAAAAAAAAAAAAAGAAAGGAGCGGTACGGCGGTTGTACGGAAAGCGCAAAGCGTAACGTCTCGCGAAAATCAGCGACGATGCGGAACTGCACGTAGCTCGGCGAAAGCGATTGAAAGTAAGCAAATGACGTCAAATTGATGCGCAGAAACAATTAGGATCTTCAAATATGCGATACACATGTAGTCATATCATATGGTAATATATGTACGCAAGGCATTCGCCCACGGCCAAAAAGCCAAAGAGGCGGATTAAGTAAAACGCCACGCAGGCAGGGCTTCGCTATGCTTGCTATATGCCGCGAAGACTGGTGTGGAGCGAAAACGTTACCTCAAACAAAAAAAAAAATAAAAAAAGAAACAGGAGCGGAACGTCGGTTGTACGAAAAGCGGGAACGTAACGACTCGCGAAAGTCAGCGACGATGCACATGGCACGGCGAAAGCGATTGAAAGTGAGCAAATGACCTCAAGTTGATGCCCCAAACAACTGAAAGGTTTACAAATATGCGATACACAATTTGTGATATCACAAAGTGATATCGTCATGTGGCTGTTCTACTACATAGGGCATTTTTATGAAATCGTGGTTTTGTAAACTAACCAGGTATGGTTTACTTCAAAAATGCTTCCCTTCTAAGCCGTCTGTTTCGGTACAAGGGAAACTATGATATGGAGAGTAGGAAATTTGGTACACACTAAAAAAAAAACTATAAAAGAGTAGATTGTTGCAATTAATAGAACATCACGAAGATTGGCGCCAGCCGGTAAATTCGTCTTTCATGTTTATCCTTTAAAACATTTCGAATTTCTTGTTTGCGTCCACTCTTCGGTCTGTCTTACGTAGCACGGATAGTGCATAACAGCTAAACATATTAGCAATGGAATTTTTTTGCACATAGCATTTAAATTTCAACAACACTTTCCGTTTAGACTTTTCCTCCAATAAAAACAGCTGCAAGTCATGCCTAGTGCATCACGAAGTGCTTGTACAAGCATGGGACTGCGCATACATTCGGTATGGTGCTATGTGAATAATGCCGTAACCTCTCCGCTGGCACAACTGCACCCTACGACTTGGTTAAACTGTTTGCAGATATACTTGTAAAAGTTCTGAACGATATCACATACCACACGTGGTCAGGTAATCACAATTTCTTTCATGCTTGGCACAGTTATGCGCACTAGTACGAAATGGTAACGAGCATAACAATGCTGTACTAATTACGTGGTGTGCTACGTTCTGGCAAATCTGCTGCAACTTCATAATGTAGCTCCTGTGACGCCACGGTACCCACCTATTTTGATTTCCTTGCGGCAAAGCTTTTGCAACAAGTCTATAACAAAAATACGTACCTCTCAACTCTTCTTTGAACATGCACGCGGCGCAAACCTTTTCATATTCTCACTTACTCCAAGATAAGCCACGATTGGGAGACCGCTACATTACCGAGTGAGAACGTTTCTGCGTTTTTTTTTTACAGAATTCGTACGCACTGCTAAGCACTTAGCAGTTGCTAACTACTAGGGAGTAGTATCGACTGAATCACTGCTTGCCTGTCATCGTGGCGATGCACATATTCATGCCACCTTGGACCCCAATACAGTAGTACCAGCGATGCACATTGCTCAATGGACAATATATGAATTGTAGATACATTGCAAGACCGAACCTTAAGGTTGAATACAGCATATGCCACTTAGCAATAAACTGCATTGCAGTCTTGCATTCTTTGGTCATGTAAAAGCGGAACATTAGGTAATGGAATGCACGTACGCATGTGCCTTGTTATACTCATATCTGTCCACAAGTGATATGCACAGTGGCATACCCTCGCTTCGATCTCCTTTGTTGGACAGGTGCCGAGGCACAGGACGTGCCCGTTCAACCACTAGTGCCTGGCTGCGGTTCGGTACGCCTTCTCAGGTCCTGCCGGCTGACTGATGTTTCGTTGTCCTGCAAATTGCCAACATATGGAACGAGACTTTATAACACCTGTAAACTGAATGTCGCATGCAATGTACTACTACCTTGCTCGACACCATGCGTGGATCCGCTTTGCAACCGTACAGCTACAGACAATTTCAATTTAAGCACAAGGTCGTGTTGCTTTACCCTGCATTACTACTTCTCTGGTCGAATGGTTAAGAGGATCTAGAAGGAACTAAGTAGGGCTGAAGCCCCTGAATCTCCCAAAGTAGCGCAATTCGCTTCCCTCCTCCTCCGCTCGGCGCGGCCTCGACGGTGGCGCCGCCGGTGGTGGGCCTGCCGTAGCATACGACGGCTAACACGCTACGGGAGCAAATCCGCAGAAAAGTTCGTTCGAGCCCTGCGGAGCAGTTTTTTCAATCGAGATCTTTCTTCGTCAGTCAGTAACTGGCCTTTAGAATTTCGTGTTGGAATTGCGGAAGAAAGAGAAAAGGACCATTATTCAAGGCGTATTTAAGGCGTAAAGCGCGCGACGTTGAGAGTTCGTGTTGCTGAAACACGACGCAAGCTCGCGGTGTACTCAAACACGCGCGTAATTACCGAAGTTTCAGGTGTTGACACCGTGAAAGTATGTGTACGTGGTTTGGTAGGTTCATTTACGTACCTGCAGGATACTTTTGCTCGGCCGGTGCGTGAGAGATTGCTGACCGCACACAGCCGGAATGGCTGTGCGCGGCTGTGTGAACAAGTACTGCAGCAGGAGGGCACATGTAATGGCTAACGGAGGCCTCTGAAGAGCACGTGACATTACAATAATGCAAGCGTCGCAGGGAGTGTTCACATGCAAATTTGGCTGTCCGCGATCTTATACCCCCTTGGCATGCACAGGCTACGGCGAGCCGCATCCAGCCCTGCTTCTAGCTTTGATGTTCCCGTTGCCGCTTTGGTGCCCTGGAGGCGCCGTCAATACGAAAGAATGACAAGATGTTACAACTAATAAATAAAATTTATTGAAGAAATACAATCGCGCCGAGGCGCCAACTTCTAAAGCAGCGCTAGGGCGCCCGCGCGAGTATTATTTAACGTCATCGAGGAATTTACCGGCGCACGTACGACTCTACGATCAAAGTGCACGATAAGCATCCCCAGGCGAGCTAGATAAAGTTATCCGGAGCCATCCACTACGACCTGAATCCTGGCTTTAGTCGCTTCGGAACGTTAAAAACGTTAATCACCACAAACCAAATGAATACATGCGGGCGTACATTCGAAGCTAAAAGACTGCATCGTAAGTCATACTGAGCCTTGCAAAAGCGTTGAGAATGTGCTAACTTCTGGTGGAGCTCAAAACACACCCTGAATAAAGTCGCTTTTATGTCACAGGCCAGCTGCAGATGCGTGCATTTCACCGCAAGACGAAACTACATGAAACAAAGAGCACATTCGAAAAAAAAAAAAAGTCGGACAACGCGCTAAAAACCACGCAGAGCATGAACACACACTTTTTCGAAACGGAAGGCGTGATCTAGGCTCGAAATAAGAGGTTGTGAGTCGCCGTGGCCCTTACTTCACTAAGCCGTGAGTTCTTTGCCACTTCGTCGAAGTCAGCCCACCTGATCCTGCGAATCCACACTTCTTTTTTGCGTTGCGCCCACCGGACGGCAAAGCAAAAAGCTTTTTGCCCTCGCTGTGTCTGTTGCGGCAACCGGAGGCGCAGCAGCATGGCATTGCAATTAAGTTTTCGGCCCTACACATTATATTACGCTAACGCACTCCGTCAGTCCGCCTGCCGTACTTTCGTCGCGCAGGCCCAACAATGGAGGTCGGCGCGCGCTCGAAAGTAAAAAATATACAAAAGTGCGGCGCCTGCTCCGCGCTGGAAAGAAAAAATATACAAAAGCGCGGCGCCTGCTTCCACGTGACACAGATTGGCCAATGGGGGAGCGGAGGAGGCCGGGCCGACAGGAAGCGTGGAAGAGAAGGCGCCAGGGTGAGCGAGGTGGCGGAAAGATCTAAGAATGGCGCTACTTTTGAAAAATTGAGGGGCTTTAAGTAGGGCATCTCTTGCCCACCATAATAGCATTATGTGCACCACTTCAAGCTACTCTACTTTCTATTTGCCATCAATATGCACTTCCCTGATCTTTGAGGCACTTACGTCACCAACAAGTAAAGAAAATACAACAGTACACTTAAAATAGTATCCTCACATCCGATGCGCTTGACAAAAGGGTCCCCCAGACCCACGCTGCTGCTACCTCCTAGGAATTGCAAGACGCGGCCTCGGACGCCACCGAGCCGGTCAACGAGCCGGCCGCCGCCGGTTGCTCTGCAAGAAGGAAAGTGGCCTCGCGAAAACGTGAACCGTTTTCATTAAAACCTACTTTTCACTTGCCTCTGCTCTCCCGAAACTTGCCGGTGCCACGCCTGCCTTTATACACAAAACTTCGCCAACCGCAGCCTCCATTCGCGCTCTGTCTGGACTGGCAGCCCTAAATTCAGCAGGGCCGCCAGTTCCGTGCACAAATCTTTCCTTTTCGCGGCCGAGAAATTCCCATCAAATTCCCCCGACCTATTAGCAAGCTGGGGGTTCCTTTCCATGAAATTTATAATTTCTTCTTACCGTTTGGTAATTTGGTACGGAGGCATGGTGACATGGTGGATTTCGTTCATGTACAGCAGCATCCAAACTGGCCGTCAGCGAGCAAGACGGCCAAGGAATTAAACAAATTTTCTGGAACTATAGCCCTTATTTTCTACAAATAAACAGTCGTACGCTACTTCTTGTCAAACCTGCAACTGAGTAGAAAAAAAAAAAAAACATTCGGGAAAAGTGGCGTCTCTTCACAACTCAGCGCTTGCAATGCACACTTAAATTTTTGCACGGCAGCAGGACAGCAGACGACCTACGGCGACGTCCGGCGGGTCTTCCAGGGCTCTGCTGCAGTTTTGCCATTCTTTCCATTACCTTGAAGGTGCGTTAAAAGATTGTACACTGATTCTCAAAAGAAAACGGCCACAAACTCGCACACGCACTACGCCGCTTGCTTTTGTCTTTGCTCAGCTCTACTAGAGTGGCCTAGCTCTACCAATTTTCAAAATAGGGAGCCATGTTTACATGACGCCCCTCTACCGGTGCCCCATGGCTGCTGACACACACGCGTAGAAAGAAAAAGTGTCGGTTTATAATATCACCTAACTTGTGCTTCGTAACCACGTGAGTTGTAGCACTATTTATTCAATAAATTAAATCATTTCCCATTTTTTATCCATTTATTTCACCTAAAGCGGCCGCAGCCTGCCGTTCTCATTGCGCAGAAACCGTACTGCGGCCACTACACTGGGAAACAACACAACCGAGCCGCGCTGCACTCGCACGGCACGGCCATTCATGCAATCAGAAGCGTACGATAGCGCCTGTTGGTAGTGAACGCTGACGTCACGGATAAGTCGCTTGATTTACGGAACGTGACTACCGCGACGGCGAAACTATCCCGGAAGGCGAACGTTTCAGAATACTGCCCCTGAATTTTCACAGCGAGTTTCAGCGCTTATCAAGCGAGACGTGTTTTAAAGGGACACTAAAGCGAAACAATATATCAGTTTAGAATAATGAAGCATTGGGTGAGAACCCTGCAGGCAGTCATTTAACAAAAAATATTGTGATTATTAGATGAGACAATGAAGGTCCAAGTATCACTATTTGAATTTCGCGCAGAAACCCCAGCGCCGGTACGTCAGCGTGACGTCAGGGATTCCAATGTATCTTTTCGCATTTGGGCCGCGTTGGCTGAATAAAGGTTCCCAATACTTGGCATGTTTTATATTTGGTTCCTTTAGAACACAATGTAGTCAGTCTGTACCGCTATGTATAATTAGTAGGCCTTAGAAGATGCCATCAAAATACAAGACGTCACAGCCCCCGGGAGGGGGAACTTAAGTAGGCGTCGCCCCCCGTATTTCGTTCTTGCGCTTGTTCTGGCTTACCAAACGTCTTATCGTTGTAAGAGTGGTGTTTTTGGTGCTGTAGAACGGTAATTCACTGATGCAGAAGAAATCATTTTTCACTTTAGTGTCCCTATAAGGAACGCCGCAACCAAGTTGGCCCGCACAACGTGGCGCTAAAGAGAGAAAAAGGCGGAAATACTATGAAACGTCACCCAGCGCCGCCGCAGAGAGAGAACAAAAAAAGAACACAGCCTCCTCTAGCCCTCACTCCGAGTGACCTTTAGCGGCTGTTGAATCTCGTTAGCTTAAATGTTAAAAAATCAATTATGGGCTTCTTCGTGCCACAACCACATCCTGATTATGAGGCACGGCGTAGTGGGGGACTCCGGAAATTTCGACCACCTGGGGTTCTTTAACGTGCACCTGAATCTAAGCACACGGGTGTTTTCGCATTTCGTCCTCATCGAAATGCGGCCGCCGTGGCTACCTCGTTAGCCTGTCAACATCCATGCAACAGGGCCCCTAACATATGCGTGCGTAAACACGTATTGGCACGTTATATGTTGCAACGCTAACGCGCTCAACGGGCCCGCGGAGTAGAGCGCTGAGCCTGGCTGTGATCGCGCTGCTATCATTTTGGAATGCGAACGAGATCGGAAGTCGACGCCACTGCAACGCGCCAAATCATTGTCGCGTGACCCCGCGCACCCGCGGCTGAGGAGGGGGCTGGAGGCGTAAGAATTACAGAACGCCGACGAGGAATCAGCCACGACGAGGTTACGTGTGCGACCGCAATCCAACAAGGGAGTCGCATGCCCTATAGCGCCGCACACAACGAACCAACCGCCTTGCGGTACCGAAATCCTATGGCGGTACTCATTCAAGCGCCTCGGTCCGAGAGTTCAAGTAAAGAAGCTTGCTTTTCCCAGTTTGCCTAATACAAGAGGCTGTCCGCGGAACGATATTTTAAACAACAAAGCTCTTCGAGAGACGCGTTTCAATGTTTACACAGTTCAGGGACTCAGAAAGCATGCAAAAGTTCAAGCTCACGCAATTATTTGTCGGAAACAGTAGGAATAAGCCAGGGGAAAACTTACCGGTCTCCGTTTAGCCACGTGTCATTCGCCGTTGTAGAAACGAGTGCCGCCGAACACGCCAATCTCGTTTGCAGCTTCCGACAGATGCTGGCGTTACAAAACACCAGTCGCTTACATCTGGGATAACGATGCTGCGTCCGCAATTTTTGAGCTCCCCATTCTCGGTCGCAACACAGCCTTGAGCAAGCAGGGGCCAAATACGTGCTGCCAGGTTAGCAGACACGGTCGAAGTGGCGGGAACGCTCCGCGATGTGTCTACGCAGGACGCGGCCTGTCTTGCAGCAAAAGCGTTCATCCGCCTCTTTCATCTTCCTGTGCTGCCCTCTGACGCACGCCGCTGGAAACGTTTTGGAAGGGTGCCGGGGATTTCGCCGGTTGATTTGTGTACCTGCGCACATGTTGAGTGCGCGTCCGTTGTGCGTTTCGTGGATCGCGAATATTTATTAACGATTTCTCCGGCCAGCATGTCGACTATAGTGGGTGAACAGGCCCGAGTGCGCTGTTGTAACAGCGCGGCCGATAAGGGCGCGCCGAGTACCGTCTGCCGACGCGGCTGCCTTAGGGTTCGTTTTCGCTGATGTCTGCGATTGCACATCGCTTTTTGTATGCCTTTTACACATTCACTAAACATTTCGCATATTCAAGAAGCCTTCGAGCGCAGCCCTCCACGTGGGATTTGCCAAAGCGGTGCATTTGTTTACGTTTACGGCTTCAGATCGCTGTTAGCTTCGGATATTGTAGAAACGGAGCATCGCTGACGTGAATTAATCTCAAAACGTAACTATAAATAGATATATCTGCTCATATGAGCCGCGTTGTTCCTCCCTGAGACGAGCCAATATAACCGGCAGAGTCGCTTGAACAACTGCAACTGTGATCCAGACACATATATATTGCGGGCTGTCACTCCTTACTGATTGTCGCACTTGTTTAACTTCATCATATTCACAGTTTGGGCGTGCTATAAAGGATTATTAGAGACAACTGTGCTCGGCATAAGCCCCCAGTTATAGGCCGTGTAGTTCTCTCGCGAAAACGCGGATGCCATCGCTGACACCGTTGGCAACTGAGCGAGTTTATGCTGCTGTATCGAATTCAGTGTCTTCTTTCCCGTTTGACGCAGGAGTAAACAGTGCTTCTCTTGAATTAAGAAATGTGTCAGCATAACAACACACTCAGGCCCACAATCTATGGGAATGCGACCGGCGGCGTTCGGGAACGGTGACCAAAGTACAAGATGCTGGCACCGCGCTGTGCCGCCGCTTGCCGCTTATTGTGTACATTCTGTGCGAAGCGAGGAGTAGTTATCAAATCGCTGTAGGGCCACAAATTAACTATAATAGTGATTTCCTTGCTCCCTCTGGCTGCTTATTTTTTAAGTTCAACTCCATCGGTAGCGGGCGCACGAACTCGGCGGGGTCAAGCCTAACCCAACTCTCGCTAAACCGGATCAACATTGACTCCAAGTTCACGTGCACGGCTTGAGACGGCTGAAACTCGAGCATTTCAACTTCCAAGGCATGTCGACACATTTTGAGGGCGAATAATTATATTTACAAGTGAATCAGCGGCAGTTATCGCGTTGTCGGTTTGATGGGCTGATCGCGTAGTGTTTGGTCTGGCTATTATGATCGGCACGCTGATTTTGTTGTTGACAAGAAAGCCCGTCGCGCTATAAGACAGCTCGTACCCGTCAGTTGCGTCGTTGTCGGCCTATTACGATCAAATGGTTTCAGTGACAGATTGCCGGATTGTCGACCAATCGTCGGCGTCAGCGTGTTGTCAGTCTCGTATCGACGCAGTGTTATCACGCCTTAAAAGAGTACTTGAAGTCAGGCACGCGTTGCCACCACTAGCAACAGTGGGCCGACGCTGCAAAAAGGCTGCCTCATCAGCGGGTTTTTGAAGCGTCGCCCAAGTGTAACGCAGGGCTTTATCGATAAATTTGACAGCCGTCAATGCAAAGCGGCATCTACGAAGCCCTGGCCCTTTTCTGTTTAAAGTGGAGTTGGTCTTACGCACGTTTTCGGCACCGCACCGACGTCGAGCTACCAGTAGAGTTTCAACGTGGTACATGGCACGAGTGTTCGCTGTAGTGAGCGTCTGCGCGCTTTCTTTTTCGGGTTAGCTTTCCTCGATATCTGGCCGCGTGGCCGCGCGCGCGTCCCTTCCAAAATGTTTCGCGACTAATCCGCTAGGGCAGGGTGCACGCGCCGTCGCGCCGTGAAAAAGTCGGATTGTCCACACTGGCCAGGGGATTTCCGAGCACTGTACCAAGAAGCAGCGGCGCCGGCGCCTGCGGGCGCGCCAGCGTCAAGAGCACGGACGATGCTGATTGGTTGCCGGACGCAGCATGGCATCGCACGCGACCTACTGAAGTCCAGACCTGCACAGATCTCCCTGCTCCGGCACGCCTAATCTAGTTCGCCCTTTTGCCGCTAGGGACAGATCGTACGAACAGAGTGGAGCTGGCTATAACCTGTTCGCTGTAGTCTCCTTGTGCAATCTCAGCGCTCGTGCTGCCATTTTGACAGGCGCAAAGCGCTTGTATTGGTGGTAAGTGAATAAATTCACAAATATAAAAAGAAAACAAAAATTGCCAATGCTTCGCATTTGAAAAGTGAAATAAGAGGAGGGGCAGGAGGAGCGGTGCAAGAAAGGTATACAACGAGCATAGGTGGCGGCTGCAATGGTAGACGGCATAAATTTCCGTTTCCTAGTCTCCCTAAGAGACCAGAAAAAGTGTCATAGATTCATAGCATATCTAGAATTTTTTGAGTTGATTACAGATAGCTTAATGTCGTAGATGACATTAGGATTCACTGCTGTGTGCCGTACTGAAAGGTACATGATGTGGTAACTGTATTTGCAAGCAAGACCTGCGCCCGGTATGTGCAATAGGTTGATCGAGACTGCTACACGGAAAGGTGAGCATAGCTTGTTTTTATTGTTTGGATGTCTAGTTCAGTAGAAAGCTTGCAAAATATTCATCCCAGTGCTTTAAAATCTGCTGCACTGCAGGCCTTGTCACGGAACTCTTTTCCATCTACAAATATATCTGTTCTGCGTGGTGCAGCGGCAGCATAACGGTGGTGTGAAAGATACGTACGCAATGGAGCTATATGCGCTATTCTCTTTTTGAACTCACGACGCATTCACGGAGAACATTTAAAAGATAAAATGACTGTAACAGTTACGCCGCCGATTGCTACGGCGGCTTCCACTTTCAAAAGATAGCAGAAGCGAACTTTACAACGTACACAATGAACCTGTTGTGTACTTTATGAACTCTATAAACAATGTGACTTATTATAATCAGCAAGATCTGTGCGGTCTGCTATTTTCTGAAAAAGGCAACAGGAGTGTTGTAAAGTGACGTCAGCCGCAATCAGACTGCCTTGCAAGCGCTGACGGCACGTGCGTTTATCGTTTGATATCCTTCCCTTTTTCTCCCTTTCCCCCTCTCTGTTTCGTATATATACGCTCTGAGACGGAAGCAATAAAGATTCATGTTCCAACCTTCGAACGGCGTGCTGTCGTATACAGTAAGAAACAGCACGTGAGTCGTCACTATGTAACAGTGGCGACGAGGCCAGACAGAACCCTCGAGGTGAAAAATCAATTAAGCTAGGCAGTTAAGCAGGAAACAGCGGCCGCGGAAATACCGACCATGGTCATCATGAACTACCGGAATACGATGACCAGTCCGACAACTGGAAGGCTTACATTACGAAGGCAGAAGCTTATTTTGAGGCAACTGGCGTCAGCGACTCGGAAAAAAAGAGGGCGCTGCTGGTAGCAGGATTGAGTACGCGCACCGTGCAAGTGCTCTCAGGACAGGCTGCACCGAGGAAGCCAAACTCGCTTACGTACGAGGAAGCAGTCAAAGTTTTGGATGACTGCTTCGACCCCAAGCGTCATGAAATAACGGAGAGCTATCGGTTTCTCAATCGCATCCAGTGGGACGGTCAGCCCATTCAACAGTTCATCGTTGAAGTTCGCCGGATTGCGGATGGCGGTAATTTCGGTGGCATGCTAGACCGGATGCTTCGCGACAGGATCGTCTGTGCAGTGAGGACAAGCGCTGTTCAGAAGCAGCTGTTAGCGAAAACAGATTTGACATTGAGGAAGGCGAAAACAATTGGCATATCAGCAGAAGTGGCGGAAAAAGATGCAAAGAAGATGTCATCTGACATTGAGCCCGTGCTCAAGGTCAATGCACGACATGCTGATGAACTGATGTGAGTATGTGGGCGTGGCGGATGTCAGAAACACAACGGAAACGCCTGCGGCTGGGCGAAAGCGAGGTGTTACCGCTGTGGTGTATACGGCCATCTGGCGAAGATGTGCCAAAGCGACGTGCGGAAAGGACGCCCAAAAGCTCGTTCACAATGCAGGCAAGGAGAAGCCTTTGCAGTAAGAGCGGATGTCACTGAGGAAAACGCAGACGATGCGCACATTTGGACACTAACCGCACCCTCCAATGGTTGGTTACCACCACCTATTCTTCGTACTTTCACATGGTGTGGCATCGACGTACCTATGATTGTGGACACCGGCTCACCTGTCTGTGTTGTGTCCAAAGAAATTTTTGAGAAAAACCGTGAACATTGGCCGCAATTAGAAACCGCATTCATTAAACTGTCCTGTTATCTTGGAGAACTTCCAGTATTAGGGAAACTGAGTATGTCAGTGTCCTACGACAAGGTCAAGAGTTCCTTGATGGTCCTGAACTGTTCATGTCCGAGCCTCTGCGGACGAGAGTTGATTTCCAAGTTCAATGACGCAGGATCCTCGGTGTTGAACGTATCAGTGCAACAAAGCTCTGGTACAGGAAGCAGCCGTACACCCGCCATTCATGCCGTCCTGTGAGAGTTCAAAGACGTCTTCAGCCTCATGCTGGGTGTAATTAACGGACACTCTGTCCATCTGAAGTTCAAGGAAGGCACCATGCCGAAATTTTCTAAGGCCCGTTCCCTTCCATTTGCTTTACGCGACAAAGTTTCGAAAGAGATTGATAGGCTCGTAACGCTTGGAGTACTGTCACCTGTAACGCACGCCGAGTGGGCTACTCCCATTGTGCCCGTAATGAAGAACGGCGGGGTTAGAATCTGCGTTGATTTTAAGGCGACCTTGAATCCCGTCTCTCTGAACTGGAGCAGTACCCGTGGCCAGCTATTGATGACATTTTCGCATGCCTGAACGGCGGGGACTGCTTCAGCATGCTGGATTCAAGAGATGCGTATAACCAAGTTCCCCTCGATGAGGACTCAAGGAAGATGTTCGTAATCAATACACACCGTGGGTTGTTTTGCTACAACCGACTGCCGTTCGGCATAGCTTCCGCGCCTGCCATCTTCCAGTGGAAAATATAAACACTTCTGCAGGGCCTGACAGGTGTTCAGGCTTACCTTGACGACGTTTTGGTATCAGAAAAACTTGGTAGCACCGAGAGGTTATGACAAGTACTGCAGTGTTTTCGTACTACAGTGTTTTCGTGAACATGGAGTGAAGCTCAGCCTTGTGAAATGCGGCTTTCGCCAAGAGGCAGTGACGTATCTGGGTCATAAAATTTATCTGGAAGGTCTGCATCCAATAGAGAAGCATGTTGAAGCAATCGCGCGAGCCCCCAACCCGGAAAATGTTCAGTAGCTGAGGTCATTTCTGGGCATGATTACATTTTATTTGAAGTTCGTGCCCAACATGTCTTCCGTGCTTTCACCGCTGTACAGGTTATTGGAGAACAGCACATGTTGGTTCTGGGGACATGCGCAAGAAGCAGCTTTTCGTGAAGCAAAAAAAATGCCTTAGGGAAGCGGCTGTGCTGGCTCGCTGTGATGCCGAGA
The DNA here is from genome assembly GCF_050947875.1 of Dermacentor variabilis. Taxonomy (NCBI): domain Eukaryota; kingdom Metazoa; phylum Arthropoda; class Arachnida; order Ixodida; family Ixodidae; genus Dermacentor; species Dermacentor variabilis. The sequence continues at coordinate 115,048,757 of NC_134578.1, read as the reverse complement.
GACCCGTCAAGCTAGAGTGTGACGCTTCACAGGAGGGAATAGGTGCGGTGCTTTTCCATACATGCGGAAAGATAAACAAACCTGTCGGGTTCCGTTCTAGAACGCTAACAAGGGATGAGAAAAATTATTGCCAGCTTGAGAAGGAAGCTCTTGCTGTTGTGTTTGGAGTGTCCAAATTCCGTGATTATCTCGTAGGCCGAGAATTCGTATTGGTCACCGACCACCAGCCGCTCGTGGGCCTGCTGAAGACGGATTAAGGCGGTCGTGAGTAAGACGACATGTAGACCACGTGCGGAACCGGGAAGATGCGACGCCACCGCTTGGTAAAGACCAAGAAGCGGCAAAACGAGAATCAAGAACAGGTACTCCTCGCGACTACCCACTGTCGCCGAGAACGCCAGCCGAACACGGGGGCATAACAGAACCTGAGCATTAACTTCAGCCGGAACGCCGGGAGCAACGCTGAACCCGTCAGATCACCCCAAGCCTTGTGGCGCTCTACACGTCAAAGGAAACCAGTACAGCGACTTCAGTATTAAGGGAGAAGAGGTGTTGTAATGTGACGTCAGCCGCAATCAGACTACCTTGCAAGCGCTGACGGCACGTGCGTTTATCGTTTGATGTCCTTCCCTTGGTCTCCCTTTCCCCCTCTTTGTTTCGTATATATACGCTCCGAGACGGAAGCAATAAAGACTCACGTTCCAACCTTCGAACGGCGTGCTGTCGTATACAGTAAGACACGGCACGTTGTCGTAACTATGCAACAAGGAGCGGCTATTAAACGCTATTTTAGAGAGTAGCGGACTGCACACACCGATACTTTTCCTGCTGGGGCGGTCAACTTTTGGAGCCAAGGGACTTATCAAAGCCTTGTGAGGTCACTGTCACTCTGTTCACAATAATCATCAACTAGGCAAGCAGTTCCCCATGACACAGCAGTTGCAGTACTAATTGCAAAGCTACACCAGTGAACCACACAGTAGCAGACTGACGGATGGATGGGTGGATGTTATGAGCGTCCCCTTTGGGGCGATAGGTTGCGCCAATAAGCTGTTGCTATTATACTGCCTAATGTCCTACCTAGGTTGAAAAAGAAATAATAAAAAAACAATATGAACTCCCTCAACTAAATTTTCTGACCACCTATTGCGAACTTTGCTTTGTACGTCTCCGTTTTCCGTCGTTTCCCTACTTTTCTTCCACCAACCTTCCAATCGCCTCTTACTAATCTCTATTGCGGATATGTATGTTTCCCCTCCTCTCGCTGAACCCAAGGGCTTCAATGAGGCCAGTGGTGCCTAAATCGGCCGCTGGGCAGATATGTTCACATTCTAATGAAACATGCTCCATCGTTTCCCTAGCTTTACTGCAGCAAGCACAGGCTCCTTCTTCCTTCTTGTATGTTGCTTATAGGTGCGTGTTATAATGCATCCAGATCTCGCTTCCAAAAGTAATGAGCTCCTCTTTGAATTATTATAAACTGTTTCTTTCCTGATTTCATTGTTTCCTCTTAAGTAGGCACCCATGGCCGATTTCTTTTCCACTGCCGCCACACATGAACTTATTTCAGCCCATCTGACTTTCCGCTTGACCTTCTTTGTTGCTGTGTTGCCCATCCTACAGGCCGCACACTTGCTGGTAAGCTTCCTAGTTCTTTCCCTCCACTGTGAATAAATGTTTTTCCTGTACAGATAACTCAACACCCTCCCAGCCCATTTACTTTCATCCATATGCCTCAGCCTTTGTTCAAGATCAATTTTACTGTGAGTTTCCCTCATTTCAACACTAGTGAAACCCATATCACCCTGCGCGGCTACATTTGTAGTGTTCCCGTGAGCGCCCAATGCGAGGCGTCCCATTGACCTTTGGTTCCCATCGAGTCCTGACTGTACCCCTGATTTCAAGCAAACAGCTGCATTTACAAAAGCAAGTCCTGGAACTATTACACCTTTCCACATACCCCGGAGCACCTCGTACCTATTGTATCCCCATAGGGATCTGTGCTTCATTATGACTGCATTTCCTTTCCCCTTTATTGTTATTGTTATTTCCTGTGTTTCCAGATATCTATTGCTTTCGTTTATCCATATGCCAAGGTATTTATATACTCTTACCCGAGGTATTTCCTGGCCCTGTATTGCCACTGTCTGTTCACTGTTCTCATTGAATACCATAACACCTGATTTACTAACAATAAATTTTAAACCTAAATTCTTGCCTTCCTGTCCACAGATATTAGCCATTGCAAATCACTTTGCTTGCTAGCTAGCAACACAATGTCGTCAGCATAAAATAAACCTGGAAGCTGCTGCTCTACTACTGTACCCGCCTGTTTGAATGAGAGATTAAACCCGATATTACTTCCTTGTAGCGCCCTCTCCAGCCTCACCATCCACATCATAAAAAGAAGTGGGGATATAGGGCACCCCTGCCTCAGTTCCTTGCTGATATCAACTTTCTCCTCGCTCGTCATCCCTTGCCATTCAACGCAAACAGTATTCTCTAGGTAAATCTCTCTCAAAAGCTGTACACAATCGTCACGTAGGGCCTTCCCCTTCCAAGATAACCCACAAAAATGTTTGCGGTCTACGTTGGCATACGCTCCTGTAATGTCTAAAAAGGCCACATATAACGGTCTGCGTTCTGCTCTTAATATTTCAATACACTCAGTAAGAACAAGTAAGTTATCATCCATACGCCTACCTGTTCTGAAGCCATTCTGAAGTTCTCCCAAAATGCCATTATTCTCTGCCCACGCTTGCAGCCTTAATTTGATTGCCTGCATTACTACCCTGTAGATTACCGACCTAATGGCCGACCGTCTATACTAGTGAATTCTATCTTTCTCCCCCTTACCTTTGTAAATTAAATTCATTGTACTTTGTCGCGAACTGTCTGGTATTCGTCGATCTTTTAAAGTTCTTTCCACTGTTTTCACCACAGCTTCCGTACTTTATGGTTCTAGTTCACTAATCAGCTAAACAGGAACCTCCTTTAGCCCTGTGGCTCTGCGCTTTGGAATTTTGTCTTCGCCTTTCTTCCAGTTGGAATTCGTCAGCACCAGCTGCTTTTTCATCTGGTTCTCTTTCATGCGAATTTTTTCTTCGAATACAACCTCGTCATTGCCTTGGAAAGACTCGGCTGTTATTTTTCTGATGTAATTTAAAGGCGCTTCCCCTTCCAGTTTGTTTCCATCTTCGTCCAGAATAAGTTGTTTTATTGTTGTTGACTTCCTGCCTAATAATTTTATGTGGTTCCAAAATATTCATGGTGTAGCCTCCTTTTTCTCACGTATTTCAGGCAACCAACGTTCACTTTCACCTTTTATCTTGGCTTACACCAGCATAACGAACAGGTTATCAAAGCAACCCCAATGGCCAACAGTTTAACCAGAGTACGCGCTAGTGGCTCCCATAGTAGCTGGATATCTGTGCAGGTCTGGAGTTCCAGTAGGACGTGGTTTAACCCATCTCATCTCTCGCGTTGTTAGAAATGTCTGCGCGAGCTAACCGGCTAATATCGACGCGCAGTCTTTGCCTAGACGATGCTTTGATGCTGCAAGCTCTAAGCGTGATCTCCCACCGCTGCAGTGCACGACGTGTCTACCACGAGTGGTTCGTTGCCAAACCCAGAGCAGGTGAAACGCTGCCCCCGCCAGAAGGGAGGCGCTTCACTCGCGCGGCGACTTTTAACGGGAATGCGTTCGAGACGCGTCGCGAGTAACGAGCGCATTTTGCTGCTATTTCTAGCACAGAGGCGCGTTCCTGGCCGCTTACATCGTCGCCACCCTCGCTGCGTTCGAGTGTGCGGACATGCGGAGGCACACTTGAGCTCTTTCCCAACCCGTCATACTCCGTCTTCCTATTGCAAGGAAGATAACGAACATGAGCGCAGAATCAGCAGCATCGGCAGCATCAAGCGCGCAGCAGAGACTCGAGCTAGGGGACTGTGCTCGGTGCATCCTAGAACCGGCGATCGCTACGAACTTCAATAAATCTCCTTTATAAGTGGTGGAGCCGTGCGGGGTAACATTCCACTCTACCATCTAGGAACTCCGTTCTCGGACGCTACCCGCTGCCATGCCGGCCGCCGACCAGCAGGCTCTTCCATCATCACCCGTACCTTGCGCTTGCACCGTTAGCCAGCGGGAGCCTCCCATCTTCAATGGAACCGACGACAACGACGTTGAAGAGTGGCTGTCATCCTACGAACGGGTGATATTCACAACAAATGGAATGACTCGGACACGCTGGCTTACGTATCATTGTACCTCGGGTACGTGGCCAGTCTCTGGTTGAGAAATCATGAGAGGGATACCAGAACGTGGTCGGCGTCCAAGACGTCGATTACAGAAGTATTTTACCGACCCGCCGTTAGGAAACTCCGAGCAGAGCAGCGTTTGCGTACACGCGCACAGGACCCGGGTGACACACTCACTAGCTATATAGAAGACGTTCTCGCTTTGTGCAGGCGCGTGAACGTTGCCATGACGGAAGCGGAAAAGATCATACACGTCATGAAGCGAATCTATGATGAAGCGTTCCAGATGCTTCTGGCCAAGGACCCGCGCACTGTTGACGAAGTTGTAAGCTTGTGCAAGAGCTATGATGAATTACGTAAGCAGCGAGCTCTGAAAAGGCGACATCCCACACCAAATGCGACGTCATTCTGCAACCTTACCACCGGCCATGAACAAGCCTCCCTGATAACCCATATCAAGGATTTCGTCCGCGAAGAAGTCGCACGACAGCTATCTCTGGTGTCCGTCACTCAGGAGCCTGCCATGATTTGCCGTCTCATCTCCGCAACGTGATCCATGAAGAGGTCGCGGAAGCGCTGCCGGCTGTTCACCAGCAGGATGTCGTGACTACACCAGTCATTTATGCTACGGTTACTGCAATGGTCCCTCGCAGTGTGCCCGTGCGTCGCTTCCAGCAGCCTGTGCACCTCCGTCCCCCTCCCGTCCCCTGGGCCATCGCTGCCGTCGCTAACCCGTGGCGCGCGCCGGACAATCGTCCTATATGCTTCACATGTAGGTATCCCGGTTATGTCGCAAGGTTCTGCCGCTGCCGATTGCAGGCGTTCGATGACGATCGACGAGCGCCCGATGTGCCGCCTGATCCAAATGGGCCTTACGGACCATTCGACCCATCACGAGCTCACTCCTAGATTCATCGCCGTCCTCGCTTCGAACTCCTCCGGTCACCCTCCTTACGTCGCCGATCGCTTTTCCCTATGCGTCGACGGCCCTTCTCCAACGAAGAGGGAAATTAGACGTCGCAGTTCCCGAGGCAAGAACTGCGCATGTGTCGACATGCCGAAGTCCTCCTACTTTTTCTGCCAATGTCATTGATGTGTTTATCGAAGATGTAGCTGCAGTCGCCCCCGTCGATACCGGTGCCGCTGTTTCAGCTATGGATGCCAGGTTTTGCCGTTGGCTTCGTAAAGTGACGACGTCTCTGTCTGGATTGTCGCTTCGAACGGCGAGTGCTCAACCCATTCGCCCTACCGCGGCTTGTACTGCCCGTGTGACCATACAGGACGTTTTATAAACGATTGAGTTCATAGTTCTTTCATCGTGCATCACGCCGTTATGCTAGGATGGGATTTTCTCTCATGCCACAATGCCATCATCAATCGCGCTCTGGCTGAGATTGAACTTTTCCAACTTAGTGACCTGGCCTAGGTCAATACTAATGCTGCCGCTAAAACTGTTGTGAAACGAGACACCTGTCTTCCCAGTGCTCTTCAGCATTCGTACGAGTCTTCTGTAGTACCATATCCGACAGGACGGTTTTCTTCATGCCCTCTCGTCACTTTGTTACCTGAAAAGTACTTCCTTTGCCCTTCGCAGCTCTTGCCCTTGCCGCTGGTGTCAGCACGATGCCAATTCACAATCATCTTTCATCGCCGCTATTACTCCTCCGCCGCGAATGCCTTGGTTACGTCGTGTCGGTCGATTCAACACGAATTGTCTCCGTCATCGACGAAGTGCCCTCCACTGCAGTCCATGAACTGAGTGCCCTCTCCGTACGCGACTCAACATGGACTCGTGTGTTCAGCCCGTTCGTCGCCGAAGATCTGACGCATTCGCAGCGATCTCAAGTTCTCGCGATCCTTCAGCACTTCCGCCGTTCTTTCGACGTTGCGCAAACATCTCTTGGCCGTGCATCGACGGTCGAGCATTACATCGACACTGGCTGTCGCTTACCGCTGCGGCAAAGACCATATCGCGTGTCCACTACGGAACGTCGCGTCCATGAAGACCAGGTCGATGACATGCTCCGTCAAGGCGTCATTCAACCTTCACAATGCACATGGGCCTTTCCCGTGGTCCTCGTCAGAAAGAAAGACGCTTCCATTCGCTTCTGTGTTGATTTTCAACGGTTGAAAAACGTCACGCTGAAGGACGCCTATCCATTACCACGCATCGATGATGCTCTGGACTGTTTGCAGGGAGCCGAGTTTCTTTCTCTGCTGGATTTGCGGTCAGGCTACTGGCAGGTTCCGAAGGTAGAGACCGATCGCCCGAAAACTGCCTTTGCTACACCAGACGGCTTGTATAAATTCACCGTCGTGCCTTTCGCATTTTGCAACGCTCCTGCTACGTCCGAAAATGATGGATAATGTTCTGCGTGGCCTTAAATGGAAAATATGTCTTTGCTATCTTGACGACATTGTTGTGTTCGCCCCTGATTTCGCAACGCACCTGCTCCACCTCCACACGTACTCACTTGCTTGACCAACGCCGGGTTGCAACTTAACCTGAAGAAGTGTCGATTTGCTGTTGGTCAGCTCACAATTTTAAGCCATGTCGCGTGAAAGGAGGGCATTCACCCGGATCCCGAGAAGCTACGTGATGTTACTGTGTTCCCAAAACCTACCACTATGAAAGAGCTACGCAGTTTCATCGGCCTCTGCTCTTAATTCCGGCGATTTGTTCGAAACAATGCATCAATTATATCGCCTGTGACGTAGCTTCTTGGTGGCATTAGAGATCTCTCATTATGGTCTCCAGACTGTGACGACGTTTTCACAACCTTGCGTCGCCTTCTCACGACGCCACCCATTCTTCGCCATTTTGACCCTCAAGCGCCAACCGAAATCCATACCGATGTAAGCGGTGTAGCCCTAGGAGCTGTGTTGGCACAGCGTCAACCTGGCCACACAGAATACGTCGTCGCATACGCGAGTCGCACGTTAACCAAGGCGGAGACCAATTACAGCTTTACAGAAAAGGAGTGTTTGGCCATTGTGTGCGCGCTTGGCAAGTTTCGCCCATATTTATACCGCCGATCTTTTGATGTAGTGACCGACCACCACGCACTATGTTGGCTGTCGACGCTCAAAGACCCATCGGGCCGCTTTGCCCGCTGGGCATTGCGAATCCAAGAATACGACATCCGCGTGGATTACCGTTCCGGAAGAGAGCACTCCGTCGCTGACGCGCTATCCCGATCACTGCTCCCCCCGAAGGCCACTCACGACTCCTCCTGTGAGTGTACATCATCCTCCCTGGACTTTGACATTATCGCTGCTGCACAGCGTAATGATCCCTGGACTGCATCTCTGCTCGACCTTCTCTCAGGTACATCAAAAGTTGCAGCGTCACGTACGCTTCGGCGCCAAGTTCCTCATTTTGCGATTCGAGACCAGCTACTGTATCGACGCAACAATGTCCCAGAGGGACACACCTGGTCACTCGTCATTCCGAGAATCTTCAGGTCAGAGCTCTGTTCCTCGTTCCACGTCGACCCTCAGTGTGGCCAAGCGGGAGTCGTCAAGACCTACGAAAGACTTCGACACCGCTATTACAGTTGGGGAATGTACAATTTCGTTAGACTCGTTAGACATCATTTTTAACTCGTGCGTGTTGGCCCGAATTCCTGCTAATCCAGAGGATCGTGCACAGACGCTGATGGAAATTCTCAAAATCGTTATAAGCTTCTTTTCACGGTGTTCTGGCTGAAGAGACATATATAGAAAAAAAAATTTGTGCAAAGCCCGTCTCACAAATGTAGTATAATTTATTACCAAAGCACTGGCGTTCTACTTCTCGTTCCTGCTGTAACCTATAGTCACGGTCTTCAGCTGTTTGCCGTGGGCTCGTTGGCCATTGGCTTCTGGCATGCGCTGTAACGTGCGCTCACATGCTTGAGAAAGAATAAACGTTTACGGTTGGTCCCAAATGCCTGGGTCCTGCGTCCTTACTATTTTAATACTTTGCAGGATGAACTCCACCAAGGGTTTCGACAGCTGTGGCTCGTAACCCAGTCGGTGAGAGATCTACTGTTCCCGGAATTTCGTTGTAGGGGTGCGGGTATTTCGTTGCTACAAGGTGTCCCAACTATCGTGCACCAACATTTAAATATATGCAAATGCCACGTAGCTGCATAGAACCGAGGTAATGTTGTTTGCGGCCGCTTGTAGATACTGAGATTATATTTTGCATTCCGCCTGATTAGATAATTCGTCTTATTTAATGAACTTCTCAAATATTATAAGTAGATGGAAAGCGTCAATGCGAAAATGTAGGGTCCCATGAAAAACTCCTGGTGCAGCTTTCTGTTGTTCAATACGTGCTGCATACAAGTGTTTTTCCCAACCTGAAATAATCACGCGAATACACGCTGAATGCATTGAGCGGTCAGTCGCGCTGCAATATTGCGTGTATTTGACGGTTTCTTTCACGCTCGGAGTGAGAGTGAGTGAACAATGACTTTATTGGAGAGCAAGGCTCTGGCGGGTGACCTTGTGGCTAAGAAAAACACTTTTTTGTATCACCTATTGAGCTACAGGAAGCTGTAACGGTAGTTGTTCATCTTCCTCTGCAGTTTTCTGATTGACACTTTTCATGCATGTAATTTTAATATTTGAGAAGTTATTAATTGATCAACATAGTTCTGTAATTACGCGAATGCAAAAAACAATCTCAGTATCTCTAAGCGACAGCAAACAACACCGCCTTGCTTCTGCCCACCTAGGTGGCATTTGCATGTTTTTAAATCTTGGTGCATGATAGTTGGGGCACCCTGGATATTGTCTCTAGGTTTGCAGGGCTGGGTATTTCCAAAGAGTGAGTTTGTTAATGGCCTATGCTCGACATTTTGACCATTTGGATGGAACTTGTAGTCTATGAAAATTGTGTTTGTATATTTTTAGTGTCTCTTTCCTTATGATTACTGATTACTGTTTAGCGTCTGATTTGTATCCTGGGTATACTTTGCAGCCCAGTGGGGTTGTCTCGTAGTTCCTGAACATACGCCTTTCTTTCGAGGTGTAATTTTATATGTAACTGCGGGTCGTATGTGGTTACGGCCAGGCAATCGAAGGACCCGGGTCATTGTATTTCAGGGGTAGGGCGTTTGTTTTGGCATTTCTCTCAATTCTGTGGTGGCCAATCACCCATTTGATATGAACTATTAACTACTGGGTTGTTTGAAGTCATGTGGTCCTGGGGGATGATTTTACTTTCCTGCGGCAAGTTGTTTTTTATTCACTATTTCCATTAATTATTCGTTTCTTTATTTCATTTCTTAAGCACAAGTAATTTCCCCTATGTTGCCCTTGCTGTCAGTGTTTGTCGGCTTCTTATTATATGACTAATAAAAATCAGGCCCCTCAGTTTACACCATTTCTTCTCGTTTATTACATAACGAGGGCCTTGAATCCGGGAACAATGACGCTTTCAGGTAGCATGTGTGGGTTTATTGACGTGTTGCCTTCACCCAAAAAAGATCGCGTTCTCGTGACGCCAGCGGCAGAAAGGATGTTCCACGTCCGCCGCCAAGGTCTGTGAGTGGTGGCGCTGGCTTACACTCCCAGGCATTTACCAGGACACATAAATACCCAAGGAAGTGGACGGGGAAACGGCGCCGGCGGTACCTCAATTGGTAGAGCATCGCACGCGAAATGCGAAGGTTGTGGGATCGTTTCCCACCTGCAGCAAGGTGTTTTTTCATCCACTTTCATTTCCATTAATTTGTCATTTCTTTATTTAATTAATTAGGCACAAGTGTTTTCCCCTATGTTGTCCATAGTGTCAGTGTTTGTTGGTTTCTTATGTTCCAGGATCAGTAGCACGTGTCCTAAAATTCCGTGCATCTCTACCCGGGCGCAGCCAACGCAGCACCTCTCGCGGCCGCCACTGCCGGCACCGCTGAAACGTTCAGTGTCTTGCTCGCTGTTGCCGCGGGCGCGGCTCCTCTCGACACCAGCTCTCATGTCGGCGGCGTTGCCGTCAAACGTCCGGAGTTTTTGACAGACTTGCCTGAAGTGTGGTTCGTGCAGGTGGGTGGCCGAGTTCGCCCTTGCGCTCATTACCCCCCACCGAACGTGTTACAACTACATCATCGCCCATTTAGACACCTATTGCGCTGATAAAATCCAGGGGATCCTCGCCAACCCACCACCTGCCGACGTTTACCAGCCCCTGAATGCTGAACTCATATCTCGGCTCTCACTTTATGTAGGTCAAAAGGTGCGTAGTACTCCAGTGCGAAGAATCCTCGACCGCCAGCCATCGCAGTTCCTGCGCAACATGAGTGCCCTCGCCGGCATACCGCCTATTCACGACTCCTTCCGCCGAACGTTGTGGCTTCAACGACTACCAGCACAGGTGCAAGCCGTTCTCCAGTTTCAGTATGCGCTACCGTACACCAACTACCAGAGATCACCGATTACATAACCCACGTCTCCCCGGCCCTCGCTATCTTCCTTTGTTGAGGCTGTCAACGCACTTCGAGACGCCTGCGCGCTGGTTCGCTACATCGAGGTCGTTACCAGACTGCTCAACTCCATTGAATGTCATCAGCATCAAAGCCCGGAGTCGCGTCCCCACGAGCGCCCTGAAAACTTTCGACCGCAACTCATCGCAGCCGGGTGTTTACCAGCCGCTGCTACTCTCACCGACACTTGCGGGACAAAATGCGCAAATCCTATTGTTTTGCACTCCAGGGAAGCCACGGCAGCTCATACACACAGCCGCAAACTGACAACCTGTAGGGCGTCACAATTTTGTTACGAATGAAATAACATGATAGCGGTTTCTCTTCGACTATGGTGCTGATATTTTCAGTCATCCATGTGATCACCTGCACGGTAACTGGCTGTAGAGGTCCTTCGAGCTTAGTGCAACGAACCTGCCCACCATCAAATCGTACGGGCCGCTCTACCTGCCCATCGAACACAAAAACCCATTCGTCTTTTTCTCGGAATTTCGTTATCGCCGACTTTGAGAAAATCGTGGAGTCCAACTTCCAGGCATACTACAATCTTCTTCCTGACTGATGACACGACCACAATATCAGCACCACAACACATCTTTCTTTCGCCAGATCAGCGGATCGCCACGAATTATATCAGCATAAGGGCGATGACCGCAGAAAGTCCGTTGTCACCATGCCCTTCTTGCCGAATTTCCCTACCTGACTTGTAAAGCGGGCTTCTACACGAGGCACACCAGAACACTATCTGCGACATATGTACAACTAAGGGCCCTGCTGTTTCCTGCCGCGCTTGTCGCCTAAATCCTGACTGCCGGTGAATCACCCAAAGTGAGTTCGTATGTATGCTCTACGAAAGAAGTCACCCGCCGCTCCGAGCGACCGTGTGCAGCGGTGCCTTACCTGGTAGCAACGACCACCTGTTGGTGACGCTGCGGGGATCACCGTTCCCGACATACACCCCGTTCGTCAGGTAACCGTACTTCGCCCACCCGATACGCGTCTGGCACGCCTTCTCTGTGTTCGATCTAGTCAAAGCCTACACGCAAATTCCTGCCAAACCCAACCACGTTCCGAAGGCTGCTATGATGACGTAATGAGGTTTGTACGAGCTTTTATTCATAAGCTGCGGCCTTAGAAACACGGGAGAAGCCTTCCCACGCTTCATCGATGAAGTCGTCCGCGGCCTCAATTCCTGCTTCTTTTATCTGGGCGTCACACTGGTCTTCCTTAGATACGCTGAGGACCACCGTCTTCGTCTACGCCTACTATTCAGCATTTCGTTTACAATCAATTTGCAATAGACCTCGCCTGGCGCAGCCGTCTCCCACTTTTTTCGCTGCACCCGCCGTGGTGGCTTAGTGGCTTTGACGTTGCGCTGCTGAGCACGAAATCGCGAGATCGAAGCCGCGTTTCCATGGAGGCTAAATGCAAAAACACCCTGTACGTTCATTGGGCGTACGTTAAAGAACCCCAGGTGGTCAAAATCAAGCCGCAACTACGGCATGCCTCATAATCAGATGGTGGTTTTGACACGTAAAACACCAGAATTTAATTTCTCTTTTCTTGGCTACAAAGCATCTGCAGGAGGGACTGAAATTTACCTGATCGCATCTTGATCCTACCAAATTATCCTAAGCCCAACACCACCAGTGGTCTGCACCGTTTCCTTTGCGTGCTTAACTTCAACAGGTAGTTCTTGCTTAAAACAGCCGCCTATCAAGCGCATCTCCACGGCGCCTTCGCTGTTCTGCGAGGTACGGAATCCATCAGGTGGACATCAGCTTTTACGATGCCACTCTGCTATTACATCTAGTATGAGACGCTCCATTGGGACTCTTCACGGAACACCGCCGTCGAAGCAGTCCTTAAACAATGCATGAACAAATCCAGGAATCCATAGGCGTTTTCTTCACGGAACTCGCCACCCTCGAGACGACCCCTTACACAGCAAGTCCAACCGACACAGCTGTGACCCTGGCGCAGGCGAAATGGCTGCTTATTCTAAACAACTCCTTGCCATCTGCGAGGTACCTGTAATCACTTTCGTCACATCTTCGAAGCTACACTACTGCACCATTTATACCGGCCACGAGCTTGCCACATTCGTATTGTCTCAACCCCACGATAAACTTCCTCCGCTCAAACTCAGCCAGCAGTCGTTCATCGGCCAGTTTACCATTGATATTCAGTATGTCAATGGCAAAGATGTGTTCGCTGACGCACTATCCCGTGCTTCCGCTATAATTTCTTCATCTGTGACTGCCCATGAGTGATTCTTCACTGAAGATGCAGCAGCTCACCGTCACTTAGCCAAAAATGATTGTCTATTGCACTGTATCCACTGGAGTGAGCCAGACTCTACGTTACTCCATCGTATGGTCCTGAGCTCTTGAACTAGCTGCGCAACCTCGGCCATCCTGTTATCTGCGCCTCAACACGCGGCGTGGCTTACTGCTACGTTTGGCCCATTATGTAGCGTTACTGTCGTACCTGGTCCCGCACCTGGATTCATTGGCAATGTGCCTAAAATAGCTGGCACCTCATTTCGCCACTCGTAGTATTCTGCCAGCCTTAAGAACACTTGCAACACGTTAACCTAAGCAACCTATGCATTTTCACCTGCCATCAATTCAGCATTTACAATATGAAGCCATCTGCATCATTACTAGCAGTCCTCGTCAGTCAAATGCATCCACTTGCTCCGTCAAAACCTCACTTTAACGACCGTGAACTTGTTTCAATATAATTTAACAATCTTATTTTTCAAGTTATTTAACAACAAATAGCTTTATGAATTCGTCGACTTAAAATGATTTACATAACTACAATGGAACTAGGTTTGCCTTTAAGAGATTTTTTTTACTGCTTCGTGTTCGTACCAATTACGGTAAACTAACATAATATTTTGCTGGCAGAATTTATGGAATCGCTTGCCATCAAAGATAAAACCACTCACTTCGTTCTATGCCTTCAAAAAATCCCTTAACGATTTCCTTTTGGCGCATTGACGCAATTATGGTGCCAAATGTTTTATTTATTTATTCTTATTACTGTTTTTCCTATGTTTTGCTATTCACATGCTGGTCGTTGCCTTTAGTTGTTTTGTTTATTAATGCTTCTTATGTATTGTCTTGCTTTTTATGTCTGTTGAAATATTTATACGTATATTTTTAGCACACTGATATTTTTACTTTATGTTCATTTGGGTCTACTGATTATATCTTTCTCTATTTCGCCCTGTTCCTTTACATAATTTGAAGGTACTGGTAGTAATACTGTACATTGTAGTCCTAATCACGTTTCTGTTGTTGCACTTCACCTCTTTGTTTCTCTCAGTGTACATTTTGTAAATTTTATTTCTGCCCTGCCACCTATGTAATCTTTTCCTATATTTACCCACCGAGGGTCCCGGTTACCGTCTTCGACATTAGGACCCTCGTCTGTAAAAGAAAAATGTAATCGTTTCCTTTTTTGTAATGAATAAACTTGATTTGATTTGATGATTAATTCCTTTTCTCCCTGCCATTGAACGTTTGACACGATGTCCTGAAGTACAACCTCTCGTAAGGACCCCTGCAGAATAGGTCGCGACAACTTTGTTTGCTAGTTGAATGTCTCATTTCGGCACCATTCGTCATCTGATAACTGATGAAGGATGGCAGTTCCAAGTTCAAATATTCACAGTCCTCGGGTTCGCAACCGGTTTTGAGCGATCGAGGACCATAAGTTACGACCACTCTGGCAACGAAGGATCGAACACATTAAGCGGCAGTTAAAAGCAGCCATCATGTGCCAACGTGAGGCTTTCCCAGCTATCGTCCTGCGTCTTCGCGCCACCTTCATGACCGTCATTCAAGCGACTAGTGCAGAACTAGTCTACGGGGAGCTACAGCGCCTTCCCGAAAATTTCCTTTCGGCAGGGGATGTCGCGGCCACTTCAGATCCTTCCCATTTCATGGCCCCGCTCCGACGCACCATGACTGCCCTCCGTCCGTCGCCAGCGCTGCGTCATTGCAAGCAAACGCATTTTGTTTGAAAGAGCTGGCTAAACGTTAGGATGCCTTTCTCCGCTGTGACAGTATCGCCGCGTCTTTCCCGCGAGCGAAAACACGACCCCACCGCATTATTCATCGTGACGAGAAAACTTCCAGTTTGCGCATCCTACAAAGGGACGTCCACAACTCCATAGAAAAAACTGAAGATCGCGACGGCGACGACGGCGAAAAACGGCGACAATTATCCCGTAATGTGCATGTAATGAATTCCTATCGCAATAATATAAACGGCACCGCAGGGCAATCCCAATGGAAACGTGGATGACGATAATTCGCTTGGAGTGTCGTGGCCATATAATTGCTATCACAATAAAACCGCCAGTTATAGTCCGGTTTGCGCGTTTTGAGGATCAAGAACATGTTTTTAGAGGAATGCTACAAGCAGAAAGGAACAAGGTTTTTAGTCGCGAAGATTTTTCTCGGTGAATCCGATTTGCACGAATGAAGCAGCTTGACTCCCATAAGGGAAAATCATCGCAACTTACGCTTCTTCATAAGATTATTATTGATGGCCCGTGTTATACAGACAAGTCTTCATTAATTCTGTTGTTTCTTCAAAACAGCAGTTTTCGCGCCTCCTCTAGAATGTCATTCTAGTGTTTCGTCTCGTAATTTTGCCGTCAATGCCAATGTCAGTGTACTAGATTCGTGGTGTAACATAAAGCTATTCCAGACTATTTCTATTCCATTACTGCCACTAGCCTTGAACAATCGGTGAAACATTTTTCAGATCACCTCCACCTCGGCCGCCCATTACGCAACGTGACGAAAACAGTTATAATTCGCCATCTTACTTGACGTATACTTAGGAGTCATGCAGGAATCAATTATTTTCCGATTCTACGCCTTCTTCGACGTTATCCCTTCGCTATTTGCTACGTTTGGAAAGGAAACACAGATGGATGCTCGCAGATGGCTGTGGCTCTGCCGGTTCGGAGCTGTGAGGGAGAATGGACTGGTCAGCGCAAATTAAAAACATTTGTGGCAGTGCAACCTTGTGGAACCTTTTCGGCAGGTGTACGCCTTTGTTTTGCCGTCTCTTCTTCACTGATGATACGTTTAGGCGGCATTCGTAACCTTCTGTTGCCCGTAACCAGCCACCGGAAGCTGTGCAAGGGGAAGCGCATCAATGGCCGAGGCCGGCACCGCCCTCCTTGTCTGGTTATTTATGTTTTCACTGTGCTAACTTCGCCCAACCGAAACACCATCCACTTCTGCGCGATCTACGCATCTCGACAGCCAATTAGATAAGAAGAACATATGTTTAGGTATGCAATGCCATTTTCTATCAACGCAAACAAAAATTCACCGCTCTTGCACTACCCTGAAGAGGGCTGCAAGCGATGCTCAGGATACGCGTCTCTTCGTTGTCGTAACGCCTCGGCATCGCGATCTCTCACGACGAAGTTAGCACACCGGCGACCAGCCCTTTCATATCCAGCTTTTCTGAACACTACAAACTAGCGCCACAAGCGGCCCCAGCGCGAAGCTAGCGCGTTTTCAATGGAACGAGCGGGTTTTTCTCGAATAACAAAAGCTGCAGGTCAATTATTGAAAAAGACAGGTGACAGACATGATCTGGAAGAAAATCCACACGAGCCAAATGAAGTGATCACTCTCTGGCGAGCAAGAATTTCGTTCCCAGAATGGTTATAGATTCAGCGATGGAAGCCTATGGAAACGACAAAAATTTATACTCGATTTTCGCGACAAAAAGGGTAGCTGTGATAAAAGTTACCGCATCATCATCATCACCAGACTGGTTACGCCCACTGCAGGGCAAAGGCCTCTCCCATTCTTCTCCAACTACCGCGGTCATGTACTAAATGTGGCCGTGTAGTCCCTGCAAATTTCTTAATCTCATCCGCCCACCTAACTTTCTGCCGTCCCCTGCTAGGCTTACCTTCCCTTGGAATCCAGTGTGTAACCCTTAATGACCATCGGTTATCTTCCCTCATCATGACATGTCCTGCCCATGCCCCCCCTCCATTTCTTTTTCTTGATTTCAACTAAGATGTCATTAACTCGCGTTTGTTCCCTCACCCTATCTGCTCTTTTCTTATTCCTTAACGTTACACCAATCATTCTTCTTTCCATATCTCGTTGCGCCGTCCTCAGTTTAAGTAGAACCCTTTTCGTAAGCCTCCAAGTTTCTGCCCCAAATGTGAGTACTGGTAAGACACATTTGTTATACATTTTTCTCTTGAGGGATAATGGCAACTTCCTCTTCATGATCTGAGAATGCCTGCCAAACGCACCCAAGACCATTCTTATTCTTCTGATCATTTCAGTCTCATGATCCGGGGCTGCGGTCACTATCTGTCCTAAGTAGATGTATTTCTTTACCACTTCCAGTGCCTCGTTACCTATCGTAAACCGCTGTTCTCTTCCGAGACAGTTAAACATTAGTTTACTGCAGATTAATATTTAGACCTATCCTGCTTCGCCTCTCCAGGTCAGTGAGCGTGCATTGCAATTGGTCCCCTGAGTTACTAAGCAAGACAATATCATCAGCGAATCGCAAGTTACTAAGGCATTATCCATTAACTTTTATCCCCAATTCTTCCCAATCCGGGTCTCTGAATACCTCCTGTAAACACGCTGTGAATAGCATTGGAAAGATCATATCTCCCTGCCTGACGCCTTTCTTTATTGGGATTTTGTTGCTTTATTTATGGAGGACTACGGTGGCTGTGGAGCCGCTATAGATATATTTCGGTACGCCTACATACGGCTCGTCTACACCCTGATTCCGTAATGCCTTCATGACTGCTGACATTTCGACTGAATCAAACGCTTTCTCGTAGTCAATGAAAGCTATATATAAGGTTTGGTTATATTCCGCACATTTCTCTATCACCTGATCGACAGTGTGAATATGGTCTATTGTTGAGTAGCCTTTACGGAATCCTGCCTGGTCCTTTGGTTGACAGAAGTCTAAGGTGTTCCTGGTTCTGTTTGCGATTACCTTAGTAAATACTTTGTAGACAATTGACAGTAAGCTGATCGGTCTATAATTGTTGAAGTCTTTGGCGTCCCCTTTCTTATGGATTAGGATTATGTTAGCGTTCTTCCAAGATTCCGGTACGCTCGAAGTCATGATGCGCTGCGTATAGAGAGTGGCCGGTTTTTCCAGAACAATCTGCCCACCATCCTTTAACAAATCTGCTGTTATCTGATCCTGCCAAGCTGCCTTCCCCCTTTGCATGGCTCCCAAGGCTTTCTTTGCATCTCCCGGCGTTACTTATGGGATTTCAAATTGCTCTAGGATAATCTCTCTTCCATTGTCGTCGTGGGTGCCACTGGTACTGTAGAAACCTATATAGAACTCCTCAGCCAATTGAACTATCTCATCCATATTAGTAATGATATTGCCGGCTTTGTCTCTTACCGCATACATCTGATTCTTGCCTATTCCTAGTTTCGCCTTCACTGCTTTTAGGCTTCCTCCGTTCCTGAGAGCATGTTCAATTCTATTCACACTATCGATACTAACCTTCCTTATGTCAGCTGCCTTACGCTTGTTGTTTAACTTCGAAAGTTCTGCCAGTTCTATTCTAGCTGTAGGGTTAGAGGCTTTCATACATTGGCGTTTCTTGACCACATCTTTCGTCTCCTTTGATAGCTTACTGGTTTGCTGTCTAACGGAGTTGCCATCTACTTCTATTCCACACTCCTTAATGATGCCCATAAGATTGTCGTTGTTCATTGCTTCAACACTAAGGTCCTCTTCCTCAGTTAAAGCCGAATACCTGTTCTGTAGCTTGATCCGGAATTCCTCTAGTTTCCCTCTTACCGCTAACTCATAGATCGGCTTCTTATGTGCCAGTTTCTTCCGTTTCCCGTTCAGGTCTAGGTTAAATCGAGTTCTTACCATCCTATGGTCACTGCAGCGCACCTTGCCGAGCACGTCCAGATCTTGTCAGATGCCAGGGTTAGCGCAGAATATGAGTCGATTTCATTTCTAGTATGGCCATTCGGGCTCCTCCACGTCCACTTTCGGCTATCCCGCTTGCGGAAGAAGGTATTCATTATACGCGTCTTATTCTGTTGTGCAAAATCTACTAATGGTTCTCCCCTGCTATTCCTTGTGCCTATGCCATATTCCCCCACTGACTTGTCTCCAGCCTGCTTCTTGCCTACCTTGGCATTGAAGTCGCCCATCAGTATAGTGTATTTTGTTACCCATTGCTGATTCCTCGTCTTCATAGAGGGTTTCGACTCCCTGGTCATCATGACTCGATGTAGGGGCGTAGACCTGTGCGACCTTCAATTTGTACCTCTTATTATGTTTCACGACAACACCTGCCACCCTCTGGTTAATGCTATAGAATTCCTGTATGTTACCAGCTATATTCTCATTAATCAGGGATCCTACTCCTAATCTCGTCTGTCCGCTAATCCCCGGTAGCGCAGGACGTGCCCGTTTTTAGCACTGTATATGCTTCCTTTGTCCTCCTGAATTCACTGAGCCCTATCATATCCCATTTACTGCCCTCTAATTCCTCCAATAGCAATGCTAGACTCGCCTCACTAGATAACGTTAAACGTTGCCAGGTACAGATTCCAATGGCGGCCTGTCCAGATCCAGGGATTCTTAGCACCTTCTGCTGCGTCACAGGTCTGACCTCCGCCGTGGTCAGTTCCTTCGCAGCTGCTGGGAACTGAGGGCCGGGCTTTGATTGTTGTATTCATATAGGAGTTTGTGGCCGAGTACTGCACCAGGGTGGCCAATCCTGCTGTGGTGAGTGAGTGCGTTACCGGTTCTGGTCACCGGGTTCAGGCCGCACTCCAGGCCTTGTTTATGCAATTTTATCAACGCGCGTTTTTTTTAATCCGGCGGGAAATTGTGCGGCATTTGGATTCCAACCACGGTCCTCTTGCACTCGAGGCGGATGCTCTACCTCTATGGCACCGGCGCCACTATATACGGCGTCTATCATTGAAGTCGCTGCACCGTATGTAGACCGGATACTCTGCTTTCTCTATTCTACACTACTCTACACATGGCGTAACACTGTTCCCAAAAGCAATTTTGCACACAAAGTCGTACAAGTTCACGCGGTATCTATAACAACCCGAGCTTGTCACTAGCGGGAACGTTGGAAGTTGGAAATTGAAAGTGGCTGAGACGCTTAATAGCTCGCACCTGTCGTTGCGCGTCATGCTGGAAGCTGGTTCGAAGCCGTGATCTGTTTTTTTCCATCGCCACGTAGGACTAAGTTCGACAGTCTTTATCAGATGGCCGAAACACGAAACTCAAGATTTGGTTTCAGTTTTGTCTTTTTCACGAGGGCTCTTCAAATATTATATTGTCAAGTTTTTCTGTCTAAAACGTAGGAATGGGTAGCTCATTTGTTAAGTCATCGCTTTTATTATCAGATGCTATTCCTTGGATAACATAACAAGCATGCGCATATCTTTGTGTTGCGGTAAAACAATATAATATCGTACCTCGTAGCAGGGACATACTCAGGAGTTCTGAACATTGTACCTTCACCCACCTCTGGAACCTAACAGCAATGCAGATACTTAACTAAATGTGCACAGTTTTAAACAATCTTATTTCTACATAATGGCCGAGTATCAACAACTTTTAACTGCCTGCGTCTAGAGTGTAGTGTTTTCTTACAACATATGCATTTAAGGCATTTAGTCGGAACATTGGTGGTGCGTTAAAGCGCTGTTTTTGTCGAAGATGGGCGGTTATGTTTCACGACCGGAGCAAATCGTCTTGCACCGTCTCAGCAGAGGCCACATTCACTTGCAGAAGCGCGAAATTTAAACCGTAAAACGATTGGTAGTGCGAGTGTCATTCAGTCTGTTTGCACGCGCATGTTTTTGAGAGGCAACAGGGGAGGAGAGGGAGTGTATATCGGTATGCACATCTGTTGCGTGCGTGCGTGTGCACTTGTATTTGTGCGAGCGTGTGTGTTTGTGTCTCAGTGTTTGAATATGCGTGCACACAAGTGCGTGTTGCGTGTGCGAGCATACGCTCCTTCGTGTGAGTCCCGTGTGCGTTTGTGCGTACATTATTGTGCGTGTGTGCATCCATGGGCGCGTGTAAATGTTAATGCCGGCGAGCATGTGTCGTATTTATGTGTGTGTATGCGTTTGACTGAGTGCGTGCGAACGCGCGTGCGTGCGTGTATGCGTGTGTGCGCACATTTCTGGGCGTGTGTACATGCGTGGGCTCGTGTAAATGAGAATGCGTGTGCGTTTGTGTGAGTGCGCGAGAATGTGCGCGCGTGCGTGCGTGTGTGAGAGAGCGAGTGAGCTAGCGAGCATTTCCCCACCTACATCTACTCTCGCGCATGAATGGGATATAGGGTTTGTTTAAACCCATATTTAAATCTTGGAGACAAGAATGAATGACATTGCATTTATAGCATCATCTCTTTCTAAAAGCAAGATCAATGCGAAAAGCTTAGTGCCCTTCCACTCCGTGAAGAAGGATGACCAGCGAAGCTGCGTATGTGGGCTCATTAATGGCGAACTGTACCTTCGCCGCGGGTCTGGCCGGTATTGCACTATCTTTGGGATCGGCCCACGTACGAGGAGTGCTTAACGCCTGCTTCACCTGGGCTGCGGGTTGGCCCGCTATTGCACTATATTCGGGATCGGCCCGCGTACGAGCAGTGTCTGACGCCTGCTTCATCTCCGCCGCGGGTCGGGCCGGCATTGCACTATCTTCGGGATCGGCCCACGTATGGGGAGTTCTTGACGCCTGCGTCACCTCCGCCGCGGGTCAGTCCGGCATTGTACCATCGGCGGGATATTATTCTACCCGCGGACACGATAGTGGGGAAAGCAGCCCTTAAGAGGAAGCTTTAGCTCTGGGGCACCTATGTAAATACATGTAAAAGAAGAATTCGTTTTTCTCGGCAACCACTGCACCATATTTGACAAGGTTTGTTGCACTTAAATGAAAAACTTAAAATCTAGTGACTGTGGGTTTGGAATTGTTCATTTAAGACATCATTTGTGTATACAAAATTGGCAAAAATCGCAAATTTTCAGAAAACGAAGCCATCAAGTTTACAGCTCTGTCTTGGGCAATGAAACATGACATCAAAATTCTGTGCATTCCATTTAACAGCACATCTAAAGCGGACAAATTTTGAGATATTAGGCATCAATCTAAAAAAATATAGTAATATGGAAATAGAGCTTTTGCAGAACCCTTGTTCACAACGCAACGAATTCACATAACAGAGAAATCGACATGTTGTCACGTGGAGTGACGTATCAAGAACACAGTAGCAATACTGTGAAAGGCGAAACAAATTTTTATTAGGCGAACCTGTGCCCACAAAAACAGGCTACACTTAAAGAACGGTGACAACGGCGAACACAGTCGGCAATCGTCAAAATATGATCAGTGGGTCAAGCGCATCGGCTTTTTTAGATCAGTCGTCGAATGTTCCAGAGTAGCCGCTGGGAACAGCGTGCCTTCCACAAAGTTCGCTTCGCGCCTACCACCATTCGCGTCGCGCATACATGCAATCAGATTACACAAGGTTCGGCGACAACAGACAGCGAGTAGAAGCATCGAAAACATTCTAGAAACTTCCGATACATCTAGACGCGTCCTGCGCTGAGCGACAACCTTTCTTAGACGTTAAAAGCGCTCGCCCGTAAAAGATAAACGAGTACGTCACGTGTCACTTCCTCCCTCTCAAAAGGCATCGTCCCGATGCTAAAACATAACAGCAGAGTGAAACACATAAGGTCACTTGTTAAACAAAGTAACAAAACAACAAAAAAACAAAGCCCGAGGTGAGACAATTAAAAAAATGTGTAAAGTTCAGCTATGCGACGTCCCTAAAGTTCATTAGCGCTGGTGGAACGGCTTAAGTCGCACAGCATGAACTACTTCAGGTCGTGAGCGGCGCCGCTGTCATAGCGAAATGCCGTCTTGCACGACCTCATAGTCGAGTGCGACAATGCGTCGGATAATCTTGTACGGTCCGAAATAGCGGCGTAAAAGCTTCTCGCTCAGTCCTCGTCGGCGTATAGGGGTCCAAACCCAAACACGGCCGCCGGGCTGGTACTCGACGTAGCGTCGTCGAAGGTTGCAGAGTAGGCTGTCGGTCCTCTCTTGGTTCTTGATCCGCAGGCGGGCCAGCTGTCGGGATTCTTCGGGCTTCTGCTGGAGATAGCTTGAACAGCGTGATCTGTGTTGTTTCTTGCACCGCCGTGTTGTAAGAAAGGGTTCCGTACTGCAGGACCGCGTCCCACGTCTTGTGCTCGACGTCGGCGTACATTGCTGGCATGTCGGCGAGGGTTTTGTTCAGGCGCTCCGTGAGACCGTTCGTCCGCGGGTGGTAGACAGTTGTCCTTCTGTGGCTTGTCTGGCTGTATTGCAGAATGTCTTTGGCGAGTTCAGCTGTGAAGGCCGTTCCTCTGCCGGTGATGAGGACTTCTGGGGCACCATGTCGCAGCAGGATCTCCTCGACGAAAAATTTCGCCACTTCGGCTGCGCTTCCTTTCGGTAGAGGTTTAGTTTCAGCGAAGCGGGTGAGATAGTCCGTCGCCACGATGATACACTTATTTTCCGATGCTGACGTCGGAAACGATCCCAACAAACCCATCCCGATCTGCTGAAACGGTCGGCAAAGAGGTTGGATCGGCTGTAGTAATCCTGCTGGCCTTGTCGGTGGTGTCTTGCGTCGCTGACAGTCTCGGCATGTCATGACGTAACAGGCGACGTTGGCAGTCACACGCAGCCAGTGATACCTTTCCTCTATCCTCGACAGCGTCTGGGAGAATCCGAGGTGCCCAGCAGTTGGATCGTCATGTAGGGCGTGCAGTACTTCTGGACGCAGCGCTAACGGAACAACAAGAAGGTAGTTGACGCGGACTGGTGAGAAGTTTTTTTCTTCATGAGCAGGTTGTTTTGTAGCGTGAACGAAGACCATCCACGCAAATGCCCTAGGGACAACGTCGGTGTTCCCTTCCAAATACTCGACGAGGCCGTTTAGCTCCGAGTACGCTCGTTGCTGTTTAGTGAAATCTTCCGCGATTATTATTCCAAGGAAGGCGTCGTCGTCCTCGTCGCCTTGCGGCGGGGGATCGATGGGGGCGCGTTAAACGCATTTGGCGTCAGAGTGTTTTCGTCCGAACTTGTAGATTACCGTGACTTCATATTCTTGCAGTCTGAGGCTCCACCGCACCAGCCGTCCTGAAGGGTCCTTTAAGTTAGCTAGCCAACACAACACGTGATGGTCGCTGACCACATTGAATGGCCTGCCATATAGGTAAGGGCGGAATGTTTCTGTAGCCCAAATGATGGCGAGGGCGAGCATATCACCCATTCAAGTTTGACTTTCCTCTGCACTAGGACGGCATCGAGGCCTGGGCTAATGGCGTCAGGGTTGATATCCGTAAAGGCGTCCTCGTCAAAGTGTGCAAATACAAGAGGCGACTGCATACGTCGTTTGAGTTCTTGAAATGCGTCGGCCTGCGGCATTTCCCACTTGAACTCGACATCACATTTGGTTGAATGTGCTAGCGGCTCCGCGATGCGTGAAAAGTCCTTGACAAAGCGCCTATAGTAGGCACACATGCCAAGGAATCTACGCTATGCCTTCTTGTCGATGGGCTGCGGGAACTTTGCGATGACAGCTGTCTTCTGCGGGGCGGGGCGGACTCCAGATTTGCTGATGACGTGGCCTAGAAACAGAAGCTCATCGTAAACAAAGCGGCACTTTTCCGGCTTTAGAGTAAGCTCTGATGACTTGATGGCCTCTAGTACTGTCGCAAGCCGCCGAAGATGATGGTCGAAATTTCCGGCGAAGATGACGACGTCATCCAAGTGAACAAGACAGGTCTGCCGCTTCAATCCCGCTAAAACCGTGTCCATCATGCGCTGGAAGGTTGCAGGCGCCGAGCACAGTCCAAATGGCATAAATTTGAACTCACAGAGGCCGTCTGGCATGACGAAAGCGGTCTTTTCGCGGTCGCTGTCATCGACGTCTATTTGCCAGTAGCCAGACTTGAGGTCCATCGACGAGAAGTATTTAGCGTTGCAGAGACGATCCAATGCGTCGTCTATCCGTGGGAGGGGGTATACGTTCTTCTTCGTAATCTTGTTCAGTCCACAATAATCGACGCAGAAGCGTAGGGTTCCGTCCTTTTTCTTCACTAAGACAACAGGAGACGCTCACGGGCTTTTCGATGATTGGATAATGTCGTCGCGCAGCATTTCGTCGTGTTGTTGTCTTATAGCTTCGCGTTCTCGCGTAGAAACGCGGTAGGGGCTCTGGCAGAGTGGTCGAGCGCACTCTTCGATTATTATGCGTTGCTTTGCGACTGGTGTTTGTCGAATTCTTTATGACATCGAAAAGCAGTCTTTGTATCGTCAAAGCAGACCGCTGAGCGGTTGCTGCTTAATTACAGGGAGACTTGGATTTTTGTCGAAGTCTGGCTCGGGAACTACGGTCGTGGGGGTAGATGTGGCATAATCCGAGAGGACAAACGCATTGTTGGTCTCCAGAATTTCCTCGATGTAGGAGATCGTCGTACCCTTGTTGATGTGCTTGAACCCCTGGCTGAAATTTGTCTGCAACACTTTCGTGTTTCCTCCGCGCCGTCGAGCGATCCCTCTTGCCACGCAAATTTCACGTTCGAGCAGTAGACATCGGTCGCCTTCGATGACGCCTTCTACGTCAGCGGGCGTTTTGGTGCCGACCAAATTAACAATGCTGGAGTTAGGGGGGATCCTCACTTGATACGAGGGCTATGAGGGCTCTCCGACGGTATAGCCTCATCTTCTGACAGCGTTATTGACTTCGACTTTAGGTCGATGATTGCGCCGTGTTGGTTCAGGAAGTCCATGCCGAGAATGAGGTCTCGTGATCACTGTTGGAGGATAACGAAGGTGTTATGATAAGTCCGGTCATGAAAGGTAATTCTTTACATGCAGATTCCAGTCGGCGTTATGAGATGTCCTGCAGCGGTCCGAATGGACGGGCCTTACCATGCAGTCTTAATTTTCTTCAACTGGGTGGCGATGGGTCCACTCATGACGGAGTAATCGGCTCCTGTGTCTGCTAAGGCGGGAACTGCGTGGCCGTCGAGAAGTACGTCAAGGTCGGTGGTTCTTTGTCTTGCGTTACAGTTAGGCCTTGGCGTCGGAACACGGCTGCGTCGCGTTGACCTGTGGCTGGTACGTGGCGTCGTCAGGTTGCGTTACGTCGGCGTATTCTTTCCTTCCAGGCTTCGTCGGGACGGCGGCGTGTCCTTATGTGGTCGAGGTAGTCTCTTCGTAGTCTTCATAGGTGGCGCAGGATCTTCGTCAGTTCGACGAACAGCAAGCGCACCTTCATCTGTTGCGGCTTTTAGTTTTTTGGATATGGCGTCACGGACCGGCCCCAGGCTGGGCCAGTGTATGGACGGCGCTGCAGCGACACGTAGCGGCCTGGTGACGGCGAACGGGACGCTCGTCGAAGGCACCACTGAGCAGCGGTAAGGTAGTCGGCGATGTAAGCAGGACGTTCACCTTCCTTCGGGCGCGCTGCGTAGACGGCGATGCCTCACAATCCCAGGTAGCGGTATGGGCATCGGCGGTACACATGGCCGGCTTCGCCGCAGTGGTAGCAGAGCGGGCGGTGGTCGAGGGCGCGCCAAATGTCCGTCTTCCTCGCGTAGATGCGCTGGGCGACGGGTGGGCGTGCTGGCGGCGGACAACTGGAATTGGGGTGTTACAGGGCCCTGGCGGGGTAGCGGAGGGGGACTTTGACGGCGTGTGACGGCGGCGTATGTCATTGCTTCTGGCTGGGGCTACGGTAATTGAGGTTGCACCTCAGGAACTCCAAGCGTTCGCTGAACCTCACCTTTCACGATGTCAGCGATCGAGGCCACTTGAGGCTGCGACGAAGGCAAGAACTTGCGCAGTTCTTCGCGCACAATGGCCCTGATGGTCTCTTGGATATCATCGGAGCGCAGTGCTTGGATGGCGCACTGAGGCGTGAGCACTTCGCCGTTATATTGCCTAGTGCGCATTTCTAAAATTTGCTCAATCTTTGTAGCTTTTCTCAGGAACTCGGCTACGGTCTTCGGGGGGTTTCGGATCAGTCCGGTGAAAAGTTCTTGCTTTACGCCGCGCATCAAGAAACGCACTTTTTTTCTCTTCGGACATTTCCGGGTGAGCGTGCTGGAAAAGACGGGTCATCTCTTCCGTGAAAATGGCGATAGTCTCAATGGGTAGTCGGCCTCGGGTTTCCAGCAGAACTTCGGCCCTTTCTTTACGGACAACGCACATGAACGTCCTCAGGTAGTTACTGCTGAACAGGTCCCATGTCGTAAGGGTGGACTCCCGCTTCTCGAACCAAGTCCTCGCGGCATCTTCCAAGTAGAAGTACACATGTCGTAGCTTATCCTCACAGGTCCAGTTGTTGAAGGTCGAAGTCCTTTCGAAGGTTTCGAGCCAGGTTTCTGGATCCCCCGACGTAGCTCCAATAATAATATAATATTTGGGGTTTTACGTGCCAAAACCACTTTCTGATTATGAGGCAAGCCGTAGTGGAGGACTCCGGAAATTTTGACCACCTGGGGTTCTTTAACGTGCACCTAAATCTAAGCACACGGGTGTTTTTGCATTTCGCCCCCATCGAAATGCGGCCGCCGTGGCCGGGATTCGATCCCGCGACCTCGTGCTCAGCAGCCCAACACCATAGCCACTGAGCAACCACGGCGGGTCGACGTAGCTCCAAGGAAGGTAGGGTCTTTCTGGGCTGTTGGAATACGATAGGTGACACTGGGGCTGCCATTGTGGTTGCCTTGGCCACAATCTTGGTCTTGTCAAGAAGTCCGTGCTCCGGGGGCAGCTGTTGAAGGCGATGACTTGCTCGATGATCCGGGACTACTTTGATCACGGCTTGTCGGGGGCGTCCGGTACATGAACGAAAATCACCTCCACCAGATGTCACGTGGAGTGACGTATTAAATACACAGTAGCAATACTGTGAAAGACGAAACTAAGTTTTATCGGGACAACGTACCTGTGCGCACAAAAACAGGCTACACTAAAGAAGGGCAACAACGGCGAACACAGTCGGCGATCGTCAAAATCTGATCAGTGTTTCAAGCGCGTCGGCTTTTGTACATCAGTCGTCGAATGTTCCAAAGTAACCGCTAGGACACGCGTGCCTTCCACAAAGTTCTACACCATTCGGGTTGCGCATACATGCAATCAGATTATACAAGGTTCGGCGACAACATACAGCAGGTAGAAGCATCGATAACCTTATAGAAACTTCCGATACATGTAGACACGTCCTGCGCTGAGGGATAACATTTCCTAGACGTTAAAAGCGCTCACCCGTAAAAGATAAACGAGTTACGTGTCAATATCGAATTTGTCCGCTTTGACTGATCTTAAGGCTGCCGCTTACATAACCGCGATATCTGTTCTTGATACGGAGCTATTATTTTGTAAACTTCGCGCTTATACGTTTTTCGTACATTAGAGTTTTTGAAAATTCTTTTAACAAAATTCAGGTGATAAATAGAAATTCCGCTTCAACAGTCACTAGAATTTACCTTTCTCTCTCACACATCCAACCAACTTCATTAAAATCGGTCTTGAGGTTATCTCAGGAAAGCGTTTCGGCATTTTCAATCTGTTTGAATAGTCCACGTCAGAGTTGGGCCCGAGTTAAAGCTTCCTCTTAAATGCTTCGCTGCAAAATTAAAATAATAAAAATAAAACAACCGACTCAGCCGTCAATATCGCCGCCTCAGATTTCGTCACGATGGCACCGTCACCATCGGCACGGCTCCGTGAGCATCTGCCAAGCTGTTCACTTTCGTTATTTTCCTTCCCTCGGCGGCAGCGCATAATCTGGATGCCAGCGACGCGCTAAATCTGCACGATCATTGCGTCATACATAGCTTCTGCGACCAAGCAAGCTTTCGGCGGCAGACGGTCACTGCTCTATTTCCACTAAATATTTAAACTCTTTGCCTTCGGAAAAACAGCGTGAACAAAAATCGAAAACGGACTGGCTACAAGGAACATGGTCACGGGGTCATACTATTGAAGACAGCATCACAAAAGGCTAGGTGCGATTAGGTTGACTTTACAGGTTTGCGAGGAATGATTGACGGGCTAGTTGCTCTATTATCACAGAAAGAACAGCACTTCAAGTTGTTAGCGCAGTTTGTGTGTGGTTCCTCTATTGTGTCCCGTCGAGAAGTGTTGTTCTTTCTGTGACTTTACAGATGTTCTTTTTCTGCCTCAGTTACGCCTTCCAAGAGCGTTTACTTGGAAAAATTTTGTTCGCATGGCTGTTACAGAAGCATGTTCAGTCGAAATTTTTTCGCTTCGCTGCATAATCTCGAGGACGGGCTCCAAACTGCCAATTTTCTTTAGCCACGTAAGAACCATTATTGAAAATTAATAATTACGCAAACAACTTCTCAGCTTACTCCACATGTAGAGGTTACCAGTATGAACACTCGAAAGATAAAATGATGTCACCAATGATTGTATTGTTTTAATAGTTTTGTTTCGTGCAGTTAAAAGCAGCTGGCATAGTGGTGGTGTTGTATGCTTCTTATAAAGTAAGAGTGAAAGCTTGGACACGTTTTCTTTGCACAGATCAACTTCATGAGCTTAAGCACATGTGCCCAACCGTGCACTTCTACCTTTACAACCGATTCTCCTACATTATGTAAGAAGCACCTCAGCGCTACGGTACATCACACAAGGTGTGCGAGAATATTGTGCGCGCTCCCTATCAGATTTCTGAGCGTTGATGGCATCAGGCTCGGTTTCCTGACATCATCAGGAATAAAAACATCTGCCTGGGGGAAAGTATTGAATACATTCTCAGTACTTTATAACATATGGGTAAGCCCAGAGGTGTATGTTGGTACTAAAAGTACTGAAGTATTAGAATAAGGGTTTCGCTGCATGAATTTTGGCTGTCTAATGTGAAGATCTAAAGAAAAAATACTGTGATTTGGTGACCATAATGGTAACTTTAAATATGAGCTCCGAGACAGTATGCGTGGTGGAACTGGCCCCTCGACTACAGGGCTAAAATGAACCACAATATGCTAGTTTGATAAATACCGGTAATTGGAAAGTGTTCAGCTTTTGAATTTTCTGCATGTCGGCGCCTCTGTGCAGTCTTCGGGGCTCTTTACACAACGGGCACTATGTCTCAGCTAATATTGTAAGCAACTGTATTCTATATTTTTGGGGGGAGGGGGGAGCTTTTTATTACGTCTAACCACTGTTTCAAAGTTATTGGTTAGCTCAAGACGCGCCTGCATGTGTTTGTAATATCCATACGTTGTCACCGATTCTATAGCGAAAAGGCGTTATCTCATCAGATTGCGCGCGTGGTGCGAATACAGGCGTACATTCTCCATCACATCTGAGGACCCGAGATGGCGCCGCAATGTACGGGCATTCCAATCTGATGAACCGATGCCTTGATCTGTAGATCAGATTCAGAGGAAGCACGACTATGCGAGCAGCCATCGTTTCCGCGAGCAGCCAGTGTTTTCCAGCGCAAGCTCACCTTCTAATGAGTTATATTCGTGACCTCCTGTTTTGGAAATGTTTTGTTGTTCACATTGCTACAACGTGAGAGTATAGACATGCTCCATCTTCATCGAACGAATACTGCGAGGAAACGGAATTGGCCTTTTCTTGGGCGTTTCCGTTTACACATTTACCGCAATTTTTTTTCATAACTTACTTTTTAATTTAGGAGGCTGCAAAAGACAGCAACCTTATCTTAACAGGTCTTAATAACAAAGAAAATTTCAACGCTTATTAATCGGCTTTTACCTCATGGTAAGGAATTTCAATAACGATATCGTTATGATAATAAAAAAGCCTATCCGCTGGACAACGTTTCATCTGAGTTCCCCTTTGCAAGCTGATACCGACTTGCAGGTGGTTCGTATCATCGTCAAGCAGGTTCATGCGACAACCCTTCAAACATACCACATTAAACAAGAATTATATTTTTACCACTCTAAAGGTGGCACTCAGTTAAAAACGTAATGTCCTTAAAGTTTAAAAACTTCGACAAGACTCATGCAGTTTGTCTTTGCAAGCTCGATGCGGATGGCGGCTTAACTTGAAATGCCCTAACTTTGTGAAACGCGTTAGTGAAACGCGTTAACTTCATTTAAAGCAGCTCTTGGTGGTCAAGCTTTATCCGAAGTCATCTACTACGCTATCTCTTGCAGCCAATTTGAGATTGCATGTTTTATCCAATCTCAGATATTTTCTGCATACCTAACTTCATAAAATTGCCAGTGCACTTTGAAAATACAGTCTATTAGAACCCTAGTATCGCTGACCGATATATTTGAAAACATTGCCAATCATTTTTCAGTACGAAATTGTAGTGCTCGTTAATAGATAGAAAAACACGGGAATTCTTCACAAGAAGCGGTAATTCTTCGGGCGTTATTCTGAGCCGTATTTATTGGGGCGGAAAGAAGGGGCACGCTTCAGTGATACTTTTCCTTAAAAGTGTCACAGCCATGGCATGCCTAAAAATGCAAACGAAGATAGAATATACTAGGATAAAAGAATTAACAGAGAAGATATTTTTCGTGCCAATGCGCATTGTTGTCTAGATAGAAAATTACGTAGTCGAGTTGTTCATAACGATTGCATGAAACTGCGTGGGTTCGGCAATTCCAGCGACAAGTTCTTTTTATAGTATTGGGCTCCTTCACGGTACGAGCTTTTCATATCCTCATGAGTTAACATCCATGAAAACATTTAGGCGAATGTTACCCCCTTAAAAGAAATCAACTTACCGGTTCAAATGGAGCCTATTGAAGAGGAACGCTGCGAGAGTTGCATCTGCGCGCTATGCGAGGCTCTCTTTCTGTGCTTTGACCGCTGTCTGGCTGTCAGAAACCCTGTTTTGCGTGGAACATTTATTTCAGTAATTTCCTTTTGTTTTTTAGAGACCCCGAACTGGCTGTTAAATGAGGGTTGTGTTACACAAACGAGCAGCAAAATAATGTCAGAAGACCTCCGCTATCTGGCGGCTCTGCTCTGCGCAAAAGGACGCAGCTAATGTTTTAGGTAATGCACGCGGACGAGGAATATATATATATATATATATATATATATATATTTGTGTGTGTTTGTGTGTGTGTGACTGCAAGCACAGAGAGTTCAATTTATGCATATTTTTTTTCAGTAAAAAGGGAAGAAGCAAGCGAGGTAAAACCAAAATGAGAATACGCACTTCACGAACTTGCGCGTGTACAAACAGTGAAAAATGAAAGTTTTTAGGAAAGCAAAGCGGGTAAACACTTTCTGAATAACCAACACGTCAGCACGAGCAAATTCAGTCGTGTCCACAAGCTAGGAAAGACGAACGATGTAACCAACGTGGTGGCGCAGCTGGTAAGCAGCACTAGTCCCCGTGCGAAGCTCCAACGGACGATGTCAACTGAAAAAAGTAAATTACAAGCATGTGTCATTTTGGTAATAATACCGTATAGGAATACCGCGTGTACACGGGAAACTTGCGAACGTAGTGAATGGGCGGCATTAGAAACAAAAGCAATTCGCTTAAGCATACATGGCGTGGAAAATACCTGATTCATGCTAAACAATACCGTACATATCACGAAAACATCCGATTTTCCAGTATTCCCCCCATTCTCGGGCCTTATTTGCTGCGCTTTAAGAGCCCAAATGCACGGGCGACTGCGCATTTTCGAAAGGACCTGGCTTCAACAGACGCGATGGTAGGCTTATAGTACACAGAGGTGGCCACAACGCAGGCTCTAAACCAGACCATGCTAGACGCTCGCAGAATTCCTTCTACTCGCACTCAAAACAAATGCGTGGGTGCAAAGCATGTCTTCAGTCGTTCAGAAGAGAGAATTTGCGACAAGTTCCTGGCGTTTGACCTCCTTGGCGTTATCTTTTGCGCGTTCTGCCGTCGCAAGCAACACACCCCCCTGTTATCACTCTTGGCAATTGCTCGTCGCATTTTTGACAAGCGTGTGTACCGAAAGAAGGTATATGTTGTTGCGTGGCCATAAAAAGCGTCGCGAACTTGTCGCACTAAGATTCAGTACTCACCAAACTAACTATGTCACCACGGCCGAGCTGGTTCTCGCTGCGTCGCGACCGGCACGGCGAGTGCGCCTCGAAATTATCCCAAAATCTAACGAAATTACAATCATTTTGTGGATCAGAGAAAGCGTGAATGACTTGACCGAAAAGGATTCAGTACATGCGATAAAAACTGCGCCACACGGCAGCGCTCCTTTTTGCTGACTGCGTCACAACGCCAGGTGTGGCGAGCGTGGATCAAAAGTATCTAAAAAAATAACGAATTGAATTAGAATTTGTTCGTGGACGGAGAAAACACCACAAACTTGTCCCTGTGACATTGTGGGCACGCGAAACCAACTTCGTCTCCACGGCCGAGCTGCTTTTCGCTGCGTTACGAGAGGCGCGGCGAGGGTGCCTCAATATTATCTCAAACTCTAACGAAATTACAGTCATTTTGGAGTCAGGTAAAGCGTCACGAACTTGTCGCAGTGAGATTCAGTACATAAGAAAAAGGCTGCGTCTGAGGGCGAAGCTGCATTTCGCTAACCCCGTCACAACGGCAGGCGCGCGAGCGTGCCTCAAAAGTACCCCAAAAAGTTACGAAATTGTTTACAAAAACGGGGGGCGGGGGGGGGGGGGGTTGGCGGGTCAGGGAAAGCGTCACGAACTCCCATGGCGCATTTCCTGTTGGCAGTTTTCGCCGAGTTGAAATTGTTCAAATTCTTGTTGAACTGTTCAAATTCTGTCTTTGAGATGATAGCGGCGCACACAGTCGGCGATTCTCGAAATTCCAGAAAAATTCATGCCTGAGTGTCGTCCAGAAAGAACTAGACGATTCGCGTCATTCATACACTGAGAATCCACAAGGTTCGGTGACAATAGGCAACGAATAGAATCATCGACAGCATTCAAGAAACGTTCGATGCATGCAGGCGCGTCATGCGCTGAGGACTAACTCCTAAGCTTCGTTAGCCGGTGAAAGCGGTCACCCTAGAAAGATAAACACGTACATACATGTGTCATTATATATATATATATATATATATATATATATATATATATATATATATATATATATATATATATATATATATATTGAGGAGCGCGGCTTTGGGCTCGCTGCAGCCTCGCAGTTTTGGTTCTTCTTCGTCCTGCTACAGTTCTGTGGCTAGTCGCATTTTTGTAGATTTAAAAGTTGATGTGGCTTGCACGGAACTATTCTTTCAATTCCCCAATGATGGTGAGCCCGCTGAATGACTGCAAAAGCTAATTAATATATTTTCGGCACTTAGCAACTAATTACTACGCATCACTCGTCATGGTCGGAAGCGCTGACCATGGTCGGAAGCGCTGAACATGGTTGGAAGCGCTGAACATGGTTGGAAGCGCTGACGGTATGTCACGGAACGAACCGTTCTTTTATTTCATTATGGACATTTTTAATATTGCTGGAAGCCTACGTAGAAACCCCTGCACAGTCGGAAGATAAGCGTTCGCGGAATCCAAAGAAATGTTCGCGAAAATTATTTTCACAAGTTTGATAACAACTATTTCACTAACTCAGCACCCGGTAGAGCAGCCTTGGTCGGATCGAATGACTGAGAGCACGTTGGTATATGTGGACATATATACACGTGGGTACACATAGAAATAACATGTGGGTGGCTGCGATGCGTCACGACAGCTCAGGAGGTCAATGGTATCACGCACGAGAGATTACAAAACGATGAGGAGTATTTGGCAATTCACGCATTTGAAGGAAACTATCTGGCTGCCGTCTAAGTAATTGTTCTATCGCCAACATTGTTCACTGGGTAGCCCACTGTCTATAGGATACCGCATAAGTATACTATGTTAAGTGAACAGGGCTCGAAAGCAACTTTTTAACAACCTTGGCTAAGCGGGTATGTGTCGCTCTTCATCGAACTCATTCCACAATAACTTGCACCACTCGATACGTGTCGCAACGATTGTGCCATTCTTCAATGAACCTATTTTCACGCCAACGTTTGTCACTGCATGTGTGACACGGGGTATTTGACGCTCTTCAATGAAGCTCTCTGTAGTCAACTTGGACCAGCGCTCTTTGCGATTTGTAATAACATGGCCAGAGCCGCGCCTTGCCTTCATTTGCAAGAAAGGGCATCAACCTTTGCTCGGCTCTGACGTTGTCGGCAGGGGCTGGGGACGGTGCTCCGAGAATGCGGTTCGTCAGCCGCTGCCGATAATATCAGAGCCGAGCAAAGGTTAAAGCCCCTTCTCGTAAGGGAAAGCAAGGCACTGCGCTGGCGACGTTTTTACAGAACACTCTTGAGAGCGCTATGATCGCGGCGCATTCGGGCACACACAGCGCGCTGTGACGTGGAATTTTTTAAACTCCGCGCGCTTTCGTTTTTCCCGAATAAAAACGGCCACGCTAAGATTATCTCTTTCGAAGTACGTGTTGTGCAATATTTGGGAAGTTTTACAACTTTCCTGTTGACACCTGAACGTTTACAACTACATTTAAAAAGTTAATTAATTTATCTCGGCTCATTACTAAAATAAAGACGAGCAAAGAAATGGCGCTGAAAGTTTAGAGAAACGCTAACAAGATCCTCGTGATTTCTGTTGTGAACAACGCATAGGTTTTTTTCAAAATCTTTGTCCAAGTTAGCTGGGAAACCCTGTATATATATTGACACGTGTACTTATCGAGACCTGTCTTGTTTACTTGGATGACGTCGTCGTCTTCGCCAGAAATTTCAACGATCACGTTAGGCGGCTTGCGACAGTACTAGAGGCCATCAAATCATCAGTGCTCACTCTGAAGCCAGAAAAGTGCCGCTTCGCTTACGACGAGCTTCTGTTCCTAGTCCACGTCATCAGCAAATCCGGACTACGCCCCGACCCGCAGAAGACAGCTGCCACCGCAAAGTTCCCGCAGCCCATCGACAAGATGGCAGTGCGTAGATTCCTTGGCATGTGTGCATACTACAGGCGCTTTGTCAAGGACGTTTCGCGCATCGCTGAGCCGCAAACGCATCTAACCAAATCTGATGTCGAGTTCAAATGGCAAACGCCGCACGCCGACGCATTTCAAGAAATGCAGTCACCGCCAGTACTTGCACATTTCGACGAAGACGCCGTTACCGAAATCCACACTGATGTCATTAGCCTAGGCCTCAGTGCCGTCCTAGTCTAGAAGAAAGACTGGCATGAACGGGTGATATCTTATGCTAGCCGGTCGCTGTCAAAAGCGAAAGGCAATTATTCTACGACTGAAAAGGAATGTCTCGTCATCATTTGGGTTGCAGCAAAATTCCGCCCTTACCTATATGGCAGGCCATTCAAAGTGGTCAGCGACCATCACGCGTTGTGTTGGCTAGCTAACTTTAACTAACTTAAAGAATATGACTTCACGCTAATCTACAAGTCCGGACGAAAACACTCAGACGCCGACTGCCTATCACGCGCCCCCATCGATGGCCCGCGGGAAGACGACGAGGATGACGACGCCTTACTCGGCATAATAAGCGCAGATGACTTCACTAAACAGCAACGAGCAGACCCGGAGCTAAAAGGCCTCGTCGAGTATTTCGAAGGGAACACCGACGTAGTACCTAGGGCATTTAAGCGTGGATTGTCTTCGTTCACGCTTCAAAACAACCTACTCGTGAAGAAGAACTTCTCACCAGTCCGCGCCAACTACCTTCTTGTTCCGTCGGCGCTGCGTCCAGAAGTACTGCACGCTCTACATGGCGATCCGACCGCTGGGCACTTTGGTTTCTCCCGGACGCTGTCGAGGATACAAGATAGGTATTACTGGCCACACCTAACCGCCGATGTTGCCCGTTACGTCAAGACATGCCGAGACTGTCAGCGACGCAAGACACCACCCACAAGGCCAGCGGAATTACTACAGCCGATCAAGCCTCCTTACCGACCTTTTCAGCAGATCGGGATGGACTTGTGGGGACCATTTCCGACCTCAACTTCCGGAAATAATTGGATCGTCGTGGCGACGGACTATCTCACCCGCTTCACTGAAACAAAAGCTCTACCGAAAGGCAGCACAGCTGAAGTGGCGAAATTTTTAGTCGAGAACATTCTGCTGCGACATGGCGCCCCATAATTCCTCATCACCGACAGAGGAACAGCGTTTACAGCAGAGCTCACCCAAGTCATATTGCAGTACAGCGATACAAGCCACAGGAGGACAGCTGCCTACCACCCGCACGCGAATGGTCTCACGGAGCGCCTGAACAATACCCTCGCCGATATGCTAGCAATGTACGTCGACGTCGAGTACAAGACGTGGGACGCGGTCCTGCCGTACGTAACCTTTGCTTACAACACGGCGGTGCAAGAAACAACACAGATTACGCCGTTTAAGCTGGTTTACGGCAGGAACCCGACGATGACGCTCGACGCCATGCTGCCCCTCGTCACCGACGAAGAGGATCTTGACGTCGCGACCTTTCTGCAGCGCGCCGAAGAAGCCCGACACCTCGCCCGCCTACGGATCAAGAACCAGCAGCCTACCGACAGCCGGCACTATAACCTCCGACGGCGCTTCGTCGAGTACTAGCCCTGTGACCGTGTCTGGGTTTGGACCCCTATACGCCGACGAGGACTGAGCGAGAAGCTTTCGCGTCGCTATTTCGGACCCTACATGGTCATCCGACGTATTCGCGCGCTAGACTATGAGGTCGTTCCAGACGGCATTTCGCATTCACAGCGGCGCCGCGCGCGATCTGAAGCGGTCCACGTGGTACGCCTTAAACCCTTTTATGGACGCTGACGAACTTCCTTATTTTGTTTTCTTTGCTACGAGTGCTTTTCTTTATTACTTTTTATTTGTTTGCAGCATCGGGACGATGCTTTTTTTTTAAGGGGGGGGTATTTACACGTGTACTTATTTTTATCGGGCGACCAGGTTTCGCCGCCTAACAAATGTTATCGCAAAGCGCGGGACGCGCCTGCATGTATCCGAAGTTTCTGGAAAGTTATCCATGCTTCTATCCGCTGCCTGTTGTCGCCGAACCTTGTGTTATCTGATTTCATCGCGTGACGCGAATGGTGTAGAGCTTTGTGGAAGGCACGCGGGTGCCAACGATTAGTCTGGAACATTCGACGACTGCTGTATAAAAGCCGACGCGCCTGACCCGCTGATGAGATTTTCGATGATCGCCGAGCGTGTTCGCCGCTACCGTTGTTTTTGAGTGCAGCCTGTTTTTGAGGGCACAAGTTCACCGAATAAATTGCTGCCTTCCTAACCTTCACTACCACGTGACAAAATATATATATATATATATATATATATATATATATATATATAGTGTGTGTGTGTGTGTGTGTGTGCAAAGGAGAAAATATATCCGATTTTCTATATTTTGATGTGTTGGCCGGAGTCCAGCCATCGTGGAACACCTATGGAACCATTATCACGTCGATTCTCACGACATATATCTAGTATAAATGCTGACGTGCAGGCTGAATACCGTATACACTGGTGTGGTATTCTTTAAACATTACTGTACCAAATAAGATGGAAACAAACGTGCAGAACACAACTGGATATGGAATATATCGTCTATTCAATGTAATAATACTCTAGAACTATACAATTCGTCTTTTTCCTTAAAGTCGAACCGAACGCAGCTGCATTAGATGCTGCTGACCTTCTGCAAAAAATTGCCGCTGAACTTTAGGATTGACGTAAAGCTCACGGAGGTGAAAAACCTTACGTGCCGCGTCGCACTTTCATTCTTTTGCGAATTTATATCCACGTAGAAATGTCTCGCTCATGAATAATTGCATATAAAGTGGCCGTCTGCGTCATCTACCGCTACGGGTGCTTCATTACCGCACATCTGGTACCAAAACAAGTTCATTTCCCAGAGGAAAGTTTCTGAAAGTTTTCACACTTGTGACCATTACGGACGCCTGATGCAGAACAGAGGTAAGAATAAAGCTGGAGGGTCGCACTTGGCTTTTCATTGATGCAGTTGCTTGGGCTGCTCTCCTTCTTTGTGAAATTCGGAGATTGTCGGCAGAAAAAAATGGCCAGCTGGGAAGGGAGATCATAGGGGCAGTAGCCATGCTACGCTTTAACGATGGTGATTGTGTTAGCTCGCCGTCAATTGCGGTTTCACAGAAATAACTTTTGTTTCTTTCCATGCGATACCTACGTGTTCGGTGCCTGAGTAGACTGTCAGAGTTTTCTTAGTATATGTATCGCACACCTGTTTAAGATATCTCTGTGTTTTTATGGGTCCTTACGTTGCTTTCCTGGTGCACTCAAGTCTCTGATCTTGGTGCTCGTGTCATTAAATCATCACTTGTCAGTACCGCTTCGTGTTGTTCCTTCCTTCAAGTCTCGTGTTTTGCTTGCGGCAACTTCCGAAAACGATGAATTACCATCTGGCCAACACCCACACTCTGCTCTCCTACATAACAACCTTGGTCACATGTGACACAGCCGTTCGTGCCCCTTCAGTTTCGGCGGCCAATATTCGTTTCATTGCACGGGCTAAGCCATCACGGCATCAGAGACACACATAGTCTTATCGCAGACCACTTCGTCTGGCCATGGATCATCAAGGCTGTTCGAAGCTGGGCAAAAAGCTGTCAAGCCTGTCAAGCCGTGAAACTGACCCGGCACACGCGTTCAGCAGTACAGCCGTTTTGACCACCAGAGATTCGTTTCGATCAGGGGCCTATAGTCTTGGTGGGGCCTGTTCCATGCTGCCAAGATTCAGGTACCTCGTTACGTGTGTCGATCGGTACTCAAGGTTGCCTGAGGCGAGGCCTCTACAAGACATCACGACCGAAACAGTGGCGAAAGCATTTTGTGTTACGTGTTGTCGCGATACGGTTGTTCTTTTCGGATGACTACGGACTGAGGCTCACCATGCCATAGCTCACTTCTTCCTGCCCTGGCGAGACTGCTGGGCACGCGCTTTGATAACACCGCGATTTAGCACCCGCAGAGCGACTGCATGGTGAAGCATCTCCATTGACAATTGAAGGCGTCATTGAGCGCTGCTCTCGACCGACAGCACTGGGTGGGAAAGCTTCGCTTAGTACTTCGGAGTCAGCGCAGCCGAAATGCTCTTTGGATCAGCAATCCGTGTTCCAGGCAAGCTTTTTGCCACCCAACAATATACTACACCAGGGGCCGCGCAACACTTAAGCTACATTCCTGGCTCGAAGAGCTTCGACCTACATCCCCACGTATCGCCCGTGGGCAGCCTGTGTTTAGCTTCCCGACAATGGACACAACAACGCAGGTCTCTCTGCGACGCGACTCTATCAAGCCACCATTGACTCTATCCTATGAAAACCCCTTTTGTGTGGTTTCGCGTTCAGAGAAAACCTTGAGGTTTAACGTACACGGCAAAGAGACATTGTGTGCGACCGCGTGAAAGCAGCCTATCTTGAATATTAAAGTGTACTCTTCCGCTATTCACACAAAGGGAAGCTGAAAGCTTTTCCAGAAAAAATGAGTGAAGAGCAGTACGACGTGGTTTTCAACCCTCTGAATTCGAATATCGCATCGAAATTGAGCGAAAGAAAGCGCAAACATATTTTATTTCGACGAAAGTTGCAGCAGCAGACACGCGCCTCGCGCGCCTCGTTTCCGCCTGTGATTGGTCGGGCGCCTCGTGACGTCAATAATGGTGTTCGTGCGGACCGACTGCTGCCGCTACACACGAAGCACGGTGCAAAGTAGTTTGGTGGTGTTTTGCTGAGACGGTCATGGAAATTTTCGAGAGCTTGCGTTTCTCTGAGAAGTTCGACGTTAAGTCCAAACTCTACGAGAGCGATTTTGCGCACGACGGTGACGGGCGACGGCTTCGAGCGACAAAACAGGCCGTCGCTTGAACAAATCGCTCGGTGTTGTCGCTCGATCGCTCGTTTCTAGAAATCTAGAACTCGTCGCTCGTCGCCCGGAAATGCTATGAGCGACGAGCCAATTGTGCGAAGCCGAAACTCGATGTACATAACTCAAATACTACTGTTTGTCGCACGGAACGAGCAAACTATTCAATTTTACACGTGCAAGAATAAGAACCTAGAGCAAGACCTTCAGAAATATTTTACGCTTCTTCTTCAGTACAATACATAACCTAAATTGATAAAGCATGCGTCACGCTAGTTTCGGCGTATATTGCTGCCCTCATACCGGGAAGTGGTCGCTCAAAGCCGTCGCTCGCGTGGAGTTCGGCTTGCAGACGACGAGTGAACGCGACAGCCATCGCCTCGCTTGTAGCGCTGTCGCTGTCGCGTGCAAGATCACTTGTAAGGGGTTTATACTTGTACATACTACACGTACGTACATACTTGTACATACTACATGTACGAGCCGATTGCGAAGAGCCGGCCTCTCCAAGAAGCAAAAAATGCTGGCGCAAGCACTGCTTTCCACGCGAACGAAGGCGAAGTGTTAGCATCTTAACAGACTCAAAGGAAGCGTGCAGAAATTACACGAGGGGCAGGATTAGCAAAGCCGCCCTCAGAATTCTTGGCGGAGCCAACTTCGCCGAGAGGAACGTTACGCACAAGTTAATTTGGATTCCGGCCCACGCAGGCATACAGGGTAACGAAAGGGCAGACAGCCTAGCTCGAGAGACCACGTGCCGAGCAGAGCAGTCGCGCGCCCCGGAGTATCACCCACACGCTTGTGAGGGAGGATACACAGAAATCTTAAACTTATACAGAGGGACGAGAGCGAAATATCCCCCACCCTACAAAGCTCTAACGCAGGAGGAAGCAACGAGTTGGCGCAGATTGCAGACAAACTCCTTCCCAAATTTATACATCCTGAACAAAATGTACCCAACACAATACAGAGACACCTGCCCATGGTGCGGGGCCACACCCACACTATACCATGTCACATGGGAATGTAAACACAATAAATCATTCCACCAACACAATAACCCGAGTGCGGAGCAATGGGAGAGTCGGCTTACCAGCTGCGAGCTCACGGCCCAAAGGGCCTTAGTGCAGCACGCTAGTCAGGTAGCTAGGCTCAGTGGAGCCCTGGAATAGGGGCCCACCCTTGCTGGAAGAGGCTCCAAGTCGCCGGCGCCCAAGACGACCGAGACCTCGAGACGCTAAATCCTTGAAGGAACCAAAATAAAGTTTCTCTCTCTCTCTCTCTCTTTGGCGAGTATGATTTTTGCAAAGCTGCATTCAGCGTTCCAGTGAGTACGTTTCCGGGCAAACAACTGTAGTGTTATGTTCCTGCATGCCTCCTCGTAGAACGTAAGCGGTGATGCGATCTTCAGCATTTGTGCGCTGCCCGAAAGCTGTCGGCAATCTACACAGACGGTTTAAACGCGGGAAAAGTATATCGGCTGTTTTAGAACGTGTAGTATAGAACCGTCATCAGCACGCCATCCGCATGCTACTCGTCGAAAATCGTCGCTGCCGCTGGTGTTCG
Organism: Dermacentor variabilis; assembly: GCF_050947875.1. Taxonomy (NCBI): domain Eukaryota; kingdom Metazoa; phylum Arthropoda; class Arachnida; order Ixodida; family Ixodidae; genus Dermacentor; species Dermacentor variabilis. The sequence continues at coordinate 115,006,481 of NC_134578.1, read as the reverse complement.
TGCAAGCTTAGGCTGCACAGAACGCCGGCATGATCGGCATGATCATGCCGGCATGATCCCCCCCAAAATTTTACCTTCATGGTTTATAAGGTTCCCGCATCGGTATATAAGCGTCTTATTGAATTCGACAGACTCTTCAGCTTCCCTTAAGCCTCCCGCATTCTGAGGGGGGAAGGGGTCTTGTGGCGAAAGTCCGTCAGTATACGTCGTCCCCGTTTCTGGGAAATCCACTTACCTCGCTAGGCATCCACGTGCGTGTCATTGCACCCTGCTCTACCTCGGCTGGCTGTGCCTATCCGGTAAGAAAGCCAGTCGACTCTCCGTTCTCAACACGTCAAAACCTGTATTATTTGCCTCAGCTAAACCGATCTTCCAACACATGGTACCATTCGACGGAATCGCCGCGTACAACCGGTAAACAGACGACGGACCGCTGCTCTGGCGCTCTTTCGTACCGCTCGTCGCTTCCGATCCGATTTTGCACGGCACTACATTTTCTTCCTCATGGTTTTGTCATGCTCTCCTCCTCGTTTATCCCCATCGCGCCGTCACTTCGTCTTTAAAGATATCCAATAGGGTCACTCAGTGCAGGTTTAACCCACTGTTGCATTGCAAAATCTGAGGCGGTGACCCTAGCCAGGAACCTCGAGTCGTCGTCTTTACACGGTGGTGGTCGCTCGAAAGGGGGCGCCGAACAGACAATCAGCGTCAGAAAGTTTTATTCGATTCTTGTAAACTTTAGACATGTCGAAATCCTGCAGCTTTAAACTGCATAGGCATAAACTAGGAATAGGCAAGAATCAGATGTGTGCGCTAAGAGACAAAGCCGGCAATATCGTTACTAATATGGATGAGATAGTTCAAGTGGCTGAGGAGTTCTATAGAGATTTATACAGTACCAGTGGCACCCACTACGATAGTGGAAGAGAGAATAGCCTAGAGGAATTCGAAATCCCACAGGTAACGCCAGAAGAAGTTAAGAAAGCCTTAGGAGCTATGCAAAGGGGGAAGGCAGCTGGGGAGGATCAGGTAACAGCAGATTTGTTGAAGGATGGTGGACAGATTGTTCTATAGAAACTGGCCACCCTGTATACGCAATGCCTCATGACCTCGAGCGTACCGGAATCTTGGAAGAACGCTAACATAATCCTAATCCATAAGAAAGGGGACGCCAAAGACTTGAAAAATTATAGACCGATTAGCTTACTGTCCGTTGCCTACAAAGTATTTACTAAGGTAATCGCAAATAGAATCAGGAACACCTTAGACTTCTCTCAACCAAAGGACCAGGCAGGATTCCGTAAAGGCTACTCAACAATAGACCATATTCACACTATCAATCAAGTGATAGAGAAATGTGCAGAATATAACCAACCCTTATATATAGCTTTCATTGATTACGAGAAAGCGTTTGATTCAGTCGAAACCTCAGCAGTCATGGAGGCATTACGGAATCAGGGTGTAGAGGAGCCATATGAAAGATACTGGAAGATATCTATAGCGGCTCCACAGCCACCGTAGTCCTCCACAAAGAAAGCAACAAAATCCCTATAAAGAAAGGCGTCAGACAGGGAGATACGATATCTCCAATGCTATTCACAGCATGTTTACAGGAGGTATTCAGAGGCCCGGAGTGGGAAGAATTGGGGATAAAAGTTGATGGAGAATACCTTAGCAACTTGCGATTCGCTGATGATATTGCCTTGCTTAGTAACTCAGGAGACCAATTGCAATGCGTGCTCACTGACCTGGAGAGGCAAAGCAGAAGGGTGGGTCTGAAAATTAATCTGCAGAAAACTAAAGTATTGTTTAACAGGCTCGGAAGAGAACAGCAGTTTACGATAGGTAGCAAAGCACTGGAAGTGGTAAGGGAATACATCTGCTTAGGGCAGGTAGTGACCACGGATCCGGATCGTGAGACTGAAATAACCAGAAGAATAAGAATGGGCTGGGGTGCGTTTGGCAGGCATTCTCAAATCATGAACAGCAAGTTGCTACTATCCCTCAAAAGGAAAGTGTATAACAGCTGTGTGTTACCAGTACTCACATATGGGGCAGAAACCTGGAGGCTTACGAAAAGGGTTCTGCTGAAATTGAGGACGACGCAACGAGCTATGGAAAGAAGAATGATGGGTGTGACGCTAAGGGATAAGAAAAGAGCAGATTGGGTGAGGCAACAAACGCGGGTAAACGACATCTTAGTTGAAATCAAGAAAAAGAAATGGGCATGGGCCGGACATGTAATGAGGAGGGAAGATAACCGATGGTCACTAAGGGTTACGGACTGGATTCCAAGGGAAGGGATGCGTAGCAGGGGGCGGCAGAAAGTTAAGTGGGCGGATGACATTAAGGCGTTTGCAGGGACAACATGGCCACAATCAGTATATGACCGGGGTAGTTGGAAAAGTATGGGAGAGGCCTTTGCCCTGCAGTGGGCGTAACTAGGCTGATGATGATGATGATGATGATGATGATGAAACATATTGTACGGTAAAGACGGTAATACATTTGTGATACATATCTGGGTAGCATTGCAGCGTCCCCCTATACGCCTCTCAGACACATCATTTTACTGGTAGAACAGTTGCACTATGCCTTCGACAAAGAGTGAATGGCATAGTAGAGAACGTGCTTTTGTCACTTCTGCCTCTTAATAAGAAAGGTGCCGAGGACGATGCTGCTAGAACCGGTATAGATTTCTGTTTCCGCATTGCTGTCAAAATGCACCAAGATGGGAGGGTATTGTAGATGGTGCCGAAGATCTCTAAAATGTTTGCTCTTCGAGTGCTGCCACACAAACGAGGCGTTTTCTTCTGTTAGGTTCGTGAACGGCCGGCTGATTCCCGAGAACTCTTTGAGGAAGTTCTCGTAGTACCCGCAATGGTCCGCAAGTCATCAGACACTTTTCTTTCCCGGGCCTGCGGGAGGGCTTGGACAACAGTTGTCTTCTCTGGATCTTGTAAAAAGGCCTGCAGAGCTGGGAGCGTGTCCGAGGAAACTTGGCTATTTATAGGCGAAGTGGCATTTTTCTGGCTTCAGAATGAGTTAGGAAGCCATGGTAGTACGAACTACCACTTATAGCCTGCTAAGGCTTTCTTCGGAAGTAGCAGCGAAGGCTATGACGTTGTGTAGATACACCAAGTCTGTCACTGTAGGCCAGCCAACACGGTGTCCATTACTTTTGATATAGTTGCGAGGGCAGCACAGAGTCCAACTGGCGCCAATTTGAAATGATACAGCCAATCCGGTGTCCAGAACCTTTTCGAGAACTTAACCCTGTCAACAGCCGCTCTTAGGACGGTGAGGAGAACCATTTTCATTGCAGAGACGATCCATGCCTCCACTCATTCGAGGAAGCTGGTAGACGTCCTTTCTCGAGATCTTGTTGAGCCAGCGGCAATCATGGCAATATCTTAAGGGCCAACCTGAGGCATGCGTCGGAACGCGTTCGCACATGCCTCACCGCGTCTGGGCACCTTCGGCGTCAGGCGCGTATGCCACGTCGCGTGTTGCCGCGTGGTTGGCGTTGAGACCTAGCAATTCTAAAGGATTTCGTTGAAAAACAAAAGTAGGGCCATCTCTTGAAGATTGCCACCGCCTGCCTGCCCTACGCCTTGCCTCGACGCTCGGCCTTCCCATGGGCCGAACGACCTCACGCGCTTTCTTTTATTTATTTTTGCTTCCGCCGCCATCGTTGTGCCAAACATTGCGAGTGGCGTACGCAGGCACCACCTTTCGCGCCGCCTTTGTTCTTTTGTATCGTAGTTGTGTGTTCGTGATGCCCTGTTGCTGTACCTTCGGGAGTAGCACGAGCGAAAGGGAAGGCAAGCGACCACTCCACATTTCATCTGCCAAGTGAGACGCGGCACAGAGGAAGGTCTGGCTTCAAAGAATCAGCCAGGTTGATTTCTACCCAACCCAATGGTCTCCGCTCGGTGAGGAAAGCGAGTGATTCGTCGCTCATCACTAATCTCATACGCTGACCCTTGTTGCATGCGGCAGGGTAGGTTCTCGCCTCAAGTGCTGCATGTTCGCGCTGCGTTTATTTGCAACTTTCTTGCTTGACTTCAATCAGGTCGTCTTCAAGCGCTCGTGGTTTTTGTCGACTCAGTCGTACATTACACGGCGTTGTCATTGTTTGGCCCGAATGTATGCGAAGAGCACCTTTTGAGTGCATCGCCGTACGTTAAGGAGCGGTGATGGTACGTAGGCAAACAGGTTCGCTGATGACGTTCCGATCATTATAAGTCGTCATCGCTCTTTAGCGCCTCAGCGTTGATCCGTTAGGAGCCGCGACCATACGGTACTTGGCAGACGGCACCGCCGCGCGGCGCGTAGCTTGCAAGCGATCTGCGACGGCGACAAAGTGTGCCGACTGCTGGTACAGCTTCGGGCTTTTATGTGCTCGCCGCTGACTTAGCGTTGAAGCAAGGCGAGCGGAGAGCGGAGAACGCAGAGAGCATCTTGGGAGAGCGTGCCAAGTAGGGGTAGCCTACGCCCGCGCGAGAGGGGGAGAGAGGAGATGGCGCTACGTTTATCTTATTAAGGGCATTAGGCAGTACTCGGTTCTTGCGTCTGCGCAGGGTGCTGACGCTCTCGTCACCCACGTGACGCGCCCTCGCGTGAACATGCGGATCCAGCGTGGAAATTTCTGAATAACGGCACTTTGAAAGAAATATTACTCGACAAATATTACCCAACGGATCAATCTGATTTATTTTTTGCAACAAAGGGACAAATATTTCTCACATTTCTCAACATGTGGCTCTTATGTTAAGGTTCTAAGCAAATCACACAACTATTAGAACTTCGAAAACAAAATTGGTATTCCCGCAAGCGTGGCAAAATAGGCGAATACTTCCAGAGGAACGAATAATGTGCTTTCGCTGGAAGCTGGAATAAATTTCTGCGACTTGTACGAGTCATTGGCATATTGAATATAGCATGACCTTTCATTTCTGGAATGCACAAACGCAGGTGCGTTTCTCCGTAGGTAACAAAGCCTTGACTCGAAAGCATCCATGATAGAATCTCGTGATTCTAGTCCGCATAAATTAGTGTCGAAGAATCGCAGTCCGTTATCGTATTCTTTTTCTTCGTTATAGTAATTTTGTCCTGAGGATCTATCTATCTTTCTACTAAAGGTTACCGTGCGAAAATCATACTACGCGCACGTGATTTCTGTAATTCTGTTCTATAAAATTGAATGCGCCGCGACAACGATCACAGTACATGGAACAGATTTGCCTTGATGCCTTATTGGTAATGTGTTAGCGATATATACACACACACTGCTTACGAGATCCTAAAATATCGCTGCTATTACACATCTAGTGAAAATGCAGGGCCGTCTGATCATCCTGCTTTTTCTCTACAACCGACACGTAGCAAATGGACAAAATGATCCGTCTGTTCATTTGGACGACGATGGAACCCTCAACCTTATAGATGTGAGTATGTGTGAGTTTGTAAGTAGCATTCATTATTCTAAGTTTTACGTTAAATTGAACGATTGAGAGCTAAATGGTGAGTGACTCTGTTCAGACGCTTCTCAGAATATTGCATTCATGCGAACCCATTGCGTCGTTGCTTATTAGGGCCTGTATTTAACCACGATGAACATCACTTAGGAACTTCACCCACTTTGCACTTCACCCAGTTCGCCCTCGGCTAACTTTATTTCGCGCCAATTTATGTCCACGAGTAGTGCGTGCCTATTGGGTAGAGCATCGAGCTGCTCAGTTGACGGAGCCGGATTTCAAGCTAGCCGTTGGACCGACATTGGGCACATGTCACGTTCACCTCGTTAATGAACCTGCTTGAGGCCAGCTTGAGTCACTGGCCACGTGGCACTGCGCATTTACAGCTTGTCAATGAACCTATATGACGGAAACTCAAATCAAAGGATGCATTTGACTGAGTACGCGCCGCTGGTAAATAAAAAAAATAAGCGTTCAATCTTTTCCTGATTTTAGTGCAATCCAAAAATCTCGATGGCTACGTGGAGGCGCCTTCAGATGGCTGTGCGAGTCCAGTGGGAAGCGGCAGGAATTAACCAATGACTGAGACGAGCATGTCCTCTGTCTCCGCCGTTGTTAAAGCTTTTAGTTAAGGCCGTACAATTGCGACTAGAGAACAGTCAATAAGAGTTTGATATATCCTACTTGAAGTAATAGACAAATGCTGCAACAGTCGGTCCCCGCACTGATGTATGCCTGCAACATAGTGTGCTCGCGGGCAATGCAAGACATTTACAGGCACTTGCTAACATGTAGGGCGACACAGCAAGGAATCTAGGCCTTAAGTTAAACAGAAAGAATCAGGGAATGATGATGAGCCAAATAATTACGTTGTGCTATCAAAGCGAAGCTGTTAGCCTCTAGTTTGTTGGCATCTTTTGTGTCCGCGTTGGTCAGGGAAAATGTGGGCCGATCAGGGCGGCAGTGCGCGGTCAGGAGCAGTGCCTCGTGCCCCCGTTAGGAAGAGGCTTTAAGCAGTTGGCAAAGGGAAGTAACCAGTGCATGCGTAATTTCTTTGGAATAACGCATGCGGCATACAGCTTAAGTTACGTTTCAATAAAGAACAGGCACAAAATTGTCATCCTAACAGCATAATTGATGATAATGCGCTAGGGAGAACAATTCGTAGTACGTGGCGCTCCCCGCATACGCTTTCCAAAAAGGAATATTGCCGAGGGCGCGGTAGCATGCGACGTGGCGAGTGACGTCTCTAGACTCTTGCATTTAGATGAACCAGCCTAGAAAATGATTTCAACTTTGCTGCAACCCTGCTGTAGGCGGCGGCGTGCTGTAAAAGTTCCCGTTACTCCTATTACAGGCGTTATTCTCAATTATCATTGCTACTATTACTCTAAGGCAAAAAAAAAAAGAACTCATTGCATCATCTAGCAATGCCAGCAGCATCGAGCATGCCAGCAGCATCTAGCAAGCGCTGGCATGGCGCAGTGGTAGAGTAGCTGACTACGAACTAGAGCGCCCAGGTTTCATTCCGGCCTGAATTAGGTATATTTTTGCCCGATTCCTGGTGATTGCTGCGAAGGACACTAGCCTAAGACAACACCGCCAAACGAAACGGCTATTGGATGACCTCATAGGCGAGTACGCCGTGAAATAAATAGAAGAAAATAATAAACAAAAGCCTTCTAGGCCCGGATTCGAACTTACTACCTAACTCTGCCGAATGGACTATCTTTCCACTGCGCCATTTCGAAGATGGTACTCGTACATATCACCATACCAGCAGAAAAAATCCGTGTCTACGCTACTGTTTACATTTGTACGTTGATTCTGTGGATGTGCTTTTACTCCGCAACGTCTACTAGCGCCCTGTCGAAGAGGAAAAAAATGTTGTTACAATCTAAAACTATTCCGAAAGGTGCTGCAGCGCTGAGTTTCCTTTAGGATATCTATCTGGTATTGATATATTGATAAATTAATAAGGAGACAGCGGCGACCAGTGACGATGTAGCGTTGCCACGGCTAGTTTTTCCAGCAGCCTCTCACTTTCTACACACCTGAGAGCACATATAATTTGTGGGTTCAGTGCAAAATATATACAGGAACATTCGTTGTTAACTGCTCATTTAGGCAGTGCAGCGATTTCCCAAAGTAGCGTCGATGCCTGAGTACTAACACCCGAGCGAGACAAGTTTTCACGCAGCTTTCTGGAATAGCCAACATGGTACTGCTCAACATTTGTACATAAAATGTTTTTTTTCAAGCGTGAAGAAAGGGAGCGAATACTACGAAATTCCAATAGCCGTTCCGTTTGGTGACGGTGTTCGGCGCCGCCGCCGGTGCGCGCAGCAGCTATCACCGGGAAGAAGAAGTACCCGTTCCTGTTGGGATCGAACCCGGGTCCGCTGCGTGGGAGTCAGTTTGTCTACCACTGAGCCATGCCAGTGCTTGCTTGCAAACATCAAGAAAGTGCGCTATAAACAGGAGACGTGGCATGCGCGCTGCTTAGCGTCAATTCGTGCACATCTTGCATTGAACTTGTGCATTATTGTACCCTGTAGGAGGCCCTGTAGCACGTGCACAAATAGCGGTACAAGACAGTTAAAGAAGGTTTGAGGAAGAAAAAAAAAGTCGAGGGAGATATATACAAGACAGACGGACGGACGGACGGGCGGACAGACAGACAGACAGACAGACAGACAGACAGACAGACGGACGGACGGACGGACGGACGGACGGACGGACGGACGGACGGACGGACAGACAGACAGACAGACAGACAGACAGACAGACAGACAGACAGACAGACGGACAGACGGACAGACGGACAGACGGACGGACAGACAGACAGACAGACAGACGGACAGACGGACAGACGGACAGACGGACAGACAGACGGACAGACAGACGGACAGACAGACGGACAGACAGACGGACAGACAGACGGACAGACGGACAGACAGACAGACGGACAGACAGACAGACGGACAGACGGACAGACGGACAGACGGACGGACAGACAGACAGACAGACAGACGGACAGACGGACAGACGGACAGACGGACAGACAGACGGACAGACAGACGGACAGACAGACGGACAGACAGACGGACAGACAGACGGACAGACGGACAGACAGACAGACGGACAGACAGACAGACAGACAGACAGACAGACAGACAGACAGACGGACAGACAGACAGACTTTGCTGAGGTGCTGAGAAGCGCCGCCCTTGGAGCAGCACCGCGGGCCGCACTGACGTGGGGACGGGAGGCCTCGCCTCGGCGCCGCATTGTGGGATCTCTGCACAGACCGGAGTTGTGGGAGCAGCTCGGAACACTTGGTGACAAAGCTCCACGCCTCTTCGGTGACTCCCTTGGGCCCCCATAACGAGGGGCACCGTCCGAGCATGTGATCTAAGCTGCTAGCCGACCCTCAGTCCGGGCAGGCATACTAAGGCGTCCGGAGCGATAATGTATACAAGAAGGCTAGAAAAAAACATATTTTGTTCATATGATTAAATGAAGCTAGAAATGTGACTACGTAACCGCCACGCTTCGAAGGGGATGCCAATAAATCATCATCATATACGTCATCGTTGGCATTGTATTGTTCCACTTGCCTTATGATGTGAGGAGCGCGCCGCGTAGCGTTTTTACATACGCCTCTTGCATTTCAGTTGCGAATTATTACACCAGGTGGCAGGTCATGTAACAGTTGCATAGGTAGCGACACAAGTTAAAAAAGTCTTGACAAAGAAGTAGATTGTGGACATGTATAAATATTGATGCAGCAAAACACATCTATGACGTACCTGATTATACAAGCAGGCTAGGCGAATGTTTGTCACCGTCACGTTTCAAAGGGAATGCCATTAAATCATCATCACCATCATCATTAGCGTCGTATTCGGCCATCTGACACGCGATGTGACATGCGTGCCGCTTAGCGTCGATAAGTACAAACTTTACATTGCGGTTCCGTCTTATCCCACCAGTAGCCACAACATGTGTAGCAGTTGTATATAGCTGTTGCATGCTGAACATTGCACGTGTGACAGCTTTCTGGTCATCATTTAGCCATCTGTACTCGGGGCGCCAATGTAGCGTTAGTACTATGACAGCGCCCCACCGGTACGCTCACGGCAACACCAAAAAAAAAAAAAAAAAAACGTGCCTTGAGCGGCCGTTTCAAGTTTAGCGCCTAGAAGGAGCGTGCTGCTGGAGTAGTACTGCTACAGTTCCTGAAGAAATGCAGAACTTTTCTGTAAGCTAGACTGGTGCTATTAGGCAAATGTATGTATCTAGCGTTGCCTGATTTGGTGCTTTTTTGTTCTTTCTGAACGACAGGTAGTGAACACTAGCGAAGATGTGTGGGTTTACTTTCAAACATACAGCAATGAATTTGCGCTATCGAAAAATAACATTAAATACAACATCACCACCAGATGCATACGAAATAAAATGACTGGCTTGACAGCGCAGGAATACAACTTTACACAAGTTGCGATAATCGCTGCAAGCTAGTGAGTACTGCCATTTTTTATCCTTATAGCCTAATCGTGCCTCAGAACAAGAACTCGTAGGATAAGTAACTTTACAGACAAATATGTTTTGTCATATGCTTTCAAAATACAAAGCCACTAGAGCAACATATTTGCCGGTCTACAAGCGAATATTCAGATCATCGTATTCATAAAGATATGAATCGTTCTACAGTGTTCATCAACTAATTAGTGCTATGCATTTTGCATATTTATGTCATCAGGGTGTTCGTGTTTTGAATAACCACATGGTAAATGTTCGTTTCTGATTGTACAAAGTTCATTTCTGATGGGCCCTCGCTTCTCATTTATTTATGTCATTTTATTTTATGTCGTAAAATGGGTTTTAACATATGAATGATGAATATTCTGGCGTGTGTTACCTGAACCAGTGATTCTGCGTTTTGCACATTCTACTGCTTTTGCATACCTCTACCCCACAATGAATCTGACGTGTCCGTTTGCTAAAACTAAACCAATCGCAACGGTCCCCGCGCACAACTGGGTTTCTTGCAGCACCACCTGACGGCGTTCGGCTCGGCGAACCTGTGGAGGCAATCGGATGCGCACAGAATCTGTTTCGTCATATTTACATGAATATCAAGAAGTAATTAACAAGGCAAAATTGGTTCGATAACTAAAAAGAAGCGCCTTGCTATTTGACGCTCTAGCAGGTTGCGTAAGGAAAAAAACCATAACCGGGGAAATACTCGGAATTAGGTAAGGCATTTGTAGGTTGCAACAGAAATCCGGAGACTACTCAGCACATTCTAACGGAATGCGAAGGGATTCATCCAGTGTGACCCGTAGGTAACCTTCACCTTCCAGAGGAGCTTGACCTTAAAGTGGTCAGAAGCGTCAACCAGTCGGCTGTCTGGATAAGCAAGATCTGTTTAGAGTATAGGAGAAAACAGCAAGCAAGAGATTGATAGACATTGCAAGGGATTGATAGTTAAAGGCCTAGGTAGGAGGTAGATGGAGAAGTGTTGAGGGAGAAAAAAGGGTAAACAGGTGTACACAAAAACATGTATAGCGTACCTGGGTAAATAAAGCAAGGTAGGTGGCTATTTGTCCCTGCCTCGTCTTATTGGGGATGCGAATAAATCATCAACAGCATTATCACCGCGGCAGTCGCAGTGCCGGCCATGCGGTGGAAGCAAAAAACAAAACGAACGATTAACTCGCCTTCGCGCAGAGCACTCGCCGCAAGCGTTTACCGGTAGAGATTACGGCTGCATAAGTTGCAGTTGCTGCAGCATACGAAGAATCGAGTGATGTAACTATCGCTCCCTGTGTAAAAGAAGTAGCCGCCTAGCAACTTATTTCATTTTTTATTCTGCTACCACTATGGGAAGGCCGCGCAGAGTTAGGACTCTTGAAGATCGTCGCGAGCCCGACGAGCGTTCACCGGAACAGCATCGTCCATATACACCACGGCGTCGTGCTACGTCATGGATACGTCAGATTGGTCGGCCGGATCAGGTGATAACACAAATTTATTGGCCAACCGCCATCAGTGCGTGGATTGAAGCCCATTTTCTTTCAATGTATTCTTTATTCCTTAAACGGTGAAGGAGCTTTTGCAGCTATTCCTAGCAGACGACGTTATGTCCCTTTATTTCTTGTCATTTAACTGTAAAAGGTGCACACGAGACATGTGTCGATCACGGAACAGGGACAGTTAGTGACCTCACAAATGGCGAAAAGGCTTCTATTTCGTTTCATAGGCCCTTATTTCCATAAATTTTAATATTTGCAAATATGCTTTTCCCTAGTAACTTTGTCTCACCCCTTAGCTAATTTGCAAGTGCAGGGCGCCAAATTATATGCTTGGTGCATTTCGTACGTAAAATGTCCCAGAATTTGTCGTATCATTACTCTTACTCTACCAACAATTCTTTAGACATCGGTCATTTCCAAATAAGGTTATAATCTGTAAGGTATGCTGGAGAACCTTTTTTTTCTTGATTGACAAGGTTAAATGCTTTATTACTCATAGAATGGAAATAAAAAGTGGTCGTAAGTAGCGATGGGTGTCTAGAATGCTTCACGACTTCAGAACAGCTAGCTAAAGGGTCAATTATTATAATAGCTTCATGAATTCATTCTAATGATACACTCATTTTTTTACTTTGTCCTCTTGGCGTCCTCTTTCACGGGATTTGAACAATACTGCGCAGCATAAACGGGAAGTTTAAAAAGAGACATAATATGAATACAGCTCGTTCGTGGATCCTATGCAATGAGAAACCCTCAGAAGATAATGTTATCTTGTATCCCGTAGTAGCTGTAGCATAGCATACGCACAGTGCTCACCATCGGATATGCGTAACTCAGTGGAGATGGAAGCCCCTCTTTTTTGCGCCACGGTGATCGCTGAGGCGGCCCAATGCAGTCCATCAGAAAGGCAGTCACTTTTACTTGATACTAAAAGTGAATATGCTATTTTAAGTATAACACGTTTTATTACTCTTGTTTATACTACATACAAGTATTTGCCTCCTGTGTAAATTTGTGGTAAAAAAAAAGCTACAGGATGCTCTAATCAGAAGGCCTTCCCGCACTTACTCCTTGTTTCACAAAACTTAGGTGGCTGCTCTACCACCTACAGTACTAAGTACGCCAGCAACCACAATATTTCGATCAGCTATAATTTCTTTTTCACGCCTGATAAAACTGAGTCTAGCTGTGTGCTTTTATTTAAAGATGCGAAAACACGGAGCAAACAATGCAATTCTTTCTGCGACGTCCACTTTCACGCCGTTTAACGAGGATGTGCAGGAAACCGCACCAACTTGCACAGCTTCGTGTGCCCAGAACTCAACTCAGTGGATGGATTTGTCGCTGAAACGACGTCGCGGTGCGTAAACATTGGTGTGACGGAGCGTCAATACACTGGTGTAATACAATAGGTAGCAAATTGACACGACTTACACCGATGAGTCGCATGGTTTCAAAAGCGGAAATATAAATGTGGACTACATTGAACACATTCGCAATTAGGTGATAATGAGTGTTAATAAACAATTGATTCGGATTTATTGCTACTAAGTGCCGTCATATAAGCGTGTAAGCAAAAACTCCGAAACGTCGCCTATTATTACAGAGCCGCTTTTTATCGAGAACCGCCGCACTGCGCTGTCGGGCATTCTGCGCGTCAGAGGGCGCTACCTACTAACAATTTTGTACGTGTTGCTTTATAGCCTTCTACCATTTTGTGAATGCCAAGTTTCGCTCCGATGACGCTCGGATCCGAGCTAATCTAATGGGGTACATTAGAAATAGTATCTCGGTATGGGTTTGAATGCAAGTTAATACTACGTGTAAATTTGCGTAGAGTTTGCTCCGTATAAGCTTATGTGTGTTTTATTGAAGACATACTTAACGGGCTAGATGACCTCACTGCACCGACAATAAACGCGCCTGAGCAAGAAATTTCCTTGCGAGAGACATAATCGTCGGTGGATGCGGCAGAGCGGTGTCATGCTACTACAAAATTCGTCATACCTTATGAACTTAACAGGACAGCCTACACATATAAATTTCGTGCAGCTAAAAAACTGCTCTATATAATGTTTGGGTAGCACCCCTGAAAAAGCGGCAATGAAAAAGCAAAACCAAAAAGCAAAGCTGATGAGTTATTGGCGTCTCCCTTGAAACGGGGCAGTTTATATTGCCACCCAGCCTGCTTGCGGTACTCAGGTATGCTATGCATGCTTTTCATGCTAGCATTTTTGTTCACATCTCTTTAATAGTTTTCTCTATCTCAGAACCTGTATGTCTGCCTTCTACTGCTACGTATGCCTGTAATGAATTCGGTCTTATTAATTTGTACCGTCCTTTTCTTCCGCCAATGCTCTAAACCACTCTTGCTTATCTCGACTCCTGACCGGTTAACGTTTCCATCCACTTTAAAGCGAAGCGTTTCTGAAACGTGTACGCTACCTACGGGTCTTACTGCGTGAATCCCTTCGCATTCCACAAGGATGTGCAGAGTGATAGATCTCTCGAGTTTTGCTGCGGCATAGGCATACATGTCTCTTCTTGTTGCGAATATTTACTACGGTATGCCTTCGTCCTTAGGTAACCAGCACGAACCTCAAATTGCAAAGCACTTCACTTCGCCGTTATCGTGCACATTTCACCCTGAGAGTTCCTTTTTCTCATTTTCGTTAATCTACATGGTCTTGTTTATTCTATGCATCCGATTGCCTCTCTCTACTTCACCCTCCTTTTGATGACTTGGTTGTCTATTTACTTGTTCAATAGATTTGCATTTCAAAGATTGACGTTTCTGTTTCTGCCTACTGGTGGGTGACTGCGGAAGTAAGACCTATGTTGCCCTTAAGATATGTGTTATGCTGCCGGCATGACGTGGGGCGATAGTTGCCTCTCATTAGACAACGTGACCCCAGCTTCCGACGATTCAGCGCTTATACGCTTTGGATTGTCAAGGTGAACCGTGAATTTGCACAAGTGTGCTCGAAAAATCGCTTTTGGGAACAGTGGCACGTCATATATACACAGTCGAGATAGGAGGCATCAATTCAAAGCTTAGTCTTCGCACTACATACAATGTGCCATCTATTACTTAAGTGGCCGTACCTTTATCACAGAGACCGTTCTATCGTGATTATTGAGAACGAGCTATCACCGTTTCTATAGGCTTCCAATGTTGAATCCTTAACCGCTCTGGGAACAACATCCTAGCTATTCACAACAGAATCACTGCGTTTGTCATTGCCTAGAATCCCCATCTAAGAAAACCTTAAAGCAATTTTCCCATAGAAATCTAAGTATTAGTCACAAAATTCTAGAGCAGCTGCAATACTGCTTTTATTAAGTCGATAAACCACGGGAAGTTAAAGGGCGCAGTCGCTAATAACAACTTTGCTAGAATTCTAGCATGTAACGCAAAAATCTGTGAGCGTGTCACATTGCACGGGGAAATTATCTGCAAAAGTACCGATCCGCCGAAAATACTACTTGCATTTAAGCAGAAGATTTATACAAAGAAAGATCATACGCATCACTATTATTCTACTTTGTTTCAAGGAAAATTTTAGCATCAAAGTAAACGCCAAATGAAGAAAACAAAGATACTGTCTCTGAGGATTTTTTATGGCCGTGCGATAACATGAATGGCCAGGCATTGTTGAGCAATCGTTAGCAAGAACACATTGAAACAGAGTTATGTAAAGTGCAAGACAAGTATTGGCGGCAAAACGCAAGTATTTTATAAGAGGCATATTTTCGAGGTCTCGTTCATTGTTGACACGATAGGAACATCCACCTGATTCATGGCTGACAATGTCTTCGCCTTCCCTACATCCTACATAGCTGAAGGTCTTATAATAATAACAATAACAATATTTATAATAACAATAACTTATTTACATAGACGATAGCGGAGACTGTGTATAAAAGTCGCTCGAGAAACAAGCAACTTGACTCAAGCGCGCAGCCACCTCTGCAATGCCGGCAGCGATCGCAGACATGTCGAGAATACACAAGATTCACAATTAATGCGCTTTACCATGAAACAGTTACAGAACCTAATTGAAGAGAGGTGAGATAATATTCTTAATATAAAGTGCGAGCAAGGATTGGTGAAATGTTCGCATCGTTTTCCTACAGAAGTTTGTAACTCAATATCTGATTTATGAAGTAACTTTAAAAGGGGTGGAAGTGTGTATGACATTTCTTGCATAGAATATTCTGCCCGCGCAGGGACCACTTTCTACCCTTTTGTGCGACGAGGGGTGCATGGATGGTTTTTTAACGCGATAGCGTTAAGGATCCCGTGTCGCAGAAAAGCCGGTGTCGTCGGCGTCGGCGTCCGCGGCGTTGGCCGTGAGCGATAACTGACGGCAGGCGCTTCATAAATAAAAAGCAACTTCCAAGATGGGCTTGGTGGGCATCGAACCAGGGTCTCCGGAGTGTGAGACGGAGACGCTACCACTCAGCCACGAGTGTTTTTTTCTTTATTGCCTGACTTTGACAACGAAAGAACAGCAATAGCAATACACAAAACAAAACATAAAAGATACAATGAACACGTCGTATTGACATAAACAGACTGGTAGGGGGCTGGCTTCGCCACATTAAAATTCATTTAGAGCCATCAATGACTCCATCCTTGACAGCCACTCGGGGGTATCGCCACCGGCCTTCAAAATCTCAGCAAACCGATGGACAGTTTCACGGAAATAAATTCGCGTAGGTCGTGCGTCGGGATCGCAGTAGTATCCTGCCATTCGAGAGCGCCGAATACTGTGGAGTCCAATTAACATTATTAAATCAAACGGAAAACCATCCTCGTTAGTAATGGGTAGATACCGTATTCCATGAGGGTCGAGAGGAAATTGTTTCTTTAACGTTCTTTGTAGTACGTCCCAAAAGAATACCCCTCCCCAACAATGAAGAAAGACGTGATCTATTGTTTCTGGTTGTCTGCAGATAAGGCAGTGAGATCCTCATGGAAGAAATAAGCCTTTTCCTGTAAAAACATTTTTACTGGCAACGTTCCAGTGTGTACCTTAAAAAAAAGGTTTTAACCCCTGGCGCAACTTGCATTTTATTTATTCTCTTTAACACGTCCCTACCAGGGCCTCCACTGTACAAGGCTCTGTACATTGGCTCCGGCAGAACAACGTCACACAAATCCTTGTACAATGTTTTCTTTTTGACAGTAGATAAATATTCGTTTGAAAACCTCGTTGCAAGGAATCGTACACTTGCGACAACTTCTCTAAAATATCCAAAAATGCCTCCCGTGAGTGCTTCGGTTGAAACAACAAAGTCTGGCAACGCGCGCCCAAGCGTTACTTGGCATGCGGTGCGCAAAAAAGGATCGCTGACGTCGCGAAGGAAAAGAAACCTGTTAACAATGTGCCGCAAAAAAAGGTGTGCCAAGCCCAATCCACCATTCTTGACTCCTCTGAAGAAATTTGTTCTGCTGCACCTTTCCCATTGCGCATCCCACACGAAAATGGCGAAAATTCCATGCAGCTTCTGTACATTGAGCCTTGCACAATGTAACACCTGCATTACATACCACAGCCTACTAATAAAGAACAGATTGCACACGGTAGCTCTAGCAAAAATCGATAAGTTCGTTGCTTTCCACCTTTCCACGTGTATCATGCGTCTGCGCTGTCCAGTATGTCGCGCTATCACGGTAGCATCCTAGAGGTACTCCCAAGTACTTTGTTGGGGTCGTAACCCAGGACACGTTTGCAAAGCGGTCGGGCGTCGATTGCCATTCTCCGTGCCAGAGCCCTAGTGATTTTGCTAAGTTCACTCTGCTGCCTGTGACTTGGCAGAAGTTCTCTACACATTTAATAGCCTCAGTTACACCTTCCCTACTTGTTGAAAAAACCGCCACATCATCCGCATATGCCAACAGCTTGACTTCCGCTGCTTGCAACGGAAAGCCAGGAGTTGTCTGTTTTTTCACGATGTTTAAGCACATCGCCTCTATGTAGATGCAAAACAAAAGAGGGCTGAGTGGACAACCCTGGTGTACCGACCGCTGCACGCTTATGGGTGCCCCCAGACTCTGGTTAACGATCAATCTCGTCGTGCAGTTCCGATACGCCAGGGCGACACCCTCGCGAATAACAGAACCAACGTTGACATGGTCCAGTATGCAATGCAAAATTTCATGTGCGACACAGTCGAAAGCTTTTTCAAGGTCTAGTTGCAAGATGGCCACGCGGCTATTTGTAATATCGCAGCACTCCAGCACGCATCTTGCTGTGTGAATATTAGTCGTAATAGATCGTCCCATAATCCCGCACGTTTGATGCGGTCCAACGATTTCCTGGATTACTGACTGTAATCTTCGCGCTAAAACTTTCATATAAATTTTGTAATCCACATTTGTGAGTGCGATTGGCCGGTACGCTGTTACTTGTCGTAACTTCTCTGCTTCGTCAGTTTTGGAGATTAAGACAGTGTGTGATCTTGCATAAGACGGAGGCAATTCGTTAATTTCGTAAGCTTCATTAAACGATTTATATTAAACGATATTGGCGCTATTCCAGCCACGAGTTCGATGCTTGAAAGCGGTACAAAAGCGCTTCTAGTGAATGCGGTGTTGCCTTAGAAACGTGCCGTAGAAAGATATACTGCGGTGTATATCGGTAATTATGAGCATGTAACTTACAGAATTCGCAGTTACACGAGTAGCGAAGTACGTTTCCGCTACATTTCTTCTGCGCTTCCCGCACACGCAGAGCCATCTTGCGGCAAACACAGAAGACCCCCTCCTGTCAATGTACGGCGCTGCCCCGACAGGTGGCGCCCCTCGCGCGCATTGGGGCTGTGCGGGGACCGGTGCCAGGCGCGTCGCGGCCCCCATTCCCTCTCCCCTGACGACGCTTCGCCGTGCTCCCACACGGGTTTCAGAATCAAGCGCCGTTCCTTTCTTTAGATTACTATCTATCTATTTCTCATGATATCATGATATCTCATGAAAAACTTTTCAATTTTTTTACCTCCCGTTTGAATGGTGCAGTTAAATTACAATTATAAAGATTGAACACATGGATTATATTTGCTTTCAAATATAAATCTGAAGCGTAGGAATTAGATGTTACATAAAAATGTACTGACAAACGTTTTTAGCAGTACATGCATTCTTCCAAAACTTGTACACGTAGTCGTACCGAATAGGAATAAACAATTATATAATGAAGGAAAAAAGATGGTATTGGAAACAAGAAAGTTTTTTTTTTTTTTGAAAGGTAATATAGCTCCGTGACGCGCCATCATGCCAACAACACAGGATAACCTACTGAAAACCAATACAATGTGCGCATCCCAATACATATTTTTGTGAAGGTAACTCTTAGCACTCTCACACTGCGTTCTATGACAATTGTTTCGCATGCATAATGAAGGGCGATGAGGCTAGAGCTTTTTGATTAAATTTCGGACCGAAAATCGCGGTGTTTGTGCTGTTCGTATTGACTCTAAGAACGTTTGCTGCTGCCCATTCTTGGAGAGCTTTTGGGACAGACAGCATTGGCTTTATTTTGAGGGCCATCACGTTCAGCTGACGTAAAAAAATTTGTTAGCATTGTCAGCATACATTATTTATTTCGCATCTCTATAGATATTTACTGGGTCATTCTTATACAATATGTAAAGATAGGGGCCTGGAATACTGCCTGGAGGAACGCCTTGCTCATGTATGTTAAATCTGAGCCGCACTGATCTATTTAGACGTATTGATCGCGATCATCTAGGCATGACACCAGTGAGTGGAGCACCTGTTTGTTTCCTTCTTTCTTTTCTTTTTTTTTCTTGCTGTTCTTTTTTTCTTCCCGTTCTTTGTGATCTTTACAACCCCCATATTTCCCACCCAGTGTAGGGTAGCAAAGTGGAAATTCGCCTCTGGTGGACCTCCCTTCCTTTCTTCTATTTTTTTCTCTCTCTTGTGCATGAATGCTATAATTATGAACCTAATACGCGCAAAATCGTATTATGCGCCAATGACGGCCGTGTTTTTTAGCAGGCACTGTATCAATCTTATAACCAAGCGTTTTAACGAATGGTTAAATGAATTGTAAATGTGGCTCAATGCGAATGGGGGACGACTAAGTGTTAAAAAGCAAAAATATATGTTCTTGATGCCTAAAACTGAGAACGTCAGCAACGATCTCAATGCCACATTGTGGGTAACGTAAGTCGACACGTAGTATCGGGGAAATTCTGTAGCGTCACTTGTCGTGAACAACTTTCATGGAGAGAACATGTTAAAGATATCCGCTCATATATCTAGATTTTTCGGAATAATTCAAACATTTAGGTGCTTCCTTCCACTATGCCTCAATAACAATGTAAATTAGGATCATTTATTCTCATTCGGATCACTGTTTCTTAGCCTGCGTTCATAGAAACAATACAGAGATCCGTTCACTCGTTATCCTTCAAAACAGGGCGATAAGTCCCATTGGCAACATGCCATATACAGTGAGCATTGTCACCGATTTCAGTACCCTATGTATAATGAATATAAAGTAATAGTATGCTGGTATGCATTAAAGTCATATCACGCCGATAATAATAAAGTAACATTATCTGGAACCCAAAATTGCATGTACAAACCAATTTGGACATGAGGCATGTTTATCGAAGAATACCACAGATAAAAACATTATGGAGCGGAAATGACGGAATTTTAACGTATGCATATCCCTAGCAATACCAACACATTGAAAACCATATCTATGAGAGTGCACGTTTTATGGCTTGCAAAGAGAAAGTTATGGAGTAGGTGCCGCACAACATAAAGTAGCATATGTATTTAATGTTAGTGCCGTTAGATGTTTGATGATGTCATTGAATGTGTGTTTTCATAATGTTTTACCGATTGCGATTTACGTTGCCCACGTTGAGAAGTGTATTTGCTGCGGTCTGTGAAATGCTACGACTCTTTATAGGGGAACGGTCCTCGCCAAGCAATCTGACTTTTGTCCTTCTCCTACTTGTACAGAGTGGCACAAAATGATATTAATTTACGTGAGCCAGCCGTCTCCTGCGCCCGTCTAATTCCTTATTGCTACCTGCGAAAGATGTCGACAGTGAGGCGCGCAACAGGGGCTCACAAGACACGTGCGATCGGAGTCACATGTCATCACCGCGGGACACGAGTGAAGAAGAAGGGGTGCGGAACTCTTTCGAAAACGCTGCGGACATTGTAGTGAGACTCTCGCTTAGCTGTTTGTCGGGTACAAGTTCGCCGAACCTAAACTGATTAAAGTACCATCACGCAATTGTGCGTTACAATTCTGGTGGAGGTGCGCGGTATGATTTTAAGCCCTTCGCGAGTCAGAAAGAAGCCCGTACTCATGACGATTGGGACCCATCGAACTGACTCCTGTTCACCAACGCAGCAGTCGTCGCCTACGGGGTGACGCCCCCCCCCCCCCTTCTCTTTTCCCTTTGGAGGATTTTACCGGAGCGAAAGCAGCTGCTAACGGAAACGCTACCGAGGTGACCACTCAAATAAAGCCAACTCACATCGTAGCGACCTCACCAATGACGCCAGAGTGTTTCCACGGCGACACATTTGAAGACGCAGAGGATTAGCTGGAACGCTTAGAGCGCCTGTTGGAGTTCAATGGATGGAGTGGAGGGCACAAGCTACGAAACGTTTACTTCGCGTTAGATAGCAGCACACAACTTGGTTTGAAAACCACGAAGCGACATTTGTGTCATGGGGTGTTTTCCTATGGGAGTTTGACGAAAGTTATTGAATTTTGTGCAACACTACGTAAAAAACCTTTCGGGACTGATTAAAGTACCATCATGCAATTGTGCGTTACAATTCTGGTGGAAAAACGTAAAACACCACCACTGAAGCCAGAAGGCCTCCTACAATCCATACAGCCACCGGAAACTCCATTCGCACAAGTGGGAATGAACTTACTTGGCCCCTTTCCCACATTGTCATCAGGAAAGCGTTGGATCGTAGTTGCAACTGACTACCTAACTCGATATGCCGAGACAGGATCTCTGGTTGAGGGATACGCCAGTGAAGTAGCTGATTTTTTCGTCTGTAACATAATACTACGGGACGGCGCTCCTAACGTTCTCACCACGGACGGAGGAACAATATTTACTGCGCATTTGACACAGTACATTATGAAATTGACGCACACCACTCACAAAAAAATCACTGCATATCATCCGCAGACAAATGGACTCACAGAACGACTCAACAGAACACTGGCTGATATGTTGTCAGTATATTGAAATGAAGCACCGAACGTCGGACAGGATACTATCGTACTCAACGTTCACGATCAATACCGCTGTGCAAGAGACTACTCGAAGGACACCTTTCCAACTCATTTCTGGTTGAACCGTCACCGTAACCTTGATGAAATGCTACCTGTAGATGAGATCTCCGAAAATGACCAAGACGTCAGCGACTTCCCACAAAGAGCTCAATACGGCAGCTGACGCGACCCACCATCCATTACCCCTCCGCCGGAACACTGCCCTATTAACGCTGTTTTACAAATTTTTGCATGGTAATAGGCCGTAATGTGTTCAGTTTAAACCTGAAGTTGAGAGTATGACGGAAGCCCGTCTGGTCGGGATGATGCATACTTAAAAGGAAGAGGTGTGAACACCGACCAAAATGGTTTAAAATAGTTATTTACTTTTCGGCTGCCCCACGGGAGCCTTGGCGGCCCTTCTTATGTGTGTCTCAAAACATGACTAAGGTACCTGGCATACACGGGCGGCAGATTGCCTTCGTTGCGTTCAAGAGTGTGCGCCGTGGTTTGGATGATTAGGGACTCAAGATAAAGACGCGAAGAATGATTTAGTTCCTTGGCAATCACGCGAGATTTCTCCCAGTTAATCTTATGTGATGTGGCTGCGCAGTGTTCGGCCAAGGCATTCGATGCAACGTGTCGTTTGTGGACGTCATTCATGTGCTGCTTAAGTCTTGTCTTGAAGTGGCCGGTTTTACCGACGCAGACATACCGACAGTCGACACACGGAATGACATATACTACGCCTGGGAACTTGTCCCTTTTCAAAGGGTATTTCACATGCACGAGCTCGTGTCTAAGTTTCCGGGAGGGCATGTGCGCAGCCTGCACGTCATATGACTGCAGGACGCGCGCAAGAGTCTAGCTTATGCCGGGAATGTACGGAATCAAAGCCCGTCTTTTGGGGCGTCCAGGCTGGGCGGATACAGTGCGAGCCAGCTGGCGCCCTACTGAGTCAATGAAGTACTCAGGGTATCCACAAGCCATTAATTCCCTCCGCACAAGTGCATTGTCCGCCATGCGGTCTTCCGCTGTTGTGCATACGTTTTTTTTTCCTGTCACCTGTCAGCTGTCAATGTCAACTGTCGATGTCAACTGCGACTGACAATGTCAAATGTCAACTGTCAATGTCAGCTGTCAAACCTGTCAACTGATCATGACGCAAAGACTTCTCTCCACCTTACGGGTTTCCACAGAACTATTACATCAAACTTTTACCTTTGCATCGAGTTATTGACAAATTCGACTTCGCCCTGCCATGTGCTAGCATCTGGTTAGCTCACATGGCAGAGTGGCTGTCCCGGAATGGCGGTGGTCCCGGGTTATCGTCCTGGACCAGGAAATATATTTTTTTCAACTGCGAGGCTTTTTTTTCGAGGAACCTGTATGGATTGCCTTTGTAGCAACTGCTACGGATGGGTGAATGACTGATTTGCCCGTCTTTTAAAGCGAAAGCTTTACTGACCGCGAACTTGCGATTTCGCCGTGGCGGTGCTCCGAGGAGGCACATGACCTCACAACGCGCGCCTTGCCGCGAATATTTCTCACTCGCTCGCTCGCTTCCTAGTCACTACTGCGCATGCGCCACTAGTACCACCGAGCCACAGGTGTTCCGCCACTGCGCAGCGCGGCGCCTCTCCGCGACCGCCGTTTGTTATGACGGCACACCGCGTTCCTCGTCGTTCCGCTTGCCTCGACTCGCCTCGACTCGCTTCGCCAGCTGCGTCGCATACCTGATAACATGTCGAAGGACTGAAAAGGAGAGCTCGCGTGCGTCGCAACCACCGTTGAGGGGTCAGTATGGACGGTGACAATTCTGATAAGAATGAGGAGGCCTGAAATCGACATCGGAACGACATGAAGAAGAAACGAATCGCCGAGGAAACAGACGAACAGCACGCCGAACGACTGGCTAAACGCCTCAACATAGCTAGACAACCAGACTCATTTGGGCTTGCAATCAAGATTAACCAAGGGTAACTATGCTATGCTTTAGCTTTCGCTACGTATATCCTGGCATAGCCGAGCTAAACCACTGCCAATTTTTGTACCTCGGTCCTTTCTCAATGTCCGTTACGTGCTTCCACCGACGTTCGGTTCTGGCTTTTTGTTAATTAATTCATTCACTCATTCATTTAATCCTTAATTGCTGCAAAGGATATCGTCTCTTCATCTCCATAATCATCCTCTCTCTCACCTGGAAGCTGTCATCGCAAAACAATTCTGCTATGTTGCATAAAGCTGGGAGTCGCATATACAGTTTTCTGGGAATGCCCAGCAGTGCGCACGCAATTTTCGATTTGTGACGAGACAGTATAGAGCACCTTCTCTGCCACTTCCACATTCAACACTCCGCTCCATGAGCAACTATTACCCGGATCGAAGGCAGACCACTATCGGATAAAAATGTCCTGTAAACTTGGTCTAAACTTTATTCGATTCACAAGGCCAAAAAAAGACCAACTGTGCTTCTTGACAGTGCCGGCACTGTGTGTACTGCAGGGCTCACTCTGGCTACCTCTTCATTCTTTTTCCTTATCTCTCTGTTGATATTTTAATATGTAGCATGAGGGATGGTAAAATGGAAAAAAAGTGTAAACATGTGAAGTTTAACTAGCTTGTCACGTGGGAGAGGTAGAGAGGAGATGGGACTGCTTAAAAAGTATATACATATATATTCATTGTGTTATGCTCCAGACCCCACCGTCGGTTACACTTCGCTCCTAGAAGAGACATGATGTGTGTCGAGAGAGGAACTGAACAACCCTGCAATTTAGTAAAGGTGGCATAAATCATGGATCTGGCACCTCACAGAGGTGCCACGTAATGCTTACAACATTTCTCTCCCATTTACCGCTCTATTACCATATTTTTTTTCCCTTCTCCATGTGTACGGTAGCCAATAAGGCACGTCCGCGGTTAAACTCCTTGCCTTTCGCACTTCCTTTATCTGCCCTTTTATTTAGCATGTTGCGCTTTTTTTCTTCGTCGGTGGCCTGCCTCATCTCTCACAGGACGAAGTAAAAATGAAAGAAGCCTAGCTGCGCCAGTCGAAGGCAGCCTTTTTCGGATTCCTGATGCGTCGATTTAAAAGATACATTTCCTATCCAAGCCTACACAAGAGCGGTACGGACGAGGTGAATTACGGTAGCTCGTGGGTTTGGACTAACGACGCCTATCACGCAGAACTTTCGTCTTTTGCGTGATTGTGAACCGGAGTGAAATACAGGAGCGTACAATTCGGAACGACCCTTTGTTCGAAGGTTGGACGTACGTCAAGGACCCACAATACTGTCACGTGGTAGTGACGGTTGAGAAGGCAGCAAAACTGTGATTAACGAAACGAGCGTTTTATTGGGCGAACCTGTGCCCTCAAAAACAGGCTACACTCTAAGAAGGATGGTAGTGGCAAACACGATCGGCGGTCGTCGAAAATCCGATCAGCGGGTCAAGCGCGTCCGCTTTTATACAGCAGTCGTCGAATGTTCCAGACTAATCGTTTGGACCCGCGTGCCTTCCACAAAGTTCTACACCATTCTCGTCACGCGATGAGATTAGATAACACAAAGTTCGGCGACAACAGACAGCCGGATAGAATCATCGATAACTTTCCAGAAACTTCGAATACATGCAGGCGTGTCCCGCGCTGTGCGATTACATTTGTTAGGCGGCGAAACGTGGTCGCCCGATAAAGATAAGTACACGTGTCAATACCCCCTCTTAAAGAGCATCGTCCCGTTGCTACAAATATCAGAGCGAAACACAAAAGGACACTTATTAAACATAAGTAACAAAACAAAGAAAATAAAAAAAGTCGGAAGGTCAGTTACGCGAAGTCCCATAGTTCATCAACGCTGGCAGTACGGCTTGAGTCGCACAACGTGGACAATTTCAGGTCGTGAGCGGCGCCGCTGTGACAGCGAAATGGCGTCTGGTACGACCTCATAGTCCAGCGCGCCAATACGTCGGATGATCTTGTACGGTCCGAAATAGCGACGCAAATGCTTCTCGCTCAGTCCTCGTCGGCATATAGGGGTCCAAACCTAAACACGGTCGCCGTCGTCGGAGGTTGTAGTGTCGGCTGTCGGTACGCTGCTGGTTCTTGATCCGTAGGCGGGTGAGTTGTCTGGCTTCTTCGGCGCGCTGGAGAAAGGTCGCGACGTCGAGATTATCTTCGTCGGTGACGTGTGGCAGCATGGCGTCGAGCGGCGTCGTCGGGTTCCTGCCGTAAACCAGCTTAAACGGCGTGATGTGTATTGTTTCTTGCACCACCGTGTTGTAAGCAAAGGTTACGTACGGCAGGACCGCGTCCCACGTCTTGGGCTCGACGTCGACTTACATTGCTAGCATATCGGCGAGGGTCTTGTTCAGGCGCTCCGTGAGACCATTCGTCTGCGGGTGATAGGCAGTTGTCCTCCTGTGGCTTGTATGGCTGTACTGCAGAATGGCTTGGGTGAGCTCTGCTGTAAACGCTGTTCCTCTGTCAGTGATGCGGACTTCTGGGGCACCATGTCGCAGCAGAATGTTCTCGACGAGAAATTTCGCCACTTCGGCTGCGCTGCCTTTCGGTAGAGCTTTAGTTTCAGCAAAGCGGGTGAGATAGTCCGTCGCCATGACGATCCACTTATTTCCGAATGTTGACGCCGGAAACGGTCGCAACAAATCCATCCCAATCTACTGAAATGGTCGGCAAGGAGGTTTGATCGGCTGTAGTAATCCCGCTGGCCTTGTGGGTGGTGTCTTGCGTCGCTGACAGTCTCGGCATGTCTTGACGTAACGGGCAACATCGGTGGTTAGGTGTGGCCAGTAATACCTATCTTGTATCCTCGATAGTGTCCGGGAGAAACCGAGGCGCCCAGCTGTCGGATTGCCATGTAGAGCGTGCAGTACTTCTGGACGCAGCGCCGACGGAACAAGAAGGTAGTTGGCGCGGACTGGTGAGAAGTTCTACTTCACGAGTAGGTTGTTTTGAAGCGTGAACGAAGACAATCCACGCTTAAATGCCCTAGGTACTACGTCGGTGTTCCCTTCGAAATACTCGACGAGCCCTTTTAGCTCCGGGTCTGCTCGTTGCTGTTTAGTGAAGTCTTCTGCGCTTATTATGCCGAGTAAGGCGTCGTCATCGTCATCGTCTTCCGGCAGGCGATCGATGGGGGCGCGTGATAGGCAGTCGGCGTCTGAGTGTTTTCGTCCTGACTTGTAGCTTACCGTGACGTCATATTCTTACAGTCTGAGGCTTCACCTCGCCAGCCGTCTTGATGGGTCCTTTACGTTAGCTAGCCAACACAACGCGTGATGGTCGCTGACGACTTTGAATGGCCTGCCATATAGGTAAGGGCGGAATTTTGATGTCGCCCAAATGATGGCGAGGCATTCCTTTTCAGTCGTAGAATAATTGCCTTTCGCTTTTGACAGCGACCGGCTAGCATAAGATATCACCCGGCCTCAGCGCCGTCCTATTCTTCTGGAATAGGACGGCGCTGAGGCCTAGGCTAATGACATCAGTGTGGATTTCGGTGTGTCTTGAGCTAAGCGATTACTTTGGAACAGTGGTGAGGTGCGAAAGGAAGCTCACCCATAAATGAAAATAATAATGTTCTGTTTCTTCAAATATTAACTGAAATATAATGCGCGTGGTAAAAGTGGCCCCCAGGACTGCACAGCGGTGCATACATACGAAAATTCTAGAACTAAACACTTTCACATTACGGGTAGTTATTAAACCAGTACTTCGCGTGTCATTGTAGCCCTGTAGTTCAGGGAGGGGCACTGTGTCAGGACTCATATTAAACGTGACTTTGCATATGTCAGCAATAACCGTCACGAAAGCACAATATTTACTTTTTTTTAGGTCTTAACATTAGACAGCTAAAATATATGCCACAAACACTCATCCTAATACAATAGTACCTTTCATTCTAACGTACATGTCCGGCGCTGCTCCTTCTGTTGCATAGTACTCAAGAATATATTCTCTGCTTTCCCCCCAGGCAGCTGTTTTAACGCGAAAGCGATAGGGGCCATGTATCTCAGAAAACTCGTGTCGGCATCGGCGGCGTTGTCAGTGAGCAAACATTTTCGCAAATATTTCGGCGTATGTATATGCTATGCCTTGCTAGATCGACAGTGCATACATATTGTGTTAAATCTTCTCAAACTGAGAAAATTGGCTGCGTTCTCTGACTCAAGACCGCCGTTACAGTGCATGCAGACAGCTCTCCGACGCGGTTGTCATGAACAGCTGGCATACGAAATCGTGAAATTTCGCCATCACGTCAAACAAAAAAGTCGCGAGGTTGTCTTTCAATGGGTACCTGACCATTGTGGAATGAGTGGCAATGATTCCGCCGATAAGGCTGCTCGCACATCACATCAAGAAGAGCACAGCGTTCCAATTCCGCTTTCGAGGACAGACGCCGCGAGGCAGCTTCGATACCTGGTACGCAATCTCTCACTGACCGAGTGGAACTCGCCCAACTTAAGACTTACACGACTGCTTCGATTAAACCCCTCACTGCAACTCCGACCTCCATTCAGACTTCCTGGACTTGAAGCTATGCTTCTCTGTCGCCTTTGTTTAGGGGTTGGCTTCACAAAGGCATACTCTACATTAATTGGATTGATCGACAGTGCAGCATGTGAGGTCTGCGACACAGAGGAAAATATCGCCCATCTGATGCGTCACTGTCCACGATCTGCCCCAGAAAGACAAGAAATTGCTAACGCTCTCCAAAAGCTGGACAATCAGCCACTATCCGTGCCTGTGCTGCTGGGACACCTCGTTGGCTTATAAAGTGGGGAAGGCACTTTTGTGCTTCTTGAGGACGACGGGCTTGTGTGAACGTCTGCTGGCACTATTAGTGCAATTACTATTACTACTACTATTATTACTAAGTATTACTGCTACTATTAGATCACAGGCATCAGCGAACTAACCGCTAATTTCCTTCTTTGCTTCCCGCCTCTCTCTCCCTGTCATCTTTGTTTTCCCCTTTCGGATTCCCCCGGTGTAGGGTAGCCAACCGGACACTATTCTAGTTAACCTTTCTGCCTTCTGCTTCTTCTTCCTTCCTTCCTTCCTTCCTTGCTTCCTTCCTTCCTTCCTTCATTCATTCCTTCCTTGCTTCCCTCCTTCTAAAACTAAAATATTAAAAGTGCGAAAAGCGTTAAAAACCTGAAAATGATGCAATTTTCTTGGCGCGTCTGTGTACTCCCTCCGGAATCGGCCCACGCCCGATGCCGCGTTTCTACCAGAAAACAAGCCTTCGTGCCTAGCGTTTGCCGCCAGCGTTTGCCGCCAGCGTTTCCCAGTAAACATTACAGTTACATAAGCTGCAGTTGCTGGGATGCGTGAAAAGCACTCAGGGATCTTTGAATGCTATTGCGTTCCACACTTAAAGGCAAAGCTGAAGCGTCCCCCGACTTTTTATTCCTAATGACACCAGGAAATCAATCGAGCCTGATGCCAGCAACGCGCAGCAATGTAATCGGTAGCGGACACAATGTTCTCCCGCACCTTCTGTGATGTACAGTAGCGCTGAGGTGCTTCTTGTATAATGTAGAAGAATCAATTGTAAAGCAGAAGTACACGGCTGGGCACGTGCGTTTAAGCTCATGAACATGATTTGCACAAGACAACCTGCCCATGCTTTCACACTGGCTTCATAGGAAGCCCACTCCACTCTCAATATGCCGGCTGTTTTTAACTGCACCAAATAAAAATACTAACCAATATAAGTCTTGGTGAGATCAATTTATCATTCGAATGCTCGTATTGGCAACCTTTAGATACGGATAACTTGAGACGTTGCGTGCGTAATTAACGAAGCTACGTTAATGATATTTTTAAGTAGCGATCTTAAATGGCTAAAGAAAATGAGTAGGTTGAAGCCCATCCTCGGTATTATCTACCCAAGCGAAGACATTTTCATTGAACATGCTTCTGTAAGAGCTATGCGAACAAATATTTGTCAACTAAACGGGCTCGGAAAGCGTAACTGGCGCAGAAAAAGTCTGTAAAGTCAACCTGACCACACGTCGCCTTTTGTGATGTCAACAATATGGCTCCGTAAGCGTGTTCCTGGTGGACAGTCGGCTTTTGATTTTTATTAAGAGGAAGCTTTAGCTCTGGCCCAACTCCGATGCGACCTGTTCAAATACATGCAAAACGCAGGAACGTTTTTCTGAGATAATTCCTGACTGATTTTCATAAAATTTGTTGCATTGAGAGAGAAAGTTAAATTCTAGTGACTGTTGGAAGCAAAATTTCGATTTAGGGCCTCAATTCTCTTTTAAAAAATTTCGAAAATTCTGAAGCTTGAAAAAAATAGAAGCACTAAATTTACAAATTAATAGCTCTGCATCAAGAAATATATGGCGATTCTGTAAAGGGCATTCAATAGATCACTGAAAGCGGATAAATTTGATGTGTCATTTGATATCTTAGGTGAAATTATTACGTTGAGCACAAGGGTTCCGCAAAATCTGTATTTACATATTACTAATTTTTTTTATATTAATGTGTACCATATCAATTTTACTCGCATTAGATGTACCATTAGATGCTGTTGACATATTTGTTACGTCATGTTGATTTGCTGGGTTACAGCGTTGTAAACTCGATAGTTTGGTTTTTGAAAACTTATGAATTTTTCCACTTCTTAAGAAAAGAATTGACGACCTAAATCGAAAATTAAAAACCAATGGTCACTAGACTTTAAATCTTTCTTTCAAATGCGACAAAGCTCGCCAAATTTGGTGCTGTGGTTGCCTAGAAAAGCGAATTCTCCTTTTACATGTATTTACTTATTAGCACCCGAGCGAAAGCTTCCACTTAACGCTGGTTATTTGAAGGTAAGCAGTTCACAGATTTAATATCAATATACCAGCCAATGTGTGCCACCCAAAGCATGCTTGGTCGTAGAAGCGACGCATGACGGAATGATGGTTGAGCTTCAGCGCCTCGCTGGCTTGAAGACAGCGAGCTGCCGCCGTGGGGAGGAAGATAACGAAGGTGAACGGCTAGGTAGCGGCTCGCGGAGCCGTGCCGATGGTGACGGTGCCATCGTGACGACATCAGGGGCGGCGATATGACGGCTCAGTCGTCTTTTCTTGCGCTGATTTTGCTTTGAGAAAAATATAGTACTATAGATGTAGTCATTCGTTGTTGTCTCGTCGATTGAAATACGGGTTTAAATAAACTCTAAATCCCATTTATCCCGGAGATTAGGCGTAACCAGGGAAGTGCTCACACAAACACACACACACACACACACACACACACACACACACACACACACACACACACACACACACACACACACACACACACACACACACACACACACACACACACACACACACACACACACACACACACACACGCTGATAGAGAGAGAGATACCACACATATTCGCTCGCCTTCACATTTACACGCGCCCACGCATGCACACGCGCACGCACACAATACTGCACCCTCACACAAACACGCGCATGCTCGCACACATATACACGCACTCGTATGCACGCATATTCAAATACCGAGGCGCCAACATGCGCGCTCACGCAAATACAAGTGCACACGCACGCACGCTCAAGGTATGCACACCCATATATGCTCCCTCTCCTACCCTGTTGCCTAACAAAAACATGCGCGTGCAAACAGACTGAATGACACTCGCTCTGCAATTGCCGTTCAAAACTAAAAAAATATTAATTTAAATTATGGGGTTTTACGTGCCAAATCCAATTTCTGAGTATGAGGTACGCCGTAGTGGAGGACTCCGGAAATTTCGATCCCTTGGGTTCCTCTATGCGCACCATTCAAAAGTCCAGCTGTAATAAGTCCCTTTACATTTGAAATTTCGCGCTTATTCAAGTCAATGTGCCCTCTGCCGAGTGGGTGCAAAACCATTTGCTCCTGTCCAGTGATATAACCGCCCTTTCCCGACTAAAACACTGCTTTAACGCACCAGCAATGTTCCGACCAAGTGCCATAAATGCATATGTTGTTACAAACGACAACCTATTAGCGCAGACTGTTGAAGCGTGTAGATACTCGGCTATTCCATAGAAACAAAGTTGCTTAAAATTTTGCCCATTCAGTTACGCATGTGCATAGCCGTGAAGTTCCACAGGATGGTGAAAGCGCAATGCCCAGAATTCCTGCAGTATGTCCATGCTACGAGGCACGACAGTATTTTTTTTTACGTAACAAGAAGACATGCGCATGCTTATTATTATGTTGTCCAAGGAATAAAATCTGACAATAAAGGCGAGGACTTAACAAATAAGCAACCCATAATTATGGTTTAGGAAGTGAAAGAAGACGATATGATATTTGCAGAGCACTCCTGAAAAACCCAAATATCGGAGTTTTCTCTTTCGGCCATCTGGTGGGGGACTGTCGAACTGAATCCTACGTGGAG
Organism: Dermacentor variabilis; assembly: GCF_050947875.1. Taxonomy (NCBI): domain Eukaryota; kingdom Metazoa; phylum Arthropoda; class Arachnida; order Ixodida; family Ixodidae; genus Dermacentor; species Dermacentor variabilis. Next base: position 114,974,238 of record NC_134578.1, on the reverse strand, counting down.
TTAATAAGAGGGGGGCAGGTATCACGTAGCATGGCATCGAACCGCTGCCAGAATCACGCGGGACGATAGGTACGAGCGATTAAATGACTCGGCCACGGCTTACAACGTTTCAGCGAGTGATGCGCTCGGGTTTTTGTAGATACTACGTGAACTTGCACAACTGTGTTTCAAAAATTGCTTTCCGGAACAGTGTTAAGTCATGTGTAGAGATTCGAGATCGACATTAATCGAAATCTGAGTCTCCGGAATACATTCGCTGCAGTGACGTTTACGGCAGACGCCGTAGTCTTATCACAAGTGCCGTTTTTGTCCCGAAAATTGAGCACAAATTTTCATCGTTTCCATAGGCGTCCATTGCTGAATCTTTAACCGCTCCGGGAACAAAAGTCTTGCTTGCCACAGCGTCATCACTGTATTTGGCTGACGTGGATTGTCTTTCAGAACATGTCTGTCACTTGCCTTTTTCAAAAATAGACCTGTAGCTTTTGTTATTCACGAAAGACCCGTTCCTACCATTGAAAACGCGCTAGCTTCGTGCCGTGGCCGCTGGTGGGTTAGTTGTTACGTGTCCAGAAAAGCTGAATATGTTCGCAATTTCCTGCCTTAATATCTGTTTCCCCATTGAGGTTTAGGTAAGCAAAAAGTGCATCTAATCCAGACCTAGTCCGCGTCCTGTTTTTCACCTGTCTGCCTTCAAACAAAGATGTACGTTACCAGTGAGTAAAGCAAAGGTGTGGAATCGCTCGTGTTTTGTTCCTAATATTTCCTTTTTTTAAGGCTGGCCAGTGCACGTATTTTAGGCCCAGGAGGCTGTATTTTTGCACGTTTTACAAATCTTATCTCCTCTGGCACGAAAATATTTTCCTGCAGTATAGAGCAGGCACTAACCTGGTAAGAATAGAAGCTTTATGTGTGAAAAATTGTAGCCTTAGAGGTGGCAGCTGCATCACACTTTGCACAAACGACTGCGATTGTAAAACTTTGATATAAGCTAGAATACCAAATTTGTCAGTAGGAGATGAAATAGTTGGGAAATAAACTGCGAATGTGCCGCACAGAGCTGTAGAAAGCAGTTTAATCAATATTACGTCTGAGTTTCATCAATGATATTGTACAACTGTTGCTTTAAGGAAAGGAGGGGGTAAGCAATGATTGTCCTTTTAAATCCTTGGATCATTTACCACGCGAAGTTGACGTAGCAAGAAATTTGTGGGTAACAAGGAACCACAATGTCCTGACGAAATGAAGTATTTTTCCTGAGTCACACTGTCAGGCAGAAACTCCGACGGAAAGGGATATTTCGCTGTTTGAATCTCACTTTTATTAATAGGACGTGAAGTCTGTAGAAAATTATTAAATGCGGATGTGCCCAGACCGCATCCATGTACGTTCGCCACCGCTGCCCAATAGCACACTTGGACAAACACCATCTGTGTTCACCACACCAAGCCATGTATTTGGCAAAGGAATCAATGCATTGTTCTTTTTTAATGTTTGATCAGAGCAAAGTACTGTTCGATTTAAAACTTCATTAAAAGTTGACAGCGATATAAACGGCTATGATTAACATACTCAACGGCATCCCGGATGAAGCTTACTGAGCTTGCTTGGGGAGAGCGTACTGGACAACTCCGATAAAACCTGCCGTCGGGAGTTAGTAGGTTGAGTAGAATATCTTAATGTAATTAACGTTCGTAGGGAAAAAACACCCACTTGGCGGTTAGTATGTATGTCAACGGCTAATCATTCTTCCGCCATCTTGGGTCACTCGCTAGTGCATGGTTTAATGGACAGAACATGGGGCTACAGTGCTGGGGGAACGTGGTTGAAAACTAGCCGTCGTACCAATTGGGGTTGCTGGATAGATAAGACTTGGAATGTGCCTGTCTTGAATGACTGTATTTTCAACCAGCTATGGTACCTGCCTATGGTCACCTGGTAGGTTCTGCTTTCTATTGACGTTTCTTGATGCCATCTTGAGTCACGGGGGTCATGGCTGCTTCCGTCTACAAGGAGCTTTATGATGGATGAATGGATGGAAAACTTTATTTGGTCCTGCAATTAGTGATAATTAACCACTAAGCGGGCCGCTCCCACGTCGGGACCGAAAGGCCAAAGCTCGCAGCCACGTCGTGAGCCTACTGGACAGCCCAGAATTCTTCATTTTGGTCCGGGCTGCGAAGTGCAGCCTCCCACCTGTACGCATCCTTGATCGCCGAGTCTTCAATTCTTTCGCCGGACCAGAGCATGTGTTCGAGCTTGGCTAAAGCACCACAATCTTGGCAATAAGGCTCTGTATACGTCTCCGGATAAAACATGTTCAGTCTCCCTGGGCTAGGATAAGTACCAGTCTGTAGTAAGCGTAGTCTAAGTGCCTGAGCCCTGTTTAGTTTAGGATGCGGCAAACCGTAAACCCTGCGATTTAGAAGGTAATACTTCGTGATTTCATTGTATGTGGAAGGGGAGTCTCTGTTCTCGGGGAGTACCGCCACGCTGTGGCGCGAGGCAGAGCGGAGGGTAAGATCTCGCGCTGCCTCATGAGCGGACTCATTGAGATTTGGAGAGGCTCCCTCAATCATCCCAAGGTAAGCAGTGAACCAACATAAGTAGTGTTGAAAGATCTCACATGTATGCATAATTTTAAAAGCCACCTTAGCCACCGAGCCCTTCTCAAAGGCCCTAACGGCCGACTTTGAATCGCTATATACAGAAGGCCTGCGCCTGTCAACCAGGGCGAGCGCAACAGCCGCTTGCTCCGCGACATCTGGCCTACCAGTCCGAACGGTAGCAGCGTTAACGACACTGCCCTCGCTGTCCGCGACAACTATGGCGAACACCTTCCTCTCCTCGTTAAAAGAAGCATCGACGAAGCCAACCTTCTGATTCTCATCACGAATGAGTCTCAGCAGGCAAGCCCCCCTGGCCTTTCTTCTACCAACATTTCGCTCCGGATGCATGTTCCTGGGAACAGGCTTGACGTGATACCGATTACGGACCTTCAAGGGAATACCGACATGAAGCTGCGAAATCTTCTCCTGAGGATCACCTAACTCTCTCAGAATCTGCCGACCCATGCTAGTCGTAGAGAGACGCACCATCTGCGTCCTCTCCTGAGCCTCAGCTATCTCATCCAAGGTAGTATGAATTCCAAGCTGGAGAAGTCGGTCGGTGCTGGTGCACATTGGCACTCCCAACACTTTCTTCATGATCTTCCTAATCTGCGTGTCAAGCTTCTCCTTCTCCGATGGTCTCCACTTGTGCATGGCCGCCACATAAGTATAGTGACACAATACAAATGCGTGCATAAGTCTAATCAGACTATCCTCCTTGAACCTCGTCTGTCTGTTGGCCACCCTCTTCACTAGGCGTACCGCATTTCTGTCTTGGCAATGATCTTCTGGATCGTCAGCGCTTTGGCGCCGTTCGACTCAATCATCATCCCCAGAACCCTCATCTTATCTACCCTAGGTAGGAGTTCGCCATTTCTTGTACGTAGCTGAATGCTCAGCTGGTACACGGGGATCCATCCCCTTGGTTTGGGACCCCTTCTAGTGGGACTGTACAGCAACAGCTCCGACTTGGAAGGGGAGCACCTTAACCCCGTCGGGTCCAAATAATTGTCAGTTACATCTACTGCCTCCTGCATAACACTTTTGATATAGCCCTCACTGCCGCCAGGACACCATGTGGTCACGTCATCTGCATACATGGTGCGCTCAATCCCCTCAATCTTCAAGAGCTTCTTGGCCAATCCGACAATTGCCAGATTGAACAACGTGAGCGAGATGACGGCCCCCTGACGAGGGCCCCTGTCTCCGAGATTTAACGTCTACCCTCAAGAAGGCTAGCCTCAAGGTAGCCTTCCTGCCTCACAGGAAGGACCTGACATAGTCATGAAAGCGCGCGCCGAGGTCAAGATCCGAGGTGGACTTAAGAATATAAGAGTGCCCCATGTTGTCAAAAGCCTTCTCCAGGTCCAGCCCTAGGATGGCCTTAACGCCCCTTCCATCTCCATTAATGACCTGATGCTTGATGAGCTTCATTGCGTCTTGAGTCGACAGCCCGGCCCGAAGACCAATCATAGTGCGGGGGTAGACCTGGTTCTCCTCAAGGTACCTTGTAAGCCGATTAAGTACCACATGCTCGGCTACCTAGCCCACACACGAAGTGAGCGAAATAGGCCTTAAGTTATCAATGCTTGGGGCTTTGCCAGCCTTGGAAATCAGCACCGTGAGAGCTGTCTTCCACTGTTCCGGAACCACCCCGTCTCTCCACATAGCGTTAAACTCCCCAGTAAGGTACTTGATTGACCTATCGTCGAGATTCTTCAAAAGCTCGTTCTGAATCCCGTCCGGTCCGGGAGCCGACTTGCTCTTAAGGTTATGCAAAACCGTGCGTACCTCTTCCACAGAATAGTCCTCATCTAGGGAAAAGTTGTCCTCTCCCGTGTAGGCCTGCTCCGTCAGAAGAGCATCCCTGTTCGCAACAGGAAGGTATTTGTCGGCCAGCTTTTCAACCAGCTCTTCCTCCGAGGCAGACCCCACTGCTTCGTGTACAGCTCGAGCAAGGACGTGCCCCTGACTAATTCTCGTATTGGAGTCGTTCAGCAAATGCTTAAGCAAGCCCCACAACCTCCCGTTGCGCACCTGCTCTTCCACCGAGTTGCATACGTCATCCCACTGTTGCCTAGAGAAAAGCTTACAGTGCTCCTCAATCAGCATATTCAGCTCGGAAATATTTTTGCGCAGCCTCCGTTTAAGCCGCTGCCCCTTCCACCTAGCCAGCATAGACCGCTTGGCTTCAATCAGATGGGCCAGCCTGCTATCAACACTATCCACCTCCAAATCCGTAGTGATTTCCTTCGTAGCCTCCTTTACATCCTCCTTCACCTGGGTGACCCAATCCTCCAGGAACGGCGGGTACAGGCCTTCGAATTCCTTTTCCCATTCTCCTCTCTCCTCCCGGATCATACGAAACTTATCCCAGACTATAAACGTTAACGCCCTAGGGCGCCTACCCTCATCCTCAAAACGACGTGGTTAATATAATGATCACTACCTAGGTCTTCGGCAAGATTGCACCAACTAGGCTTGGCCGCGTTCTTTACAAAGTAGAGGTCAAGGGTAGTATCCCTACACGTCGACGTCCCTATACGTGTCGGAAAGGCAGGGTCAGTGACCAGCGTAAGGTCAAACTCCGCAACGTTCTGCCAAAGGTCTCTCCCTTTAACTGTGTCATGCTTGTAACCCCACACGTGATACGGAGCATTGAAATCCCCAGCCACGATCAGCGGATGGCACCCGGCAAGCTTAGAAGCCTTCTGCAGAAGCAGCTTGAATCTCTGCACCCTGTCCCTCTGGGTGCTATACACGTTCAGAATAAACACGCTTTTCTTGTTCACCCCGTTAGGAATCATCTCAATCATGACATATTCCAGGGAACTGAAAGGTATCTTGAGATCATGGACCAGCTGAGCCCGTTTGCTATCCAACAGAAAGCAGGTCCCCCGAGCTTTGGATCCGCCGAAGACGGTTCGGTAGCCCGTCAGAGAAACTTCTTCCGTCATTGTCTCCTGCAGTAGCATAGCCTGTGACCTACCCTTACACGCGCGAATATACTGCTGTAGAGGCGCCCCTTTACGAGCATACCCCCGACAGTTCTATTGCCACACACAAAAAGCCTCATTTTGTCGCACCATGTTGAAGCAGTTGCTGCGAGCCATCTTGCTGAACCTGAGACTTGCCTGTCGAGGAACCAGCCGACTGAGATCCCGACCTAAGAAGGAGAGAGGTACTCAGACTGGATTTGTTTTCGAACATCTCTATCCTACATTGCAGCTCCTTGAACCTCCCATCGATCGAGCCTAGCGACACTGTGAGACACGTATTCAGCTGCGCCAGACCATCGTTGACCTGCTTAACACTATCTACAACACTCCACAGCATCTCCTTCACCTCAGATCTCAGCTTCCTCGACGCGGGCTCCACGTTGTGAGTCATCGCCTTCCTCTTTGAGGGGAGCTTAAGGAGCTCAAAGAGAAACAGGTTACTTCGTGTGGTAATGGGATTAGCGTTAAACACCATCGCATTCAGCTCGGGGTCCAAGAAATAAATTACTATATTCTGTTCATGCTGTTCATGTATACATTGGGGAAAATGTCCACTAATACAAGCAGCAGGCGGCGCTTCAACAAGGAAGAACGAGACTCAAAGATGACGTGTTTCGCTGGGCACAATACTGTGTGTCACTACATTGATTCAATATTAATTGCATAAATGTCCATGTTAATTGTTCTGCCGGAATATTTTCGAGCTTAGCACTCTAGGTTGTCAGAATACTTGTAGTAATAAAGAAACAGTGGCTAATTTTCTCAGTGATGCACTGCCATGCTTGTCATGATAAAGGCAGTAAAGGTTTCATGAAAGCTTATTGCACTTAGTTTTCAAACTTTCATTTACCTGCGCAAGATTGTTATACTAATTTTGCTGCCCACAGTACACGAGTAAATTATACTGGAGAATTTCTAAATAATACCCCGAGGGAAAATACCAACAATCGACCACCGAAAGCTATGTTGATTTACCAAGCAGGAGGTAAGAAATATTTTCTTTTACAACCACATAAATTTAACACCGTGTTTCATGAAAGAAGGGCTGCATATGTGTAAGCAATGTATCTCTCTAAAGAAGAGCAGGGTGGTTGACCAACAGCCCCGCGTTTTGAATTCCCTGTTTCATGATATTAACATTCCGTCTGATTGTGTGTCCGTTAGATGAGGTGACAGCGCGCCTCCTCGGGAACAGTACGCGAGCAGGCTTCAACCCCAGGCGAAAAAATCCACCTGGGAAACTTGCTTTCTAAAGAAAGGTGCCTGGACTTGCAGTGCTACCCCGCGCCTAATTAGATGGAATTTAAAGGGTCTATTTTATTCACCACGAGTTTCCTAAAGTTTCCTGACAGGCCTAAATCGCCTCGCCTGATATTTTTCTTGTTCCTTATGCATGCGACTTCCTACATCGCGGAACAAAAAATCTACTAGGCAAACTTTACCACTGCATATCAACCTCAGGAGCTGGCGTAGTGTGAGGTATCGGTTGGAACACTCGTCATGTATGTCGTCCAGCACTGCGCGATAGCATATACAGGCACACACGAGTGCATGATCAAAAAATGTTTGCGCTTTAGAATAGACCCAGTTTTCAAAACAAGTACTGGGTCTTTGATCTTTTTTGTCTTGGAATGACATCCCCAACGGCAATATTTCAGCAAATACATTGGGTTCGAATTTCCAAGGTTAAACTATGCTCAAATTTTCATTTGTGTCATGCTCGGCCACCAACCTTCTAGCACGTTCCCTCGCTGTAGAGATCGAACTGATATTTCCTCTAAGTCAATACATCCTTATCCTGTAGTACGTCTACGGCAGTGTGAAGCTTGGCCAACTCGCCTTCTTTGTTTTAATTAATCACCTTATTTAAAAAGAGCCTGGCGATTCCAAGGTAACAAATTCTGAACAACGCTGTATAAATTTCTTGGCGCAAAATTCCCCTTCAATTTATTTCTTGTGGGTGTCGCAGAAGAAGGACACTCCACGCTGGGGCACTGATCTTGAATTTTACTCTAGGGTCCTGCACAATATACAGTTCAAGCTCATGCTGGTTTAGTTATAAGTAGGGCTTGAACAACCTCACACTCGCCAGCATTTACTCGAACACCGACCCACCGAGTTGTAGTTATGGTGACAGCTTCCGCTGAGAGAACACATAGGTCGACGCCTCTGCTTAAAGTTGCTGGTTGCGAACTGTGACCCCACCCGTCAGCGTTGACGTACCCACCTGAAATGGTTAGGAACGTGTCAACCTACTGCGTGCAGTGACAGTGACTCGGCTGCACTCGTGTTCGCTAAGCTGGATCATCTACCGTTCACATATAAAAGATAAGCAAATATCAACGCGACTAGCCTGACCTGTTTCGGCGGCATTCATGTAAACAGCCTAACAGAAGGGAGAACGTGTGTCGACGGTTCAAGCGAGGAAGCTGTCTTTATTAATTTTATTTCTAGTGCACCAATTGAAGGTGCACCCACCTGGTGTAATGCAAAGACACAGAATACATTCGAGAGAGCTGTTGCCATAAAGATTAATTGCAACGCGTAGAGGGAGAAGAATTGTCAGGAGTGGGCAGATAGGTGAAGCCTGACATCTACTGACGCCTGCTGGTAGCCTGCTCACACATGCCACATCGGCATAATTTTGCATGCATGTCACTAATGATCCAATGATGAATCACTACTACAAGAGCCCACTGCGTGGTAGGCACTTTGAATACGGAAACCGGTACCTGCCTACAGCTGAATTGAACCAGCGTTGTTTCACGTAACAACGACACTCGCACAATACAAGGCGTTTCCTATTATCTGAGTCATATAAATTCTGAATTATCGCTGCCTCTGAAGTGGACGGGGCAAGAATAACGAAGAATGAACGTCAGTTGCCACCTTAATCTGAACAACGTAGCCTTGACTGAACCATCGTGATGCACTACATTTTGCTTACTGACGCGGTTATGAAACTGCGTTTAGTACATTTGATGTTTCTCAGTGTTGACCTTTTGAGTGGGCGCACGTGTGTTGCTTTTTTTTCTTTTTTCTTTACCCTGACTCTTGTTTCACGTGAATCTAGTAGCAGCATGTGATGCCTTTTGCCCGGTTAAGCTTTCCACCTCCCCTCATTTAAATACATCTCATCAGTTTACATGTACTTTCCCATACTGGTTGGTATATGACGGTTTTATAGTTATACATTCTTGAATACACAGATTTTGTGAACGGTGGGTAGTCTATGCAGTGTGACTAAAGTAAGATGTTCTTGCGAGTTCAAGGGATGATTACCCTAGACTAGCGGTCGGGTATTACGCCCCACCAAGATTCTCAACTGCATAGCACAAAGAACTTACATGCACAATACCACATGTTGGCGCTCGCTGCTATATGTCTACGTAATATTATGTTAGCACTTACCTGTGCTCCACATGTTGATGCAGCAGCTGGTACTGTTGATGACTGTGCGGGGAATATAGCGCCCGTCGCACGAATATGAATGTTTTTTACCACGATCCTAGTAATCTCCTTTAAGGGCAACGGCAACGAAATTTCAGTTGGGCTAAATTCAGGATGAATTCCTATTGTATAGTCTCAAATTAATGTTGGAAAAGTCGCATGGCTGGCAATCGCCTAATTTTGTTATCAGCAGCCATTAAACAGGGCCTATGCAGACGACGCTTGCTGTTGGCGGCAAAGTGGTAGTGATGCGGTTATGGCAATTGTTGAAGAGCCGTACGCTACTGTTCATCTTTCAGTTACGCCTAGGCAGCCAGGCGCAGTCCTCGCTCATGATGTGCGAGTTGACGGGCGTTTTTTCGGCGCGCGTTCTCGCGGTTGCGCTCATGATTTGATCTGTTGCAAGAATGTCGAGGCGTTGCGCGGCCGTCGGGTGCGTGAATACGTACTCGAACACGAGTGATGACCGTGCAGTACACAACACTGAGTAGAGGAAAGCCGAACACATCTTTCCTGTCCCAGATTTCCAAACGCAAATATGCACCGCGGCGCAGTAGACAATTCCGACGCCGACCAGCCAACGTGCACAAAGCATGTAACTGCAGTTGACGAAGCCGCACACGCTACAATTCAACATATCAGGCACTTAATCATCAAGATCTGCTTGGCAAACGCTTTTTCGGGATGACATTTTAGTACTATAAGCCGCGATGGCGCACGAAAACCAAAGTTATATTCAGGGTTGAAGTGTCATGCCATCGTTTGCGTCAGTGCGTCATATTCAAGACATTTCGCGCGTCTCTGCATCGCTCGTGTCGAAGTAGACGAACGAAAGCCTTTCTCACACTGCACTAGAAACGAACAGGAACCGCATGCTGCATTTTTAACGAAGGTGAACCCGACGTGGCGGCCAGGCAATGCGGCCCGGCCTACCCGGCCTACCCGGCTGAGAGTTACGCACGCCTAATCTGGACCAGCCGTGCCGAGCCTCAGCTACTTGTCATACTTTACTACAGATGGAGGTAGTTGTGTGACCGGTCGACTAGTCCATCGTTTTCTGCGTGCCAGGCAGCGGCCCGATGAAGACGGATACGTCTCGCCAGAGACGCTGATATCGCAAAAATTTTGCCCTGCGCTTTAAACGTTACCTGCAGCAGTGTGACGACCAGCTGTTGCCGCAGCGAAAGCGCACAATTGCACGGCGAGCAAGTGCTTCTTGCTTTGTCGAAGGCCTAGACGCAACACGGTCGCTTCAGTGAACCGGAACTGTATACAGGCTGCTGCAGGTCAACCAAGCTAGGGCGCGATGCACCCTGTTGCAGTGGCTCCGGCGCATGATAGGACACGTTCGATTCCCCCTCCAGCCACACTAGAATATCAAGCATTCAGTTTTCGCCGGTTTAGCGTAGCTGCGCCATGCGTGATTGCGTCCGGTTTAAGCCGGACTATATCTGTGCGTTAAGCTCGACCACGTGAATGCGCTCTACTTCGAACGGAGGCAGACCGGATCGAGGCTCTGCCGTTGAGCGCAGACAACTAGTTAAATAAAACTGCCTGGACACCGAGAATACATTGCATTACAAGAACATCGCCCGCCCGCAATGACGTTGGCACATCACACGAAGCAGCTAGCAAAGAACATTAACTCTGTGGCTATAGCAGACATGCGGGACATCTTCCCTGATACGTGGAGACGGTATACATGAAAAAAGAGCGGACGGCACAGACGCTGGTTCAATACCGTCCCCAATGCACACCACTTTCGACGACTGGTAATGGCAGCGTTTTTTTTTTCTGTCTTCGTATGAAACACATATATTTTGAGAGCGTTCTGTGAAGCGCGCACTTGCATTTCAAGCGTAAAATGTTCCACATAGGCCACTGTATATCTACGTTATCTGAAATGGGGTTTTCCGTGGTTCATAATTTTATTGCCGTTGGTCTTTAAGATGCGAAAAACACTTGAAGTTGCAACAAAAAGTTGAAATCGTACTCACGCGAATCTGGCATCCTAGGGCACAAATACGTGTAGGCACCAAAATCCTCCTTCAGTAATAGTACTATACAGTGAGCTCTCACTTGAGTGAACTTCAAGGGACCGAAGGAATAGTTCACTTAACTGAAAGTTCACTAAACTGAATATTCACTAGACTAACATAAGGCATGGCATACAGAGACAAAAGTTTGAAGTGTAATTTATGGAGCAAAAGACATGGCATTCAGAGTGTTAGAAATGTGTGAAATGGAATTTGTACATATCAAGAAGTACAAGGTTCACAACAGTTATAATGCTGCCTTTCTCACTTAGAAAAAAAATCTGTAATCTTCTTCTGCACTTTTACTTTTAAAGCGCAGGAAGTAACAAAACTGTCCAAAGAGTCAATGTTTTTGTAAACTTCTTCTGGCACAGCTTGCAGCTGAGACACAAAGTCTCTCAACTTTCCTATGTACCCGACAACCTCAGCTGGAGTTATAGGGCTTGAAAGTGGCTCGGCGATGTCACTTTGTTCATGGCCTCAGATATTACATGCTTGCTCGTTTTGTGCGGGTGATCTCGGGGCCTATGCCTCGTTGCCGTTCGGTTTCAGCGCCGCCACATTGCCCCAGGGGTGCTGTAGCGCCAGCGACGTTACATTGCCGATCGTAAAAATAACGTAAAAATAAGTTTTCGTCCTCTGAGCGAGTTCGTTAAACTGAAATATTGACTGTTCCCAAATTTGTCTAAGTGAAACATTTTTGCATAGGATCTATAAGAAAACTGCCGGGGATCTTTAAAAAGTTTGTTATTCTGAAATATTCGATAAACCGACGTTCGTAATACTGAGACTTTACTGTATAATGTTACGAATAGCTAAGGGTGGATGAGGCGTAAAAACAACTTGTAAACAGAAAAATGTACCCTAAGCCCTGAACATAATCATAATATTCACTATCGCAGTCACTCGTTACTGATATCAGCCATTTTACACGAAGAAAGAGTATCATACCCATAATAAACAATATGAGCAGCAGTTTATTATATACGTGTGTTCGCGTTTGCGCGCACATGTGTTTTGTTCCTGCTGCTTGAGGTTTTGTTCGTTTCTCTTTTACTACTTTTTGGCAGAAACAACCCCCCAAGAAATGATGACGCTCACATACACGGATCCATATACTCACCTCTGCAGTGTGTTTGCTCTTTCTTCCGTTGGACAAGAGCTAACTGATGGTATGCTGTGAACAAATTGATCACTATACATGTTTTTACAATGAGATTGAACACTACTGATCGAGCCACTACTGATTGAACACTATTACCGAGCCAAGATTAAGTGCCGGAAACATATGTGGTTCAGTCATATTTAATAACGAAATGAACCCCATTTTCTTCTTTTTCACATTGCGACAATTAACTACAATGAATGGTAGTTCACATTTTCTAGGTTCTCTTTTAGACGGTACGATATTCCGCGATTGTGGCTATCTAGAGTAAGGCACAACGCTATCTGCGGTGCTGTTGTACAAGAAGGATTGTCCATTCATCAATAATTTCTTGAGACAAAGCCTAAAGTCACCGCCCTTTGGCGTATTTGCCAGTTCTTGCATCTCTGGCCTGATGTTTGCTGAATAGTGTTCGCTTATTCCAAACTTAGTGCCCTCTTGCACTCTGGAGGTTTTCAGCACACGTTCCTTGTTTATAAATGACGGAAACTTGAGTATCATGGGCCTATTTTTTATCGTTGTATATCGCCGTCAACAGCCAGTTCGTTCAATAGCTTCGCAGGCAATATAAAGCGTTCGATTACTAGAAAATGTCGAACTGTGGTATAAAGTTTGTAAAGATGGATAGGGTGCCTCAGGGAGGCTGGCCAACGTTTCGATAGGAGGACATATATCTTCGTCAAAGGCGGCCTCGTCATCCTCGGCATGCTAGTTTTAAAGGGTCAGTGCAGTGACGTCACGTGCGTTCCTCGTCGGTGGCACCTTATCTGAGGCACCTTATCCTTGTTTGCAAACTTCATACCACAGTGTGCTATTCCGTCTCTCAGGCCCTTCCTTGATTTTAGAAAATGTCGACGTAAGTCGACGTGTGAGGTGGCAAGCAGTCGTAGTCGATGGAACTAAGGCGATTCTGCATCAGGTAAGTGTGCAATAGGGGTCACTGCAATAGGGGAAAATCAAGGCGAACATTCATTGAGCGCGGAATAAGGCAACTTATAAGGAAGGAAGTAGTACGCTAGGAAGCCCGAAAGCGGGAGTGGTTTTCCAAAAGCCCAGGACGACAAAATGAAGCTTTCTTTGCCTCTTCTCCCGACTTTAGGGGCGCTGCTGCTGTGGAATTGTTCTCGTGCGCCGCTGGGATTATTTCAACGCTAAGAGATGGCGCTCGCCTCAATGCATCCCGGCCGGTGCCGCCGCGGCAGCGTTTCACAGTTTCTGCGCATGGCCGGTGCTGTGCTTGCTTTCGTATGCGAGAAAAATGCAGATGCTCAGCTGTGAACGGGGAGTGCTGGGCTGTGATAGCGCGAACATTACAATAGCCCGTAGCCTGAAGTGAGCGCTCGTACCTGGCGTCTAAACAGCGTGCTGGTCACGTATGCCGAAGAAGCAGGTAAACAAGCGCCCGCAAAGTGGTTCCAAAGTGTGCACTCAGTTTCGACGACATTCAGGCCCGGAAGAAGCGGCACGCGGAATTGGAGCGTCTTCGCTACGCATCGAAACGTGGTGTAAACCATAAATGTATACGTACACAATTTATGCATACAAATATAATAAAGTTTTCAATTATGTACATCCCCATCATTAAATTAAAGTATAGCACTTCTTCCAGGAGGCGATGTGCCATGTGAGGAAATGATAACACGCAACCCTCTCAGAGGTTATAAAATGTGACGCGCAACAACGCCTCAAGCAAACATGTCTCCCTGTGTGTTCTGTGGACTACGCTGACAAACAGCAGCGGTACACGCAAGCTAACGTCTAACATCAACTCGCCACTCTCGTATTGGACTAAACGATGAAGAAATTACACGTTAGCCGCGAACATCAGTGCTAATTATCGTTAATCAAAGCAAACACAATGCAAAGTTTGGCTTACGTCGATTCACACAATGCGTAGGATACATTATGCGATCACAAACTGTGTCTGTGCCTGAGTTGAGCCGTTTCCACTTTCACTGGACATTTTCGAGGACATCGCCCCTGGCTGAAAAATCTCCGTCTACGATGACACCGTTATTGCAGCTTGGTCTTATGCTCTTGTAGGTATCTTCTGTGATTCAGTACGTCACGGCGCAGCGGTCTTTATGCCGTCGTGGCTGTTCACCACTGCTGATCTTTACCGCTGCCATTCGCCGTACTCAATTGGAGTGCTGATGTGCCTGTGTTGTGTCTTCCATCCATCTTGCCAATCACTTTCATTCGAAGTGTGTACTTCTGACGTGGTCAGCCACTGGCTTTGCGAACTTGACTCTACAGCGACATGAAATACTCCCGATACAGCTTTCTGTTGCTCAATACGTGCTACATAAGAGTGTCTTCGAACGTAAACGAAGCCTCAAATTTGCTTCGTCGCGCGGCAATATTGAGTGCATTTGGGGGCTTCTTTCATGCTTGGAAAAACACTGTTAGGGAGCACGTGTTGAGCAACAAAAAGCTGTATTGGGTGTTTTTTTTTCATCTCGCTCTACAATGTTCTCATTCACACTTTTAATTTGATTAGAGTTGTTGAGAACCTGAATAATTAATTATGACTAATAATTTAAATAACTATATTGAAACGAAATAACTTGAGTATTTCCAATCAACGGCAAACATTGCCTTTGTTCTGTCCAGCTACGTGGCACTCGCATATTTTTAAACTCTGGCTAAATTTAGCTGGAACAAGCTGTTTAATGACGACAGTGTAACGACGATGCCATGGGGATAATAAGGCGCCTCTAGGCAGGCGATGGCGGGACGACTGTATGAAGACAATCGCGTTACAACTAGATAACTGCATGGGCCTAAGCTAGTTGACCAGGCGGATAAATCTTTCTTTATGGCATGGGCAGGTCCTGGGCCCGTTTATTGATGGGCCTGAGTCGAGGATTGCATCACACGTGGCTGCTCTGTATGAATCCAACTTGTAGCGCACGGAGCTCACGGGACAAGTTTGAAAAACTGGCTCCTAATTACCGTCATCATCATTAGCCTATAATAAGGCCACAGCAGGACGAATTCCCGTCCCAGCGACCTACAATTAGCGCTTTCTTGTAGTAGCTGGTAGCAAATTGGGTCTGAACATTTTCCGGTTCAATCACCCCACCTAGCTTTTTGCCCCCCTCAACTGCGCTTTCATTCCCTTGGCAGCCATACTATAACTCTAAAGGTCCACCGCCGATCTGCCCAGTGCCGTTAGATGGCCTTGCCACTTCCATTTTTTTTTCAGTAATTGTCGAGTAAAATATAGGCTATGCGCGTTCGCTCTCCAGTCCACAGCGTTCTATTCCTGTGTCCTAACGTTATGCCTGCAATTTTTCTTTGTATTCCTCATGGCGCGGTTGATAACAGCAATGCAACAAAATAGCACGTGAGTTAACTGGCTATAAATACGTATCGTTTACTACCATAGTAATCTTGGTAAAGACGCAGGGCCGGTAATTATTTAAATGTCTTATAATCAGCCTTGTAAAAGTGCCTAATCAAACGACGCGTACAGATGGCGGTTATTGATAGGGATGCGGATGTTGCGAAAGTACCAGACACTTACACGAGCAGTGATCTCTCAGTTGCACCTGGGCGCCCAAGCATATCCCTCGCTGAGCATTTGCAAGGTCATGGGTGTGTTTCTCGGAGTACTTTCTCGTTGTGCGTGTGAGTGGAGGATTTTTTTTTTAATTTCGAAGCGCTGCGTGGTAGTCGGATGCTGGAACACATGCTCGAACGTAAGCGATGACTGTGCAGCACGCAACGCTACCGAGAGGAAAGTAGAATAAATGCCTTCTGTCCGAGTTTACAGGGCGCAAGCGTGCATGGGGCCGTAGCAAGCAAGCGCGATGAGGACCAGCCAACGCGTGCAAAGCATGTAAACATCACATGACTAAGCGGCACGAGCTGGATTTCGTAAGCACGTTCACTTAGTTGTGATGCTCGCCAAACACTTTTTCGACATCACTACAGGTACTACAGGTCTCGATGGCACACCCACAAGCAAACGTGAGGTGTATTCCGGGCCTATATTGTCGAGCAATAAGTTACACCGGTGCTTCATTTTCGAGATGTTTTGCGCTTCGCTTCATCGGACGCGTCGATGTAGAGAAACAGAAAGCCTTTAGGAAAAAACCTCTAGAAACGCTGTGAGCAGGAACCTAAGGCTGCATTCCTCATGAAGGAGAAAGCGACATGGCGGCAATGGTGTAGATGCGGTGGCAAACTATGCCGGAATGCAATGTCGCCGCAGCAAAATTGGTGAAACTTTACCGCGGCTGCAGCCCGATCATGATTTTACGGGCACTTTGCGCTGCGCCTCAGTTACGTCTACTACAGATGGCGGTAGTTGCCTGCTTGGTCTACTTGGTCTAAAGTAGCTGATATTAAAGGCATCGATAAAGTTCGGCGTTTCCCGCGTACCATGAAGCGGCCAGCCCACTGTTTGCGTCAAAGAATTTTATTAACGTATTTGCATCAATGTTAGCGTCAAAGGCATTCATTGAAGGCCAGCGCAGACCGAGTTACCCACACGTAGTGCTCAAAGTCAGCATGAACCCGGTCCCAGTCAGCCCAGTCCCACATATAGTCTCACATGTCGGCGTGGACGAGGTTCACTGAAGAATGGCACGTGTGTACAGATTACCATAATAAATGATCAATGTTTGCCGATGGTAGGTTTCGAACCCTGTTACCCCAGCACAGCCAGATCGATGCGATTCTGCTATGCACTATCGAATGACCCAGATAGAAGGGAAAGCGGTTGGATACAAACATAGGTAGTTGGACTCCTGAAAGTGCGTCAAGTACCCTAAGAATGAAAACGCATTAAAACAAAAAGTTTGGTTTTCCAGCGCCCGTGCTACGCAGTGAAAGAGTTTGTTTTTTCTTTCGACAGGCTTTCTTTTTTCGGTTTGGTCTCATTCACATCTCCATGGGTTGGTGTCAAAGTTCTGATCGTATTCACAATCTTCACTTTTGACCGCAGTGGCTGCTTGCAAGAGTTCTGGCTTTGCGAAAATTTATACATTTCTTAACTCTGTGAGCCTGCCTAGCATTACATGTTGGACATTACGCTGAGGTTTTGGGGAGCGCATGAGTGGACTATCTCTCATATTCGACATCTTTCCTCCGCTCAACACTCCACCTCGACCCATGAAATTGGATAGCGTCGCCCTTCGACAGGAGTGGTCACTACGCTTCTTGTGATCCACAGCAGTGCGTGAGACGCGCTAGATCTTTAGCAGTCGATGGGCATACCTTATCAATAAGTACATGACATTGCAACCAACCGGCATAAACGTTTCAAAGGGTGCTTTAGAATATATTCGCTATGCTAAATCCCAAGCTATAGGCAACAACACTCACTTTCCTTGCTTAGTGTTTTTTTTTTCGTTTTCATATATTGATTCATTTATTCCATTTCAGTATTTGTTTTACATATGTAATTTTTTTTCACGAGAACCGGTGTCTGCCGCTCCTGTTATTTCTGTCAGAGACGCAATATCCCATGATCACCAGCGAAGCAGGTAATAAAGGGATGCTGTGCACACCGTTGACACGGCGTGTCACTGGCCTTGTGCACATCACTCCTTTATTCTGAATTCTACACCCTCGACGCTAAGGCACCTTCGCTCGTTGCTCCACCCACCCGCCTTACCCCCTCTCCCCTTTAGAAGTACCCTACCTATATATCGGAAATAAAGAAAGGGGCTGACAGATGGAATAGCATACTGTGGTATAAAGGTTATAAACCGGGATAAAGTGCCTCAGAAAGGCTGGCCAACGTTTCATTAGGAGGACCTATCTTCGTGAAAGGCGGCCTCGTCATGCTTGTCGTGTTAGTTTTAAAGGCTCAGTACAGTGACGTCACGTGCAGTTATTGTCGGCGGCGGCTGGTTGCAAAGGGAGAGACTTCAAAGAGAATGAGCGCTGTCGTCTGACGTCGGTGAGCGTGGTTCCCAAGACGAGGGCACAAGAGCGGATTATTGGAAAGGCGGGGAGAAACGAAAGCAAGGGAGAAAAAAAAAACGAAAAAAAAGGGGGGGGGGCACCAAGCGGAAAAAGAAGAACAAGAAAAGAAAAAGAGGGGCATGGAAGGGTATTGGGGAAGCGAGAGGCTATGGATCATTCAGAGGTGTCGTTCGCGAAATGCTTCTGCGGCTTTGGAAGAGCCGATCAGGCGGTCAGTGCGCGAGTAACAAAAAAGACCCAAAAGGACATCAGTTCAAAGAGTGACTTTTGTAGCGTAGCAGCAAATGCGTCGAGTAATTTTGAAAGAGTTAGGATGGCGACAAGGACCTGGGGTGAAATGCATGGGGTAACTGGAAGGCAGCCGCATGGTCTTTCGAGGGACGTCAGCCCCGGTAGCTCAACGTAGGTGTCGTTACGGCGGTATACAGAAATGGCGATACCTTGTCTGACTGAGGAGCCGAAAAAGGTATGCTGCTCTCTGGGACTTTGGAATGTGTTGGGGAGGGTGTTTCAAAAATATGTGTAATTAAAACAGACAAAACAAAATGGAAGGGTGGACCGAAACCGCAATAAAAAATAGGAGGGTGACGTCCGTAGAAGCGGGTGGGGGCAGGTGTACTTCGGAAAATGTGGTCGTACATTTGATATAAACGTAAAAAATTGAAAGAGTATATTGAATTGAGTAATAGGCAGGAAAAAAGTTCTCGAAATGGAGAAAAGGGTGAGGTCAAGGAATTAAGGTTAGCTGGTGGCATAATGTGTTTCGTGCCTTGATTGATGATATGAGAATTTGAGATTTAAGTTACCGCTTTTAAACCTTCTAAGTTGCCACGTGCCAATTTAATTCCCGTCGGCTGTAGCCGATTAAACTTTTGTATGAGGTATGATTCCGTATATTTCCTTTCGCGAGGTGAACAGAAATTTGTTTGTAGTATATGGAGCCTTGCTTTGTTGAATATATGACCATGTTCATTGAAGTGACTTGCTACTGCTTTAGGTAAATTGTGTTTTGTATCCGAGCGGTGACCACTGAGTCTTATATCAATTTGTTGTCCAGTCTCACCTATCTATTCTTTGCTAAAATCGGCACATTCTATACAGTAGATTAGGTTGCTTGATGTGCAGGTGAAATCCGAAGTTACCTTGTGTGAGTAATTCGACGATTAATTTTTTACTATAGTAGTAGATTGAACATGGTTGCACGTAGAGCCCCTGGGGCGGCCACAGGGACCAGTTACCAACTTCGTCTTTGTCCTTAGTTTGGCATGGACAAGAATATCTTCAAAATTAGTGTTGTGTTTGTAAGCTGCTCTGGGCGCGTCGGGAAAAATCTCTTTAAGTTTTTGGTTGCTGGTGAAAATTGGGTGGTACTTACTGAGGATTTTGTTCACGTTTGCTAGTCCATTTGAGAATTTAGTAGTAAGAAGAGGCGTTGTTGTCCTTGTGATTCTCGGGCGGGGCTTGAAAACCTCAGCTCAATCAAGTTTAGTTGCAGCGGTGTAGGCTTTTTGAAGGTAACTGTTTGGGTAGTTGCTCTTTGATAAGGTTTCCTTAAGGTGATCGAGGCTATCTATGTAGTCTCTGTTTTCAACGCAAATGCGACGTAGTCGTGTGACTTGGCCTTTAAAGATGCCTTGTTTGTAATGTCTCGGATGGCGGCTAGTATATTCTAGGTACTGTTGTTTGTCAAAAGGTTTCCTATATACAGCACTGTATTTAGTGCCCCAATGTCAATGTGTGTTGTTGTGCCAAAGAGGTTTATGCGCTCAGTTGAAGATTCTGATGTGAATTTCATTGTTGGATGAAAGTGAGACAGAAAGAAAAGGAACATTATTTAAAAGGTCATCAGAAGCTTTTCCTTGAGGCGGAGCTGCAGGCCGCTCCCACGTGGCGACTGGTAGGCCGAGCCTAACCGCTGCATCGTGGACTCTCTGGACAGCCCAAGTTTGACGCGGAAGTTCTGAGCTCTGGATGGCAGAACTTCATTCTTCTTCCGTGATGCGATTGGGTCCCTGTAGCGAGGGGCATTGCCAGAGCATCTGTGTGAGATTGCTTACGGCCCCACAGTCGGCGCAAGTAAAGATAAAGCCTTTGGAGTGATTGTATAGAAAAGAGCCGGTTTGAATGGCACTTAGTGTCAAGCATGCGTAAAGTGGACGCCAGAGGTCTAGGCAGTTAGCAGTGAGGGGGAAGATAAGTGCTCCTACCCATGTTATACTACGTAGCAATTTTGCTAAAAGTAGTGAAAGTGTCCTGAAACTCGAGAACCTCGGAGTCTGAACTCGACCCTGCTCCCGCGTGGTGGGTTAGTGCGCGCGCTTGGAAGTGGGCGATGTCATTGAGATTGGGAAAAGAGTCAAGCTGGGGCTCGAGGTGCGCCGGAAACCATTTGATGGTGTGCGGAGAGATTATCTTGTTCTTGAGAATCTTGTGAGCCTCCTCAGCGATGGATCCTGCAGCGAAAGCCCTGACTGCCCATCTCGAATCAGTGAAGATTTGTGATCTGCTGTTGTCTAGGAGGGCTACAGCAACTGCGACCTGCTCCGCTCTGGTTGGTGTTGAGCACTTCAGGGAAGCCGCATTCACTATCTGTCCTTTGTCATCAACGAGGGCAATGGCGAAGTTATACGACTGTCCATATTGAGCTGCGTCGACAAAACATGCCGAGTAGGGATCAATTTTGGTATGCTTGAGGAGGGCAAGGGCTATTGCCCTGCGTCAGCCTACGTTGTGTTGAGGATGAGCATTACCGGGAAACGGTGCGGGTCGTATGTTGTTCCTTTGATCTTCTGCGATTTCATATTTCCGCTCTTTCATGAAGATAGTGTTGATTCCGAGAACGACCAGGATTGTCTTTCCAGCCGGGGTACAGAATAGACGGGCCGGTTGGGCTGACTTCTGGGCCACGACTGTCTCGTCCAATGGGTTGTGCACTCCTAGTTGCATGAGGAGGTCTGTGCTCGCCCGTAACGGAATGCCTAAAGCTTTTTGATACTTTTTCTGATTAGCGTGTTTAATCGATTCTTCTCGGACTTACCAATCGTGCATGGCTGCCACATAAACTATATGACTCATGAGGAAGGCGTGGAACAACCTGAGGAGGTTGTCTTCCTTTAAGCCTCCAAGCTTATTCGAGACTGTTGACGAGTCTGATCATATTCTCAGTCTTCACTGTGAGCTAGTTGAGTGTCTTATTGTTACTGCCATTGGATTCGATGAACATGCCAAGGACCCGAATGGTGTCTACACTGGGGATAGCACAGCCGCTTTTAGTGTGGAGTTTGATGTTTATTTCAGATAACGGTTTCCAGCCTCTAGGTTTCGGACCTCGCTTGAGATCAGACATGCTCGGGGAGCATCTAAGCCCCGTATTTTCCAGGTACACCTCCGTTTGATCTACAGCCTCCTGTAAGCCTAATTCAGCAGCTCCTTCGCTTCATTCGGTGCACCAGATTGTGATGTCATCATCGTAGAGCGTATGATTGATCTTTTTTATGTTGGAGAGCCTTTGTGATAGTTTCTTCATGGCGATATTAAAAACCAGTGGTGAGACTACCGCTCCTTGTGACGTGCATCTGGAGCGCAAAGTGCAATCATCGGACTTGAGGTCACTGATTTTGAGCGTGCCTTTGCAATCCCTGAGGAACCAGCCTTGTTATCTGTGTGGATGGAGTTTCCCAAATGGAGCTCCGAGATGGAGTTCAGAATCAGAGCATGGGATACATTGTCAAAGGCCTTTTCCAGGTCTAAGCCTAAGATGCCTCTTATATCTCTTGTGGTGTTGTCAATGATTTGACACTTGATAAGCTTCATCACGTCTTGCGTTGACAGTGCC
The DNA here is from genome assembly GCF_050947875.1 of Dermacentor variabilis. Taxonomy (NCBI): domain Eukaryota; kingdom Metazoa; phylum Arthropoda; class Arachnida; order Ixodida; family Ixodidae; genus Dermacentor; species Dermacentor variabilis. The sequence continues at coordinate 114,952,204 of NC_134578.1, read as the reverse complement.
GGATGAAAGCCGATCGTGTTGTATGGAAACAATCCTTGTTTCTCGATGTGCATGGAAACTCGATTGTGTATGACATGTCCCGCCACTTTTCCCACGCAGGACGTGAGGGAAATGGGTCTGAGGTTTGAGAGACTCGGGGGTCTTCCAGGACTCCGGGACAACCCCTCGTTCCCATATTCTATTGATCTCCTGTGTCAACCATTCTATAAAGCAGTCGTTTAGGTTTTTGAGGGCCCGGTTGGGGATTAAAAGAGCTTAGTAATGCTACATATTTGTCTAGACTGTCTTGACCATGTCCCCATAATATGAATATGTCGACGATGTATCGCAGGTATGTGTGGGGCTTGTCAGTGCAGCGCGATAGAAAATTCGTTTCTACAATCCTAACAAATATGTTTGCGTAGGTTGATGCAAAAGGAGTACCCGTGCTTGTCCCATGTATCTGTAGGTGGTAACTCTCCTCAAATTCGAAGTATTTATGCGTTAGAACTAATTCAAGGAGAGACAAGTAGACTTCAGTAAAGTGTTGCGCATTGTGTTTAGACAGCGTTTGTTTTATCGAAGATAAACCATCGGGGGATTGGATTGTTAGCCTACTGGGCCGTGATGTCTAGTGTTGCGAGAACTATGTTGTGGGGTAGATGGCTTTAGTATTAATGTCTTCCATAATTCTCAGCAGGTGGGGCGTGTCTTGTACAAATACCGGAAGTCCTTTTGGCAGGTCACCAAAGAAGTGGTTAAGGAGTGTGGAGATGCTCTCTGTCGGGGTGTTGTTTAATACTATCGGGCGACCTCAGATAATGGCAGTGTATAGTTGAGTGGATGGAATTTTATGACTTTTTGGAGGGACGCAGAAGCGCCCGGCAGTTTTGTTGCTTGGTTTAAGAAAGTTGCATTCTGACGATGTTATAAATTCATGAGCCCCTCGTCTTGGCAACCACGCGCACAGACGTCAGGCGACAGCGCTCGTTCTCATTGAAATCTGTCCCTTTACAAGCAGTCGCCACCGACAACAACCGCACATGATGGCTCTGTACTAAGCCTTTAAAACTACATGCCAAGTATGACGAGGCTGCCTTTGACGAAGATAGGTCCTCCTATCGAAACGTTGGCCCGCCTTTCTAAGGCACTTTATCCATGTTTATAACCTTTATACCTACCTATATATGGTGTGCCGAGGAAAGCCTATATCACCTTGAAAAAGGCAAGTGCACTTGTCGAAACGCTACGCTGGCTCCCGCTTTCACATTGTTCTTGTGTTGCTCATCGTCTTGAATTTTCATCTCGCGCCTTCCCCCTGTTATCACCAACTAAATTTATGACGCACTAGACTGCGCTTCCCCTTTCTTGGGACCCATTTTGTAACTCTAATGGTCTGCCAGTTATCTGGCTTACACATTACATGACCTGTCAAGCTCCATTTCTAATTTTTAACGTCTTTTTAGCACATGACTTACTTGCACTAAGTCTCAGTACAGAAGCAATATTGCAGTTCCCGCCGACTTTAATCGGCAGCCTTGACCGCGGCGCCAAACGTTGGGCTCAGCAGCAGAAGGCCATTGCACAAGAGTGAGCGCGGCGGGTTGGTGTTCTCGTAGCAAAGAAAAACAAGGTCACAATTTCTGTTACCAAGCTCATAATCACTAGATGTGGATACCACTTTGCATCAAATAGTGCTTATAATAATTCAATTTTTACGCTCGAACATGGCCAGAGCGCGCACACATTATGCTCTTTTGACTTTACCATGTAGTTCATAACATTCTTTGCTGGGATCGAAAATGCTGAGAATCGAAAAAGCTGAGAAATAACTTAAACAGAGTACAGATCATGCAAATTTACATAAACATTCATTTGTGCTTTCCTGTGCTTCCCACTGATCATTTTCACTCTTTGAATTTGAGTTTTTCGTGGCGGGAAAGTTTCATGCTGCTTGTACATAATATATATAATAGTGCAATTTATTTTGCCAATTGTCAGAGCATTCGCAGATATAATACAAATGCGTACAATACAAGCTGTGTACTAATTGAAGATATCTCTGATGATATTTTACCAGATTTTCAACACTGCGAAATGCACATAAGAGACAGTAGGGTTGAGAGTGGGCCCACAGGAAGTTGTCTTAATTACTTCACACGAATGTGTGCTGCCACTAGATATCAACCGTATGATTCGCACTGTAAGAATAAAGGCAACGAGAATATCGTCAGTCAGTAAGAAAGAAATGCATTGAAAGAATGACCACTGAAAGAAGACGGACCAGGGAGTGCTGTAATCTTCAGTCCTCGAAACTGACATCCTTAATTGTATGCTTGTATCTCATATTGAAATAATCCTGAAGAAGCTGAAGATGTCGAAAATTGTAATATCGAAAGCAATGAAAGTGAACTTGTGTAAATTTGAAATAAATTTTGCTCATTTGTTTCCAGAGAATTAAAAATTTTCTCTTCGAAACATCAACCTTCCTTCCAAAGTCGCTTCAATTTTATCTCAAATCGAGAAAGTGACTTACAGATGGAGTAGCACAGTGAATTATAGAAGTTTGATAAACAAATACAAACACGTTAGAAATGGTGGGCAACATTTCTACAGGTGAACCTATCTATGTCAACGGTGGCCTTTCGCGGTTTAACGTTAAATGGTTAGCAGGGTGATGTCACGTGCAGTCGCTTTCAGCGGCGGCTGGCTGCAACGGTAGATACTAAAAGAAAATAGGCGCAATAAATTGGCGTTTCTAGACATCTTTGCGAGAAGTTCGAGACGGCTATAACGTTGCTGAACAGGACTCGGTCATCTGATAATAGTAGGTCGCTCATCCTCACTCGTAAGCTTTGCTTGTGCGATATATTAATTCTCAAAAGCGGGAAGTGGGCGGCATCGAACATATTTGGTTAAAATATACGCATTTTGAAATAACTCTTGCTCTGTTTTTAAAATTGTTCCAATATAAACGAGGAAAATTTTAACGAAAGGCGCACTGAGTAACAGCTGTGCGTAAAGAGAAATAAATTGGAACTTTTTTTGTTCCATTTACTTCTATGAGTCGGATAAAAGCTGGTGACCACAAGCGGCCAATGCTACTTCCCACAGCGCCGCCATGTACTACTAGCGATGTCAACAATTTAAGGAGGTACATTAAAAAATTTCAGAAGCTTCAACATACCAGAATGTTAAAAATAGAGACTGTATCTACCGAAAGCAATGCCTGCAATACAAACCTGCGTACACGCCAGAGAATATAAGCTCAAGCCCTATCACTTGCCTAGGTTTTCCAAAATGTGCTTCCACAGCGGCAAGGATTCGCAGAGCGTGAGACCTCCCATTATCAACGTACATAGTCACCTACGTTCTAAGAGTGCATATTCGATGCATTTTCCGGCTGCCTTACCCCCATCTTGTTTCTTTAACTGTAGAAAGGCCACACACCACTTTTATTCGTATTTCCAAACACATCTCGTTGCCATCGAACTACATGCCCGGAGTTCATCCTATCGAAAATTTATGGCGCTTGCACAGACCTTACGTAATACTGAGCATCCCTGGATAACGAAAAAAGCTTACACGCCATCTTTTTCCCAGAAATAGGCAAGAATACAATTTTTGGACAAGATGCCCATTGACCACAAACATATTTAACCCCAGTAGCTCATTCACTAATAAAGGTTCAGCTGCCGAGGTCGCGATTACGGCAAGATCATTGAAAATAAGCTAAAAACGTCACGTGTAAAAATTAAAATAAATTGTGAGGTTTTACGAGCCAAAACCAAGAAGTTATTATGAGGCACCCCGTAGTGGGGGACTCTGGAGATTCGGAACACCCGGGGATCTTTAAGGTGCAACTAAACCTAAGTACACGGGTGTTCTTGCATTTTGCCCCCACTCCAAACTCTTCATCACCCTATATAGAAAAATAACGTCAAAGAAATCGGGGGCAAGCCTGATCCTACTTAAAGCAACAGCGGCCGTAAAAGATAATTACAAATAAATGAAAGGTGTGCGAAACGTCAGAAAGGCAGAATTTAGAAGAAAGATGCAAATGGAAAAATAACAGTCGGGCGCGGTAACTCCTAGTGTCCTAACGTGCGGTCAGCAAGAACAGAAAGCACTCGCTCAGAGAGTTTGTTAAAACAAAATCTGATGAGGTAAGGATAGCATGAATGATGAATGACAGGGATTGCAGGCGCCCAAGCTATGAATGCCTCCGGCAGGAGCACCAGGTACCATGAACATAAGAGGAGTGACAGCGGTTAAAGCAGGAGCTTCAAATGCCTTAAAAATCTAAAAAAGAACGGCCAAACGAGGACTGCGCGGTCCAGCACAAAAGGCCGCCCGGGAAAAGGCCGCCCGAGGAAGCAACGAGCACGCAAGCACCCCACCGGCAGGGCGGAACGAAGGCGGTAAAAACTGAAAGCCAAAAAGAAGAAAGGGCAAGGTATAGGACATAAATGTGCGTAACCAGCCATGGGGATAACAGATCAAGAGGTGTGAAATAAAACCAAAAATAGAATTTGTGTTATGAGCAGGTGTGGCCGGGATTCGATCCCGCGACTTCGTGCTTAACAAAACGCCACGAGTAAGATTACCGACAGTTGCTCAACTGGAAGCTCTCCGTGCTGCTCTTCATTTCATTCTGCAGAAGCCACCCCATTCAATGTCAATCATCTGTGATGGCAGAGCGGTCCTGCAGACTTTACCCTCAACACTACATCGTCGTTAATATGAGCAGCTCCTATAAGAGATAAGAGAAGTCCAGTGTCAAGTATTCGACGATAGACACAATATAACATTTCAGTTGTTGCTTACACACTTTGGCATACACTGAAATGACCAAGTGCAGCAGCTGCCCGATATGCCAACGACCGCGTCAACTACGTTGCCATATTTGTTTTAAGACCTGACGCCGCCAAAAAATCTTCGCGCGCTTGCGAGTAGCCGAACATTCGATCCATGGGATTCATCCGAATTTTTAAGTACACGCCTTCATAACCGGCTACCTAATATGCAGTTCCGTATTCTGTCCGAATTTCCGCTTCGTGGCTGCATTCTTCCATCTCCTCTATAATTTCGACTAGCATTTGCTAATACGCACTGCTATTACACCAGAATGTCAAATAGCGCACTCGATTTCTTAAGGTTGAAAAATGATCGCGCAGATTCCTTGCAAATGCCTTCGCTGCAACCCGCAAAGAGCAGCACTCACAGCCGTGCTAGATTAGCTGGACAAGCGCCGACCCAGGGAAAGTACAGTTCTTAAACACTGGCACACAGGAATACCTGCGCGAGTCGCTATACACGCTCTGCCGCGTTAAATGAGAGATAGATGACTCTGTGACAGGTTGTCACTGTGTATTGTCAGCTGATGAAAGTATTGGCGAGACATTGACACCGCGTTTGGCTATGTGGTTATGTGGCTATGGATATTCATCTTAGACATTCCAGGTTTGAATTTATTCTAGTTGAGATAATACTTAAAAGGCACAGAGGTAAGACGCAAAGCATTTTCTGTTTGAATATTTACAGCAGTCCTAACGACATGAGACAGAGGTTTAGAGCACCCTTCAACATGGTGCTTTCGGTTGGCAAAAACTCCCCGCTCATTGTCGGGAGGGGACTTTAATGCTCCCTATCACACATGGGGATACACTTGGAACACAAAGAAGGGAGAGGAGCTATGGAGTCTTGCCATGGATCTGGGGTTATGCTTGATTACTGATCCGGCGTATCCCACCCTTTGTGGCACGTCCACAAGCAGGGGCTCCACACCAGATCTTACTTTTGTAAACGACTCAAGAGGAGCCAATCGGGAAAATTCAAACATGGATCTCGGGAGCGATCATTATATCATACACATAACCATACGCATGCCGAGACAGGAAACTAGAATCTTCAAATTCACTGGTTGGGATCAGTTCAGATAAATCAGGGTGAACAGAAGGAAAGTGGGGCCTCTAAATGCCCAGCAGGATCCCCTTCAGACGTGGGTCATCCAGCTAAGAGAGGACGTCAAAGAGTCCACTAAAGAAATCAGGACAGAGGAAAATATTGAGGCTATGGACAGCAGGCTGGCGCATCTGATTGAGGCCAAACAGTCTATATTACAGAGATGGAAAACGCTGAGACTTAACAGAAGGCTAAGGAAAAAAATAGCGCAATTAAACAGAAAAATTTATCATCACTCGAAGACCCTCGTAAAGCAACAGTGGGATGAGATCTGTAATTCGGCTGATTGTAGACTCAAACATGGAGGTAGCTGGAACCTCCTCAAGCACTTGCTCAACGAGAATGAAACATAGACAAGCAAGAGAACAGCTATATCTAAGTTGGTTCATCAGGAAAGCCAAGATAAAACACAGAAGGATATCATGGATAGTCTCGCAGCCAAATATCTCCCACTTAAACAACCAAACGAAGAAGACGAGAGCCCCGAATATACGGGAGGCATATGTGAAGAACTTGACCGGGACTTCACTGAGAGTGAAGTGAGGGCGGCTCTTCACAGTCTCAATAGTAGGTCGGCGGCTGGACCTGACGGAATAACTAACAAGATATTAAGAAATCTGGATGATGAATCAATTTCTTATCTAACTGAACATTTGAAGGAATGTTGGAGAAAAGGGGTATATTCAGAGGAATGGAGGGTGGCCAATACTATCCTCATACCAAAGCCAGGAAAACAACTCACTCTGGACAACCTCCGTCCTATTTCCTTAACGTCATGTCGAGGCAAAGCTATGGAACATGTCATCCTAAATCGACACACTAAATACGTTGAGCAGAACGACATCATCCCATACAACTTGATCGGCTCTCGTCTCGGGCTGTCAACTCAGGATGCTATGCTGCTGATCAAACACCAACTTATGCAGGTCAGCCCAGCGCATAGGAAAGCTCTTTTGGGATGGGATGTGGAGAAAGCTTTTGATCGTATAAAGCATAAGGCAATATTTGGCGTCCTCTCGGAGATGGGGTTAGGTAAGAGACTTTTTGGCATGATTAAGGACTTTCTTAGAAATCGAACTGTACAACTCATGCTGGGTGAGCTTAAATCAGAAGCTAAGAATTTGGGAAATAGGGGCACTCCAGAAGGGGCTGTGCTCTCACTCATGCTATTTAATTTAGCAATGTCCAAGGTTGCAAGAAATCTGGAGAAAATTGAGGGTGTACATTATGCGGTATATGCCGACGACCTAACCATATGGAGTGCCAAGGGTAATGTAGGACAGACAGAGGCCAGATTACAGGAAAGTTTATATGTTGTAGAGAACACACTGAAAGACATGGGGTTGAAATGCTCGGCAGGCAAATTAGAACTCTTGGTCAGTAAACATCGCAGAAAAGGTCGCAAACCAAGAGGTTACATTCCGGAAGATGAGCCAAGAGTGTGCTTATACACTCATGAAGGATCCGCAGTCAGGCTAGTTGAAATAATCAAGGTTCTTGGGTATCACATAGACGGAACCAATGCTAACTATAGAACAATACAACATATCTCTAATAAAACAGTTGAAGTCATTAGGTTACTAAGGAGAATTATCAATAGACACAAAGGCTTAGGAGAAGACAGCGCTTTGAGGCTAATACACGCCTTTGTTCTCTGTCACTTCACTTATGTGGCTTGATTATTCAAATGGAAGCAGGCAGACCTTAACAAACTTAATGTGATGCTCAGGAAGTTCGTTAATGTAGCCCTAGGGATACCCAGTAACGCTGCAACTGACAAACTCATGAGTCTAGGGGTGCACAACACAGTGGAAGAAATCGCGGAGGCCCAACAGCTAGCGCAACACGAAAGATTGACAAAATCACGAGCTGGCAGGAATATATTACAGGCAATAGGTGCAGAACTGAATACATCAAGGAGCCCAATAGAGGCTGAAGTAGAATTAAGGACTGACGTTAGGAACAAGATCAGAACCAACCCTCTCCCCAGAAACATGCATCCAGAATAGAATCTCGAAAGGAGAAAGGCAGACAGACAGACATACAAAGAACTTTACTAATGGTCCTGAGGAACATCGTTAGGTAAGAGCTAAAGCACTCTTGCAGGAAATAGAACAGCAGAACCAATTGGCAGCTATAGTTGATGCAGCCTGGGTGAAAGTGAAGAAGCATATACGGCCATTGTCCCAAATTATCAGGGGAAGGTGCAAGATGCTATCACTATTTTTATCAAGGACCCCATGGTGGCGGAACAAGTGGCAATCGCTCTAGCCATCAGGAGTAATAAGTGGGCCTGCATATACAGTGATTCGAAATCCGCTATAAAGTGTTTTGATAAAGGCTACGTAGCTGGTGTTGCAGCTAAACTTTTTGAAAACATTGGGATTATGAGAACTGAAATTCGATGGTTTCCTGCGAATATGGGGAAAGTGGAGAAGACTCGGATAAACCTCAATGAGGCTGCTCATGACTTGGCACGAGGACTTGCTAACCGTGACAGTCACAACCGAGCCGTTCACCATCAAACCAGGGAATCTAGAGAACATTTAATAACATACAATGACATTACCAAACACAACCATTTAGGACGCAGGCAATTCCCATTGCCACATTCAAAACTGAACAGGCCTCAGGCAGTCTCACTGCGCTTATTGCAAACAGGTACATATCCCACACCGTACACAATAAATAAAATGTATCCAGAGAGGGAGATTAAGATGGACTGCAACGATTTTAATGGCATCATTGGAATCAGACATATGCTGGCGGGGTGGCCCGCGACTCTCCGCAACCCCGTTGAAGAATGGACACAGTGGGAGAAAATGATTCAAAGCCCATTGTTTCAGGACTAACTAAGGGCCGTCCAGAGGGCCCATGATGTCGCTGAGAGGCTTGGCCTGACAGTGCCAACGTGGGAGCGGCCCACCTTGGCTTAAGAAGTCCAGCCTCCGGACCTCATTACAATAAATGTTTTCACACACACACACACCATAACACTTGATTAGCGGTACAAGCCAGTGCCACAATCACGAGCAGTGAGGCAGACATGAGAGGATGAAAATGCATGATCGCGGCGCTGAAACAAGGTAGTCAAAGACATAGTTTCGGTCTCTACGTGCGCGACTGCACGACGTGGGAACAAGCAGACGAAACGGAAGTACGTCTCCCTTGAGACGATACGAAGTAAAACAAGAATGCGCAGACGATCGGTTTCTATGTTTTATTATTTATCAAAGCTTTAATTTATCTACTTAAGCGACATATTAAACAAATAACTGATGTTGCCTTGAAAAATTCGCGAAGCCACGTGCCACTGCGAGTGACGTCACAGCATTGCCATGTACGTAGGCGCACTTGTGCGATTTACCTCGACTCTCCGGCTGCGAGCGCGGGGCCCGCGAGAAGGGCAAACGGCGCTTGGTTTGAAATTTAAGCTCTTTCCGCGGCGCGTAGCGATGTAATACTTGGCAGACACGATCGCTGACGCGCATTGTATGCGCTGTGCTTGTCAGCTCAAGATGGCCAGACATGGTGAGGGGCCCTTTAATACAAAGTACAGTGCTGTAGCGTTACACCTTTCTCCGTCAATTAACACGACACTGCACGTGAACTGTCATCATGTTGAAGATAACCGAAAGCCCAACGGCTTTTCATTTATAAACACCTAATTTGTGTGGACGTTCAAATGTAAACAGTATTTATTGAACATACTAGTCCAATAAAGTGTACGTAAGGCTAATTTTTGCTTACCATACGGACTCCGTGCAAACTCTGTATTTTACTTAGCCTAGAACTGTGATAATAATCGTATTTCACTTTTCGAACATCCCTACTTCTATAGCACTTCGAAGCGTCTGCATAGCATAGGTAATTTATTGCAAAGACTGCAATTAAGTCATGCACTTCCAATTTTGCCTACACATCACCCATAGTCTGCCTCCTATTTTATCTAAATATCAGTGCCATGCCTTGTTTAGTTCACCGATGGCGCCGGGAAAAGCCAATGCAAACCTCGTACAACAAATCAAAATCGCAAAACAAAAACCGAGGGTTCATTAACTGCAATCTTCCTATAGCCGGAACAGTTAGCGTTCAGTCAAACACTGCGTTGAAATGGCCCCAATTTCCGCCGAATACGTACTCGGTGTCACTTACGGTTCTAACACTGGGAAGAGTTACAAAGAACGGCTGTATGGCACTTTCCAGCATGCGCGAAATGAAAGTAACCCCCAGAACTTGAACTTCGCTTACGCATCACTCGTAACAACATCCTTATTTTAACGAAATGTAAACAAAGTGCCTTGTTTTGTTCACCGAGCACGCCTGGGAAATGTAGTGCGAACTTTTTATAATGTGCGACAATGAGGGGAAGAAATTGGGGTTGAGTAAATGTTTGCAATACCTATGATTAAGAAATAAAAGCTGAAATTTCGCGACACATTACACCTACCATGCTACCTACCCTCAGCTCCATTTTTCACAAATGTAAGCTCTGGCGTGACCTATGAAGTTCTCTAAAAACACTGGAAAGCATAACAGAAAACGGCCGTATAACGCTCTCGAGCCCGTGGTATAGAACGTTGTTTTTTTTTACAAAGGTTGGAAGACTGCACTGCGAACGTTGATTTTCGACTTCTGATTAGCCGTAATGCTCTCCCTATTATTATTTTCAGTTTTTAAATTTCGTTCAGGGAACATTTGTATTTCTCCCACAGCAGTAGTCTTAATTCGGCGTCCTTCGGAAAGCATACCTATAACAATACGAAGCAATTGCATGTGTTATTTAATGCCAAGGCATTAATCAAGCAGCAAATTTTGAATTTTGTCATCACATCACCCATAACCTGTTGCTTACTTAACGAAATGTAAACAACGTACCTTGTTCGGTGCACCGAGGACGATGGGAAACGTAATGCGAACCTCTTATACCGCATGAAAATATGAAAAAAAAACGAGGGTTCAGTCATTTACAAAGCTCCTAATTAGGCTACAGACGATAATCTTTTGCCACGCATTACATTTATCGCCCCCACCCCCACCCCTTGTTTTTTACCGTGTCTTAACTTAGTGTCATTTACAGTTCTTTTAGTACGCTGGAAAAAATTACGGGTAATGGCTGCATGACACTATAGGACACTTAAATATATAATGCTCTACAAACGTTCCAATTCTCGTGCACAGATTAAACATTTATCATAGATTACCCACCACATGCTGTCTTCTTCAACTAAAATAAACAACGTTCCTAGCATAGTTCATTGAGGTGACCGGGGAAAACCAACCACACACCTGGTGTAACACAACAAAATTAGAAGTAAACGAATATTCCGTAATTCTTTTTACAGCACTTAATTACTCTACATCAAACTATCGCCACATTTCATGGATCCCATTTTCACTAACTAAAATATCGTTGCCCTCTATGGCCGGTTCTCCCAGAGCAGCAGGGAAACCTTTCAACGTTTCATATGACCCTTCTAAACAGGCCTAAAACGAGAGTTTCATCTTCGTCTAGGCCCTAATTACACAGCACCCATTCAAAATTTGCCTGTACTTCAACCTTAATATTTCCCCCCATTTCGACAAAATGTAAACTTCGTGAGCGATCTACTTTTTTTCCTCGAAAAACCGTGAAAACAGGCACATAACGTTTCTGAGTGATTCTAGCAGTTCTAAGAGTCGCCCCTAACAGCTTCGCTGTAAAATAAGGGAAACCGCACCGGTTACTTTGAGCGAGTGATATCATAAACTCAGCAGACCGCCGCAGCAATTCACCAAAGTGCATGTGTATGCCACTCACATAATTCGGCTTCCCTTGCTAGATGAAGTAATGAAGTACGTCCTACCAGTACTGCTTCATCGGATCCACAGTAACTGCGAACGACAATGGCACGCACCGCAAGTATTGTCACAGCAACTAGACGAGTCAGAAGCGGAAGCCATTTCCAGCGCATATGAATACGACAAGTTATCCGCAATGCCGGCGCACGTCAAGAGCAAGCGTTTACCCCAGGCCTGAAAATTGGTGGTTCGGGCATGCGAAAGGCTAGAAACGCAAAACTTCCATTAGAACAACACAAAAAGTCGAGTGTAAATGGCAGACGCTGCGGCAGTTTCCATCGGCTGCAGCCGCGTCGTCCTTGTGATCAGTGCCAGCGATCCTCCTCAGCACCGCTCCTTCCGCACTCCGAGCGTCATTATCGCTAGCGCTCGCAGTCTAATCGAGCGAAATTTCTCGCTCGCAAATCGCGCTATAGGCGGTGGCAATGGACAGAAAAGACTGAGCGTATGCCGGCTGTCGCGTCGTAATGCGAGCGCCTTCCCAATGCGCAAGCGCAAAGCCTGAAGAGCAAACGAAGCGAGCAAGCAGGGAAAATCTAGGAGAGAAAGCACAGCGAAGCGGAGCCACGAAGTGCGCGGAAGAGAGAGCGCATGGGGAAAGGAGGCAAAATTTTCCAGCAAGGCCAAGGCATGCCCGATTGGAACCGCTTCCTTTTTGGCTGCAAAAGGCATCGAGCTGGTCGCAGTGCCGTCGTATATAATCGCTTGAAGTGAACGCGCCAAATTAAAGTGAACGGAATCGGACCCAAACTTTTAGGCGAACCGTCTGCGAGATTTGAGAGGCGACGGGTCGTAGGGATCGGTGGAGTATGCGACAGAGGAGACAAACGAGCAGAACTTGTTAGCGGAACTTGTTAACGCTTGGCGCCCAACGGCTGCCGGATGCGTGCGCGCTGCGAATCCTGCAGTGGGTGCCCGCACGTCATTGCGCACTTTGACGTCACAAATTACCGTGGCCAACTCGGAGGGGCGAGCTGACTGCGACGAGCTTATCTGGCTCCAGCCGGACGATCCGAAAGGATGATAAGTCACCACGTGCCCGCGCGAGGAAATATGCGCGGTATACGGTTTCTCAACGCGTGCTGTAGTATGGATGCTATAGCTTCACGATCGACACTGGAAGTGAACCTGCGTTGAACCTGATCATTTCTTGTTTTCCTCTCGTAAAATAATAGAACCACTTTCCTCCGAGCTATTTCATTGTAAAGGATGTTTTACAGTGTTCTCCTTTAAACTACTGCGCTCCTCTCCGATGATCGAGTGTTTGCCGGCTTTCTACGCTTACACACTGTAAAATAATTTAGACCTTTAGAAGTGAAAAGGGTGTGAATGTGTCTACAACTGACACCCTTAAGGTGTTACATATATAACGGAGAGCCGAAGGGTGTGAGTTATAGAGACATTTGCACCCTTTTTCACTTTTAAGGGTGTAAATTATTTTACAGCGTATATGTAGACTGGGGCATGGCCATACGGACACGTTCCCGATGCTGGAACGATGCTTTCCATGACATAAATGTTTGCATGCTCTTTTAAATAAATGCCAGCACACTCACTGCTATCATCGGTGGGAAGCGCTATGTGGGTCGGGCAGACGGGAGGGACGTTGCGCGAGGGAAACGATTCGGGAGCGCGATCGAAATGTTTGGGGATAGCCGCAAAGGTGCCTTGGTTGGCCAATGTGTAATACAATGTAGGGACGTTCCAGACGTCGGAGCATGCGCACTCACTGACTCGAGTGACAACCGACAAAGAAGCGAAATACCCGAAGCGCGCAATATAAGTAGGCGGTGACTGCGTGAGTGCTCCGCCCGCAAGACCCGTCGATCCAGAAATGGTCTTTTCTCGAAGTGACGCATTGCACTGGGCCTTCATTGAGGTATATATGCCGCGTGTGCTTTCCTTTGCAAGATATCTTCAGGTTTGGTCATGGTCGTTTGTTGTTTCTTGGTTCGCGTGGACCACTGATGCTTATATGTTTTTTTTTCGCTTTGTGTGTGCTTTTGTACATGTTGGTGCGTAGATATGGGAATATACGTGACTGAAAAAAAAGTGGAGTTAATTTCTCCGCGCCCTTCGCGTCCTCGACTGTATCGTGACGTTATGTTATCCCAAGTCGATTCATTCTAAACGTAGAAGCGGAAGAGAAGCCCAGGCTAGTACAAAATGTTGCGGCCGAGAGTTTAGGCATATCACTTGGACGCTTCATTACGATTGAAACGACGGTTACAAAAAAAAAGGGGGGAAGGGGGGAAACAGCAGTAAAGGGAAAGGGAGTCACATCCGAAAATACGCTCTTCTAAATGTACTGCAGAAACGGCCGACGTATGGTCGGCGCCAAGCGTTAACACACCGCGGGATCTGAGACAGGACTGGATTTCCGAGAAGTCACTGTCCTGCAGCCAGTAAAACCTTCCGACTCCTATGTTGTTAGCATGTACACGCAGTACGTGGTGGAATTCCGAATACCATGCATAGTTGCAAAACTATTTAGCTTTGTTTTTTAGATACCGCGCTTTGCAAATAAACATTTGACGCCAATTGTACACTAGTGACTGTAATTGAAAATCTGTGAATGCATTTACTTATACCTATGGAAGAGAGCAAACAAGGAAGGCGCGTGCGTGACATAACTGAAGCAAGAAAAAGTCGGCCTAACACATGATCATATCAAGCAGCGATTAGGAAGAATATTTAGGGCTGGGCCAACTCTGATTTGAGTATTAAAACAGGCGTAAAACGCCAAAATGCTTTCATTGGGTAACTGTTAGACCGATTAGAATAAATTTGTTGCATATGAGAGGCGAAGTAACAATTTGACAACAGTAGCAAGAAGAATTTTGATTTGGAACTGCATAGTTTTTAGAAATACTGCCAAAATGGTTAGATTAGTAAATTGCAATATCAAGTTCCCAAATTCCTAACCCTGCAGCAAAAAGAATTATCGCAGTCCTCCAAACTAGATCCCTTCAAGCATCTAAAGCGGGCAACTTTGACAACTTATGTGAAGTTGGCACAACGCTTACAAGAGTGTTGCAAAAGTGCTGGTCACAAGTTAGTATATTTGCGCGTTGAAGTAGAATACTGGTACTTGAGTAGCTTCCTTTTTGTTTTCAATATGAGAATTTTGAAGAAATTAAATAAGGACCTTAAAGACCTAAGTATAAATTCTGCTCCCAACACTCAGTGGCAGGTTAGCGCGCGTCTTCGTCTAGCACGGCCGCGCTTGAAGGTATCTTCATCTGCAGTCCGTGCAAAGATCAAGGTGTGCCGAGATGGCTGGTTGCTTTCTGCGCGCTGTCACAGTGCTGACAAGGACCAGCACTGTGACAGCGAATGTGCACGGTGGGGGAGTGAGATCTGTTCATGCTTGCCTGTGCACGCTTAAAACCATGCTTGTTCAATTAGTTAGTCAGCCGATGTTTTCTGCCGTTTACACAGCCGATGAAGCTACGAACCTTAAGTGTAATTGTCTAATACTTCGCCGTTGCTATCACTGGGCCTTATAACGTAAAACTATTCCAATATGTTTTTATGTCATTCTCCCGAAGTCAAATTTGCGTAAAAGCCGACGCAAGCGTCAGGCGGTCACCCGCAGAGTTGTTTGAACAGACCAATCAAACGCTCTCCTCGTTCATATGATGTCACTTTTATTTGCTCGAAAAACTAATAACATTGCCTACATTGAGCGGCTTGTCTTATCTAATTGGTTGGCAAGAGGCGAGGAACACGCTCAGACGGAGAGAGATTCGATGGGGTCGAGCCACTGCACTGAAAATCGATAACCGCATGAAGAGGGTGGTACCGGCGTCTGCGATTGGTCCACTTTCCCTTACTTAGCTTGCGGTGGCTGGTCGAAAATCGGGGCGGCATGCAACGGAAGCTTAAAAATGACGCTAAAACGGATCCTCAGCAAGGAAGAGTTGGCAGAACGAGGTCGTAGACGTGCCAAAACTGCTCGAAAACGTTACACGACCACGCAAAAAGTTTTATTATACCAAAATAAACCCGTGCTCTCTCGTAGGTGCGAGTAGCCAGTGCTTGAGCGATCGGCGGCAGCCATCTTTTATTCCCTTCGGAACGGGGCAGCCTGCGGCTACTCAGAAAAAGATTCAGTTTTGTTCGGCATATCAATGCATCTTTAACGCGTACACGTCACTTTGACGCGGTTAGTTTTTGCGGTTTGGGGACGTCGCGTGATAGGCAGGTGAAGTGGGTGCAGCCCGAAAACGTTTAACCAATAGCCAAGGGCTAATGGCGAAAAGGCTTTCAATCAGAAATAACTATTTTTTCTTTTGTTCAGTCCAATCATGCATAATCAAGGTGCACATGTCATACCAGGTGGGGAGCTATGGCGGTTTTCGTGACGTCGCGTGACAGACAGGTGAAGTGGGGATGGTCCAAAAAATTTGACCAATCGCGGAATAGAAATCGGAATCGGAATAGAATTAACATAGGCTAATAATATCTAATAAAGCACTCAAGTAAAAACTTGAGGAGCTGATTATCTTGTCTAAGTGTTCCTGCATCGACTCAGCAAATTTTGCGTCCGCGCATGTTGTACTTGCCGCTAGGACGCTTCCCTACGAAGGGGAAACACGTGCAAGCACAGAGACCGGTTTAACACAAATTAAAAAATGTTCTTCATGCTTAAAACAAAAAGTAATTTGATAAAACTATCTCAGTTTGTAGACAATGGATGTTTCTAATAAATACACTATTTAGCATATTTTTACCCCGACCACCTCAATGCTAAATTTACGACTAAACATGGGCTAAAACTAACTTTTTTGCAACTTTGTCGCCAGCTGTACAGACCATTTCACGTTATATTCGCCTCAAATTATTTTCCCTTAGAGTGCAACTTGCTGGAAATTGGTTACTATGAAACATAACCTTTAGGGAAACGTTATCTTTTTGCAAGAAAATTCCCAATATACACCAAATTTTGCATATTTAGTGCCGTATAAAAAACTCCCGCAAACGTAAAGATGGATAATACCTTTCTTAAGTGGGAAAATCTAACTTCATTCTCAAGGGAAATATGTGCTCGCCCTATTTAAGCAGAAAAAAATGTTTGACAATGCGTTTTACGAGTCATACTTTCGAGCTTCCTAAAAAACTTCACATGTTCCTAGCGGTGCTGAAAAATTTTTTTTCGGAAAATGTTTTACAGAAAAACTGCTTGCTTTAAATAGCCCTCATTTTTTTAAATAAATTGCTCACGGTCGAACGCCAAGGTTGGCACAGTTGGCGTGGAATGACCCGTTTACGCTACAGCGCCCACTATTTCGCCCCTCGGGGCAAAACTGAGACTTTTGACGTCATTAAAATCGGTGAGAGGCGGTGGCCCGCTCAAACCCCATGTAACAAAAACATGGCCCCCATAAAAATGCGGCCGCCGATGCTAAACCCGATGCTGCAGCCTCGGGTTTAGCAGCACAACGTCAAAGCCACCACATCGCAACGGCGGGACTTGGAATACATTTCTAGCCACGTTGCCAGCACAAGCACCGCATACGCTGCTCGCACCGTTTGGACAAAGCGTAATAACCTTCGAAAGCGCTTACATGCCCTGTCAAGCTGCGTCCAAGCTTCGTGGCGTTCACCCTGACACTGCCGACCATATGCGCCAAGACAAACATTTGCTGGGCCGCACTGGGACGTGGTCGTCATCATCATCTCAGCCTGGTTACGCCCACTGCAGGGCAAAGGCCTCTCCCATACTTCTCCAACAACCCCGGTTATGTATTAATTGTGGCCATGTCGTCCCTGCACACTTCTTAATCTCGTCCGCCCACCTAACTTTCTGCCGCCCCTTGCTAGGCTTCCCTTCCCTTGGAATCCAGTCCGTAACCCTTAATGACCATCGGTTATCGTCCCTCCTCATTACATATCCTGCCCATGCCCATTCCTTTTACTTGATTTCAGCTAAGATGTCATTACCTCCCGTTTGCTCCCTCACCCAATTTGCTCTTTTCTTATCCCTTAACGTTACACCCATGATTGTTATTTGCATAGCTCGTTGCGTCGTCCTCAATTTGAGTAGAACCCTATTCGTAAGCCTCGAGGTTTCTGCCCCGCAGGTGAGTACTGGCAAGACACAGCTATTATACACTTTTCTCTTGAGGGATAATGGCAACCTGCTGTTCATGATCTGAGAATGCCTGCCAAATGCACCCCAGCCTATTCTTATTCTTCTTATTATTTCCGTCTCATGATCCGGATCCGCAGTCACTACCTGTCCAAAGTAGATGTATTCCCTTACCACTTCCAGTGCCTCATTACCTATCGTAAACTGCTGTTCTCTTCCGAGACTGTTAAACATTTCTTTAGTTTCCTGCAGATTAATTTTTAGACCCACCCTTCAGCTTTGCCTCTCCAGGTCAGTGAGCATGCATCGCAGTTGGTCCTCTGAGTTACTAAGCAAGGCAATATCATTAGCGAATCGCAAGTTACTAAGGTATTCTCCATTAACTCTTATCCCCAATTCTCCCCAGTCCATGTCTCAGAATACCTCCTGTAAACACGCTGTGAATAGCATTGGAGAGATCGTATCTCCCTGCCTGACGCCTTTCTTTATTGGGATTTTGTTGCTTTCTTTATGGAGGACTACGGTGGCTGTGGAGCCGCTATAGATATCTTTCAGTGTCTTTACATACGGCTCGTCTACACCCTGATTCCGTAATGCCTCCATGACTGCTAAGGGTTCGACAGAATCAAACGCTTTCTCGTACGTGGTGCGCAACTATTGTAAACACGGAGCCAACGGTGTTAGCTGAGGCAAGCAATGGATGCATCACCAGGCGATCAAATACGGCGGCGCCCACGGAATGGGCGGGAAAAGAGTCTATACATGCCGCGTGTTAGTCTCCGGGGTGCTGTTTACGCTGCGCAGCAGTACAGGCCTCGCATGCTTGCTAACGCGGTAACTGCTTCGTCCTTCTAACAAAACTGTAGATGGGACAGCAGCATGTGGCCTCCGCTTTCACACCTTGCGACGAAGAATATGAGCGTATAATGTTACAACAAGCCACCGAAGTTGTATAATGTTTGTCTGGAGAAAAATGTACACGAGTTAGCACACCCCCCTCCCCCGAACAAGTGCTTATCGTATAAAACCTACCGGGAACCAGACACATTGGGCCCAATTCGCCGAGTGTAGGGCAGATTTTTTTTTTTTTGAGAACGTTGGCTGCCCGCGCGACGTAATGCTCCCAACGAGTTGATTAATGCGATTAGAATTCTTTGAAAACCTCACCCAGTTTGCGGTATATCTGTCTGTATGTCTGTCCGTCTTTAAGGTTTAAATTTATTTTACTTTAACTAGGACCGCTGTGTCTAATGTTCTAACGGTCCAATTGTTCTAATACTTCTAATTGACTAGTGAATAGAGCATGAAGCTGCTGGGCTGAGGGAACAAAGTTCAAGATGTTCAAAACCAATCGTTGGATCAACTTGGGTCACCGGGTATGTTACAGTTGGTATGTGCGACTCTCAAATGACAAAAAAAAAAAAAACTTTTTCCGGTGCTTGGCGAAATAGAACCCGCGTCGACAATGTTGCCTGAATAAATGTTCACACACGTTCCACGCGCGGACTTCGGCACCGCTAGACGGCGCAACGTGTCCGAAGGGAAGCGCGAGAGAGGAACCCGGCTAATGCTAATCGCATTTATGTATAAATTCGTCGCGACGTGGGCATCACCGGACATTTTCCTTTTTCCATGGTTACAACTGCATGCAGATATACCAGGAAGTAAGCGTCGTTTTTTCATGGCAAAACTAGCACAGCGCGGAAGAGAAAGAAGAGACGCAGAATGGCACACGCTGAAAGAAAGACATACATGTCGCTGATCTAGGAAGACTGGCCGCAGGGGTGACATGCTCAGTTGAGAATCCCATGCGGCAAACAAGAAAAATGAACACCCACTGGTTTTCCGTTTTTTTTTTAATTAGTGGAGATTGTCCCTCGGCATGGTGCTCTGCGGGGCTACTTTTAGGGTTCACATAATGAAAGGGGCCCTATAGATATTTCTAGGCGTGGTGTCTGCGCGCCCCTGGTACAACCACAGATGGCCTTGTTGCGGACCATTCGCGGCGGCTGCAGAAGGCATACTGGAGCTACTGCCATGTACCTGCCCGTAAAATAAGTACAAGCGCTCCTCCGGTCGGTTACACGGCCAGTATGGGACCTCAATGCTTGGAAAGAATTGTTTCCCCTTTCCAAGCCAGAGGCCATCTCCACCTAATAGTTGCTCTGAGGTGCCACAAGAGAAATGGACGCGATATGAGTGGTCCCGACCTTCTCTTTAGAGGGTTTGGCTGTGCTTACAGGGTGCGACGGAATCTGCATGGTACGGGCTGCTTCCCAAGGACACCACAGGGACGTAATGCAAAAACGCTCGTGTACTTATATTTAGGTGCATGTTATGAAATCGCAGGTGGTCAAAATTAATCCATACGGCGTGCCTCACAATCAGATCGGGGTTTTGACCCACGTAAAACTCCAAATTTTTTTTCTTTGCCCAGGCCCCTAATCCAGAATGCTGAGTGTCCGGCCGCAGGATGCCTGTGCCCATTTGGATAAACCGTGCGTAACCGGCGGGAGCGTAGGTTTGAACCTACGTCCTCCCGTAGCCACAGTACACATAGTACCGTGTGTATCTTTTCTTTCTGTCCCCCCGTCTACCGCACTGTGCTTGTTTTGCCATGAATAACTAACTCGCCCAAGCCTCTAACCATGGCAATTCTTTTTCCAGTGGCTACCACGCACCTTGCAGTGCGCCGTCTCCCTGGCAGTGAGGTCTTGGCCATTGCAGTTACTGGACACGTAACGTGCACTGCCGCACGTCCGGACAGACTGCACAGAGCTGCCGATGGTGGCCCTCTCCTCCAGCGCCTTCGACAACGCCATCGATCGGGAATGCGAGGCGTGCCCCAGCAAATTAGTGAGCTAGGACGCACCCCCACATGGTGCCAGCTCCCGATCCCCTGCAAGGCCCACAACGCGTCGAAGTTCGCAAAGATATCCCGGGCATCGCTCCGAAAGGAAGAACGCCGCAATGAGCACTGGCCGTCGTCGAACGCGCTGTATGAAGAACCTTGCGACCATCTGCAAGTGTACACCAACGGCCCGGTATTGCAAGATGGCTGCTAACACAGTGCGGTTGCCGTAATTACAACACCCAAGCACTATGAACACCAACCAGCGACACTGCACGGGTCATCGACGATTGCCGAGCTGTGGTGCCTGAGCATGGGACTCCGCCTTCCCCTGGAACTAACACCTGTGCCACTGAAAAGCGAGGTCCTGTGCAACTGGCGCCCGGCCTTCCACCGCATTAAGTGAAACGCCACTGCAAGCTCGCCTCACATGCGCAGAAGCGTGCCAGGGCCCGATTGCAGTGGGTTTCCACCAATTGCGACATGCCCGTCAACAAGCGCGCCGACGAGCGTACGGCACGCGCACACCAGTTGTCGCACGCCAGCGTGACCCCGAACGGCATGAACACGCGTCTTACTAGAGAACTTTAGAATAGGGGCCCCAATATTTTGGGGCCCCAAAGAGCTTTGCGGGCGTTTGCGTTGGGGCACGCAGGAGTGAAGAGTTTTAGAATAGGGTTTTACGTTTGCGGATAGCGTCTTGCGCTGACAGCGCCACTACTCATTACTCATTACTCATTACTCATTACTCATTACAACGTCGCCTCATTTCTGTCTGAGGCTCTCTCCGCTGCTGGTCAAGCTACAGACCGCTGGCCACAACGCCACCTCTACGGTCAATGGTGCCCGTTCGTAAATAGCGGCGCTAGTGGTTAGATCGACCGTAACACTGCTTAACTGCGGTGCGATGTAACGGTGTGTTGGGATGATCTAAGCCGAATTCTCCGCTGCCTTGTTTGATTACTGCGTTGCGTTTCTGTACTCAGCTTTACCAGCATTTTTTTTTTTAGTGTAGAGAACAAAGCGGCTAAAAACTGTTGTAGTCGCCAAGTTCGGGTGTGCGCGGAGACAGTGTGTGTGCCGTAAAGAAAGCAGCACTGAAATAAGCCATGAATTTTAAATTGTTGCGTAAACCGGAGTTGCTGGAGCTTCTGAAAGCGTTGCGTCTGGATGTATCCGACGCTAATGCTGTCGGTATGCTAATGAAAAATGTCTCTTTCTCTCAGATTCGGCTTCCCGACACTCCAGGAGAACGTGGAGTACGGTTAGCCTCTCCCCGCATCTACCACAGGTTGGAGGCTCACTTCCGGTCAGTAAAAAGTTATGGGTGCCATAAGTATGTCCTATTCTTAAACGAGAATAGGACATCTGTTCGGCGCGATTTTGTTGTAGAGGGCCAGAGTCCTAACTGTGGCTTTATTAGGCGGAGCTTATTATCTTTTTCCGCGTCCCACATGCGTTGCCAGTGGGCCCGCAGCCGCCTTCGCAAGAAAGGCCTCAGATTTGTGACAGGCACCTCAGCGGTAGGGTTAACGGCTTGCGATGCTATAGACGTGGCCATCTCGTCCGCCAGAACGTTGCCCTCGATGCTCCTATGGCCAGGCACCCAGCATATAATGATATGCTGGTTAGATATGTACGCTTTGCACAAGACGGAATATAGTTCATTAAGTACTGGATTTTTGTGTCTATAGGGTGACATCAAGGCCTTCACGACGCTTAGGGAGTCTGTATATATCGCGGATTTTTGAAGTTTCGATTTTCCTATGTGATTTACAGAAGACAGTACTGCGTAGGCCTCGGCCGTAAAGTTACTTGATTCGGGATGCAGCACACCAGATTCTGAGAAGGATGGGCCGAAGGCAGCATAAGACACCCCGGCATTTGACTTCGAAGCGTCTGTGTAGAACTCTGCGCAGGAGTGCTTGTGCTGGAGTTCAAGAAAATGCATTCGGATTTCTATCTCTGGTGCGTGTTTTGTTGCTTCTAAAAAGGATATGTCACATTCAATCAGCTGCCACTCCCAAGGTGGTAACACCTTGGTTGGATGCATTAGGCGAAGCTCGAGGAGTGGGACACGCATTTGATCACTAAGCTCTCTCACACGAAGCGAGAAAGGCCGTCTTACAGAGGGACGGTTGTGGAAAAAGTGTAGTACATGTCATATCGTTAACAGTGTGAAAACATGGATGTTGATGATTGGAATGTATTTTCAGGAAATATCTAAGGCTGATGTAAGTTCTTTGTAGATGGAGGGACCATTCATTTGATTCCGCGTATAAGCTTTCAATCGGGCTAGTTCTGAAAGCGCCAGTGGCTAAGCGGATACTTAGATGGTGGACAGGATCTAGGATCTTTAGTGCGCTCGGAGCGGCAGAGTTATATACGACGGCGCCATAGTCCAATCGTGATCGAATTAGGCTCTTATAAACATTCATCAAACACTTCCTGTCGCTACCCCATGTTGAGTGGGATAGAATTTTAAGTAGGTTCATTGTCCTTAGACATTTTTCTTTAAGATATTTAATGTGCTGTATAAAAGTAAGCTTGGAGTCTAGTATAATACCTAGAAATTTGTGTTCTTTGTTGATAGGTATTTGATGTCCACAGACATGAACACAAGGATCTGGAACCAGGCCTCTCTTTCTAGTAAAAAGAACACAGGAACTTTTGTGGGGGTTGATTTTGAATCCGTTTTCGACTGCCCACTTGGAAACTTTGTTCAAGCCCAGCTGTACCTGTCTGTCGCATATTGTGAGGTTGCAGGATTTGAAGCCTATTTGTATATCGTCTACGTATACGGAATAAAAGATGGCCGGTGGAATTGAAGCACGTAGTGTGTTCATCTTAACGATAAAGAGAGTGCAACTCAGCACGCCTCTCTGGGGTACACCAGTTTCCTGCGTAAAAGGACGTGACAGTGCATTACCGACTTTTACTCGGAAGGTACGATTTTACAAATAGCTTTCAATAGTGTTCAGCATATTGCCACGGATGCCGATTCCCGACAAGTCTCGCAAGATCCCGTAACGCCATGCTGTGTCGTACGCCTTCTGCATGTCGAGGAATATTGATAGGAAAAACTGTTTATGAATAAATGCACCGCGGATGTTTCCTTCAATGCGCACAAGGTGATCGGTAGTCGATCGTCCTTCTATGAATCCACACTGATTGGGATCGAGCATATTGGCGAGTTCAAGGAAGTGTATAAGTCTACGATTAATCATTTTTTCGAGAAGCTTACAGAGACAATTTCTAAGAGCTATCGGTCGGTAACTCTGCTTAAGAACAGGGACCACAATCGCTTCTTTCCATGAGGATGGGAGGTATCCCGCAGCCCACATAGTATTGAAAAGTGTGAGAAGTGTAAGTTGTGTGTCAGTATGTAAGTTTCTGATCATGTCATACATGACTCGGTCAGGTCCCGGTGCAGTGCTTTCGATTGTGTTCAATGCAGCTCTCAACTCGGCAATACTGAAGGGCTGGTTATACGGTTCATTCTCTCTGGATTTTCGTAAGATTGGCTTACGTTCTTCTATTTCTTTAAGTTTCAAAAAGGATTGGGAATAGTGAATTGAGCTTGACACGTGCTCAAAGTGCTCCCCAAGTGAGTTTGCCTGAGCTTGCAGGGTATCGCCTTCTGTGTTTACCAAAGGGAGTGAATATGTTTGCCGCCCTCTTATTCTAATAACCCTGTCCCAGGCTTTGGCGTCATCAGTAAACGAGTTGATACGCGATAGAAACTTCTGCCAACTTTCTCGTCTGGCCTGTCGGCGGGTTCGCCTATCTTGGGATTTTACTTTTTTAAAATTGCTAAGATTCTGCGCAGTGGGAGAAGCGCGTAGCAACCCCCACGCCCTGTTCTGATTTTTACGAGCGATCCTACAATCGTCGTTCCACCACGGGACACGCCGTTTGCACGCCAAGCCATTTACTTCTGATATGCATTTAGATGCGACATCTAATATGAATGCTGTAAAGAACTCGACTGCAGCATCAATTCCCAAGGAAGACAGGTCAGCCTATGAGATACTAGTAAGAGATCGAAATTTCTCCCAATCAGCTGTCTCAATCTTTCACCTAGGAGTGTGTGGTGGATATTCGTTTTCTTTCGGTGATCTTAGCAGTATAGGGAAATGGTCGCTGCCGTAAGGGTTGTCGGTAACTTCCCATTCAAGTTCAGGCAGTACAGACGAGGAGACTATGCTAAGATCTATGGAAGAATAGGTTCTGTTTGCAAGAGAGTAATATGTGTGTTTCTTCTTATTCAACAGACACGCACAAGAAGAAAAAAGGAACTGTTCGACAAGACGTCCTCGCGCATCTATACGAGGGTCGCCCCACAGGTAGTTATGTGCATTGAAATCGCCAAGAACAACATACGGTTCTGGCAATTCATCTATAAAGGACTGAAATTCATGTTTGCTTAGTTTATAATGTGGGGGAATATAAAGCGAGCAAATAGTAATAAGTTTGTTTAGCAGAATAACTCAAACCGCCACTGCCTCAAAGGCCGTTCGTAGCTGTAAACGTCGACACGCTATGCTTTTTTGAATTAAAATTGCAACACCGCCCGATGATGCGACAGCATCATCGCGATCTTTGCGAAAAGTAACGTGCTGTCGAAGAAAATTTTCGTGTTTTAGTTTTAAGTGTGTTTCCTGTAAACACAGCACTTTTGGATTGTGTTTATGGATGAATTCTTGTACATCATCAAGATTCCTGAGAAGACCTCTGACATTCCATTGGCTGATTTGTGTATCCATATTTTTGAAGAGAATTGGTGCTGTGTTTACGGAAACGGAAAGGATGCCTTAGATTACAGAGCCCTTTCGAGGCCCTGTAACAGGGGTTCTGCCCTTTTTGAAGCGTTCGAGCGAGTCTCGGCGCTCCTTAGGCGTTTGGTGCGCCTTGAGGACAGGTGTAGTGTCCATTGCCTGCTGTGAGACGCCGGACAAGCGCTTTTGCGAGCGAGAGCTTTTCCTAGAGAGTCCTGCCCCGGAAGGCAAGACCCCTGCGCCCACCAGCCCGGAGGTCGACGGGGCTCCCTGAGGGATTTGGCTGCGCTGGCCGTTGCCAGCGCTGGAAGGGGCCTCGGAGGTAGGGGCAGCCTCGGCTGCGCCCACCTTCGCAGTCGAAGGCCCCGTCTGCTTCGTTGGCGGAGCAGCGCTAGCTGCAGCCGCCGCGGGGGCAGATGGCATAGCTGCCGACTCACTGCTTGTGGGTCGGACAGCCGCCGGAGGCCGTTGTGACGCTGGCCCCTGACGCGCCACTTCACCAAAGCTGTCCTTAGGAAGGTATGCAACCCGCCTGCGTGCCTCTTTGAATGATATGTTTTCTTTTACTTTGATTGTTACTATTTCTTTTTCTTTCTTCCAAGACGGGCATGACCGCGAGTATGCGGCATGCTCGCCATCACAATTGACACAGTGGAAAGAATTCTCACAAGCTTCAGAGGAGTGTTCATGCACGCTGCAATGCGCACAAGTTTGGCGGCCTCGGCAGCTCTGCGAACTGTGGCCAAAACGCTGGCACTTGAAACATCGGAGGGGGTTTGGCACGTACGGTCTTACACGGAGCTTGATGTACCCGGCCTCGATTGACTCGGGCAGGACACTTGAATTGAAGGTGAGTATTAGGTGTTTGGTTTGGATTTCTTTTCTATCTCGCCTCATCTTAATTCTTTTGACATTTATGACATTCTGTTCACTGAAGCCCTCCATGAGCTCAGCCTCAGTGAGCTCCAGCAAATCATCGTCCGAGACAACGCCGCGGGAAGTATTCATCGTGCGGTGCGGGGTTACTACTACCTGGGTCTCCCCAAATGATACTAGCTGAGGCAGTTTCTCAAATTGCTTCTGATCGCGGAGCTCCAAGAGGAGGTCACCGCTAGACATCCTAGACACCTTATATCCTGGACCAAAAACTTCTGTAAGACACTTAGATACAAGGAACGGGGAGATTGTTCGCACTTGTTTAGCTGGTTTTTCTGCGTGGATCACATGAAAACGAGGAAAATTGTGGACTTGGCGTCCGAAAAACTGAAAGACCTCTTCGGTGCGCCCTCGTTTCGGAGGGCGATCAGGGAGTTTAGGAAAAGCGTTTTCGATAAGTGCAGTTCGGTTTTCGGCCGCGATGCCGACCACCCACCATGGAGCCCAACAGGGGGACGTGACAGGAGTTCCTGCTAGAGAAACCCTGCTAACGCCAGCCGTACATCGGTGCTATAACCAAATACAGCATAACCAAGGCTGGCCAGCTACACAAGGTTAACCCTTGCCGCCAGGAAATACGGAAGTAATAAGAAGTGAGGAGAAGACAGAAAAGATAAAAAAGGTGAGAGAGAATGTCGAAGATTGGAGAGGACAGGAAAAGGCGACTGCCGATTTCCCCCGGGTGGGTCAGTCCGGGGGTGCCGTCTATGTGAAGCAGAGGCCGAAGAGGTGTGTTGCCTCCGCCGGGGGGCCTTAAAGGTCCAAACACCCAGCATCGGCTCAACCTCCAGGATCCCCCTTTCCCCAGACACGGCTAAGCCTCGCACGGCTACACGCGGGAGGGTCCAACCCTCGTGTGCTCGGGTACGTGGTGTCGCAACACACCAAACGCCTGCTTGCGGAGACGCCCCTGCGGGGTTTCCAGCTGATTACACATGCTACAGGAAAGACAGGAACAGTCACGGAGGGGGTGTCTTTATATTAGTTCATCATACTATATCTTGCTCCCGTCTTGAAGTGCCAGTTGGGTCATGCGAAGCTGTCTGGTGCCGGATTAGGTTGCCAAACGGGAAAGGTTTATCTGTTTGCTCCTTCTATAGGCCCCCTGGAAGCTCGGTTGATATAATGCGAGAATTGTACAAACAGAGTGCCTTGTGATAGGAGGAGACTTCAACTTACCAGAGCTCTGTTTTAATCAACAATCTAGCTCGTGCGGAGCTGCCTCTGGTGCAGAAAAAGAATTCGTAAACATCATGCATGACTTCGCATTGACCCAGATGGTGACCCAAGCAACTCGACTAACCAATATATTAGATTTAGTACTGACAAATCGGCCAGCTTGGGTTTCGTCCACTTTAGTCCTGCCAGGAATCAGTGATCATGAATCAGTTTTTTGTCAAATGCAGGTGTCTTATGAAAAAGCAAAATTGAATGCAGCAAGAAAGATATATAATTACTCGAAAGCTAATACTACAGAAATAGACTTAGCGTTTGAAGCTTACTTTTCGCTTTACGAGGCCTTGTCAGCAACTTGCAGTGTTAATGATCTGTGGCTTAGTTTCAAAAAGAAAATGTTAGATTTACGGGGAAGGTTTGTTCCTTCATGGGTGCAGTCGCCAAGGCGTTGGAAGAATAAGCCATGGTTCAATGCTGATTTACGACGCCTTCATAACAAACGCCAAAGAGCGTTTAAAAGATATAAGAAGAATCGAAACCCCTTGACGAAAACAAACTTAGAGGCGGCTTAGAATGCTCTACAGATGGCTGTTGCAAATGCTAAAAAGGGCTTCCTTGACTCCTTCTCGTCAAGGTTCCTAAAGAACCCACAGGAATTTTGGCGATACGTCAAACGCAATGGTAAAGATAATGTAGGCGTTCCAACCATAGCGCACAATGGCCACATGATAGATGGCAGTCTTGAAAAACCAAACTCCTTCAATGATTTTTTCAGTTCGGTATTTTTGCCCAGCACAACTTGTGACATCCCTTCTCAGCCAATTCAGCTTAATCCTATGGCACCCATAGAAATAGATGGAAGGGGAATTACTGCATTACTTCAACGACTAGATGTGTCCAAAGCTGGAGGCCCTGATGGTTTGTCCAATGGCCTTTTAAAGTTGTGTGCCGAATCTGTATCTCCTTTTTTAGCTCTCCTATTCAAGAAATCTTTGCTCACTAGTTCTCTTCCTGCAGATCGGAAGGTTGCCTGCGTGGTCCCTATTCATAAGACTGGGCCTCGG
The DNA here is from genome assembly GCF_050947875.1 of Dermacentor variabilis. Classification (NCBI taxonomy): domain Eukaryota; kingdom Metazoa; phylum Arthropoda; class Arachnida; order Ixodida; family Ixodidae; genus Dermacentor; species Dermacentor variabilis. The sequence continues at coordinate 114,923,521 of NC_134578.1, read as the reverse complement.
GAATTGGTCTCTAATTACCGTCCTATATCCTTAATAAGTAATGTCTGTAAAACTCTAGAGCACATCCTATATACGAACATAATGAATCATCTCAATCCCTTATTAAATCCAAATCAGCACGGCTTCCGGCAAGGGACATCATGTGTTACACAACTAACCGAGTTTGTTCATGAGGTATGCGAAGCCATGGATCGTTGTAGCATCATTGACTGCATATTCATTGATTTTAAAAAGGCTTTTCACGTAGTAGATCATGGTCTCTTAGTCCACAAGTTGCGCTGTTTAAATGTGAATGAGAAGGTTGTTGAATGGATTAGGGAATATTTAAGTTTAAGGTGTCAGTATGTCACAATAAACGGAGCCAAATCAAATGTAACTTCCGTCACGTCGGGCGTCCCACAGGGGTCAGTTTTGGGACCGTTGCTTTTTGTTGTGTTCATTAATGACATATCAGAGAATATTACTTCCCACATGCGACTCTTCGCTGATGACTGTGTAGTCTACCCGCTTCGGGCGCGAATTAAGAAAAAGGGTCGGGAAAATTTGAAATCCTTTTTAGACTATCTCTAATAAATAACACAAAACAAATGATATGGTTAGAAACTTGTTTATTTAATATACAAAAATTTTTGGTGCTGTGTACAATTGTACACATGGTGCCTGAACACAGGAAAAAAGGCAACTACATAATCTTTCATATTCTGTTATTTTCATGGGTTGTTATCATTTTAGAAGCATCTTAGAGAGATTTTCTGAAGCATCTCTACAAGTGAACTTGACGGCACCTTACTTTTTGTTGTGGAACTCATAGTAGCAGTCTTTCGCTGCACTCAGGCAAAGGAAAACACCACACTTCCGACAGCAAATTCGAGACTTGGAGGCACAGCCAGAGTTTCGGCACCTTTGCGGAAAGTTTGCCGTCGTGTGCATTGGCCAGTGGTTGGTGCCGTCAAATCTTGTTGAGTTGGTTGGCATGGGCGTACCACTGTGCGACTGCCGAGCAGGCTTCCGATTGGAAGTGCTTGGTCTTCCCCTCCTTTGTGGTGCACTTTTGTTGCTAGCAATCAAGCTCCGCGCGATGTCAGATTGGAATGCCATCACATCCTTCACTTCTTTTCTAGGGAGTGCATCTTCGTTTGCATCGCGGATGTACTCAATCCAGCTGTTGCAAACTGCGAAGGAAATGAAGTGGGAGATGACTCTAACTGGCCACTTCTTTGTCCTTGTGTAGAGTGGATACAATGACATTAAGAAATCCAATTTGTCGACGCCGCCCATGAATTTGTTGTACTCGGCTATTACTTGTGGGCAGGCTAGGTCCACATGTTCTTTGGCTGAATCACTCCATCGTTTGACTTTCGTTGGGTTCCCCGCTCCTACAAGTGTGGAGATCATGTTAACCGGGCCATTGTCATGCCACCGCACTATGACTACGTCCTCTTCTTCAGTGATCTTGAAATCGTGACTTCCACGGCCTTCCTTCTTCAACTCCTTGTCACATTTCAGCTCGCAGCCAAGAAGCCTGTTGGACCTGATTATGCCAGAGGCCAGAATACCCAGCAGTTTGAGCTCTCGGTAAAGTGCAACTGACGAAAAGTAGTTGTCCATAAAACATCTGATGTTCTGCCCGCGGGGTAGGTGTTGTACTAAGCGCATTACCACCGATCCACCAAGGCCCAAGTATGGATGATCTTTGCTCACACGGTGCCTTTACCTTGGTAGAACTCCAAGTCGTGAGCCATACCATCTGAGTTGCAGCGTACAAACACTTTCATGCCTTCAGGATTGGGCTTGTTTTTGACGAATTGTTTTGCAGGTACCCTCCCTGTAAAAGGCACCATCTGTTCATCAATACTGGCCTGTTTGAGTGGATCCACATCAAGGCATCGACTTCTCACGGCATTTAGAATTGGAGCAACTTTCCAAAATTTGTTAGTGGTTGATTCCTTTGGCGCATTTGAGTCAGTCACGTGTGAAGCTGCTCGCAGCTTAAAGAATCGCTTGCAAGTCATTGCTTCCGCAACAGTGGGTATAGGCGTGTCCTCTTGCTAGTACATACGCACTCTAGGGAACTTGAGGAGTGCCATACGCATCATAACACCGAAAAAAACTTTAATTTCTTCTGGTGTGGTGTTCAGCTCAGGTCCGTCTCTGTGCAAAGCATACATGTTAGTGTAGTGAGCCAGTTCGACAAAAATCTCATCTGTATAGTACTTGCTGAAGTACTCAAGCGGCTCCGAGGGGGTTGAGCCCCGTCTAGGGATGAAAGTGCACGCAGTATTCTGCGGTGAAAAATCCTTCCTAATCCACTTCACTGCTGTTTTCTTTCTTTTGGGTTGAGATTGCTGATTATTTTCTTTCTCGTCCTCATCACTGCTGCTAACGCTGTGGTCTGCCGTCACAGGCTCTTCGCTTGAAGTCTAGCATGAAAAAAAAAGAAATATGGCAGCGCTTATCATTGTTTTAGTTTTTTTCAACGAATTGTAATACAGCTTGCACATGAAATTACAGCAGAAATAGAGCTAACAGTGAACTAGAAGAATCAGACGGATCGGGTGAGTAAATTTCACTTGAGCAAATGCAGTTGTACTCACCATCATTGTGACACTTTCCTCAACTTCATCATCGGAGAAATCGCCATCCGACACATTCCCGTCTGCTATCCTCGACGAAAGCGCTTGAGCCGACGTCTTCGATGCTTTTGGCCGGCCAAGAGAATGTTCTCGAAGACCTACGATGCATAGAAAATAGGTATAAGTTGACCATTGCCCGTTAGAAATAAAATACACGCCGAAATAAGGTGACCCAGTAAAGCAGCCCTAAGGCGCCATGTGTACAATCATACACATACATATTTCACTGCATGGTACAGAGCCACTGTTAATAAAAACCTCAAAAACTTTTAGTATGTGAGATGTACTAACCTAATGTGTTAAGTTAATATAAAACTCACTGTCGTAAAAACGTTTTATAATCGTAAAAATAAAAAGAATCACAATGCACTCACGTGCCGGTCCGTAAAACGTGGAGGCGTCCATGTTTAGTGGTTGTTTTGACCGTAGCTTTGGCGCACAAAACCTAGATGGCGCTAGTTGTCTGCTTAGGAAGCATGAAACAGTACCCACGTGGTGTGTCATCTGGTTTGAAGCGAAGGCGCGCGGACGCTGTGGCGCCAAATTTGGTGTGTACAATTGTAGACACCACCGCTGAAGGGGCTACAGAGAAGTGAAAAATTCCCAGGATTCGCTTGCTTTGCAGGAAGACCTAAATACATTGCACCGGTGGTGCGAACAGTGGCACATGAATATAAATTTGCAAAAAAACAGTGCACATGTGTTTCACGAGGAAAAAGAATGTACCTAATTACGTCTATAACATAAACGGCCACTTATTGGAAACTGTTCTCGAATATAAGTATTTAGGTGTGTACATCACCTCAAAACTATGTTGGCATCGACATGTTGATTATGTTGCTGGGAAAGCATGCAAAATGTTGGGTTTTTTGCGCCGTAACACGAGAATGTTTCGGCAAGACTCTAGGGATTTACTATTTAAAACGTATATTAGGTCCTCGTTGGAATATGCTTGTACTGTATGGGACCCACCGACAAAGACCGACAGACAAAAATTAGAAAGAATCCAGAACTTAGCGGCCCGCTATGTTTCTGGGAATTATAGTAGATACATTAATATGTCTGGCATAAAACAGGAATAAGAATGGGAACCCCTTGAAGTAATAAGCAGAAAGCTAAGGCTTAAATTTTTTCATAACATATATTACGATAAGATTGCTATTCCTAGGGAGAAGTACATTTTTCATCCACACTATAGATCCGAGCGGGTTGATCATAATCATAAAGTGCGTGAATTCAGGTCAAGAACCGAAATGTTCAAGATGTCGTTTTTTCCTCACACTGTTCGAGAATGGAATGCTTTATCTTCATTTCTTGTTAATATTACTGACAGTGAAGTGTTTGCATTGTCATTGTGACTGCCCTTGTAATATTTTTTTTCTTTTGTACAACCCCCCCACTGTAATGCCAGTGTGGCGCTGTGGGTAAATAAATAAATAAATAAACTGTGATGGCGAGCGTGCCGCATACTCGCGGTCCTGCCCGTCGTGGAAAAGAGAAAAGGAGATTGTGACAATCAAAGTCAAAGAAAACATATCTTTCAAAGAGGCACGTAGGCGGATGTCATACCTGTCTAGGAGCAGCTTTGCCGTTGTGACGCGTAAGGGGGCAGCGTCACAACGGCCTCCGGCGGCTGTCCGACCCACAGGCAGTGAGTCGGCAGTTACGCCATCTGCCCCCGCGGCGGTTGCAGCTAGCGCTGCTCCGTCAACACAGAAGAGGGGACCATCTACCCCGAAGGTGGGCGCAGCCGAGGCTGCCCCAACTTCCGAGGCCCCTTCCAGCGCCGGCAACGGCCAGCGCAGCCAAATCCCTCAGGCAGCCCCATCGACCTCCGGGCTGGTGGGCGCAGGGGTCTTGCCTTCCGGGGCAGGACTCTCTCGGAAAACCTCGCGCTCGCAAGAGCGCTTGTCCGGCGTCTCACAGGAGGCAATGGACACTACACCTGTCGTCAGGGCGCAACAAACGCCTAAGGAGCGCCGAGACTCGCTCGAACCCTCCAGAAAGGGTAGAACCCCCATTACAGGGCCTCGAAAGAGCTCTGTAACCTAAGACATCACCTCCGTTTCTGTAAACACAGCACCAATTTTTCTTTAAATATGGATACACAAATCATTCAATCGAATGTCAGAGGTCTTCTTATGAATCTCGATGATGTGCAAGAACTTATCCATAAACACAATCCAAAAGTGCTGTGTTTACAGGAAACACACTTAAAATCAAAATACACAAACTTTCTTCGACAGTATGTTACTTTTCGCAAAGATCGCGATGATGCTGTCGCATCATCGGGCGGTGTTGCAATTGTAATTCAAAAAAGCATAGCCTGTCAATGTTTACAACTACGAACTGCTCTTGAGGCAGTGGCGGTTCGAGTTGTTCTGCTAAACAAACTTATCACTATTTGCTCGCTTTATATACCCCCACACTACAAACTAAGCAAACATGAATTTCAGTCCTTTATAGATGAATTGCCAGAACCATATGTTGTTCTTGGAGATTTCAATGCTCATAACTTCCTGTGGGGCGACCCTCGTTTAGATGCGCGAGGACGTCTTGTTGAACAGTTCCTTTTTTCTTCTGGTGCGTGCCTGTTGAATAAGAAGGAACACACATATTACTCTCTTGCGAACAGAACCTTTTCTTCAATAGATCTTAGCATAGTCTCCCCGTCTGTACTGCCTGAACTTGAATGGGAAGTTACCGACAACCCTTCCGGCAGTGACCACTTCCCTATATTGCTAAGGTCACCTAAAGAAAACGAATATCCTCCACAAGCTCCGAGGTGGAAGATTGAGACAGCTGATTGGGAGAAATTTCGAACTCTCGCTAGCATCTCATGGGCTGACATGTCTTCTTTAGAAATTGATGCTGCGGTGGAGTATCTTACAACATTCATAATAGATGCCGCATCAAAATGCATATCCGAAGTGAGTGGTTTAGCATGCAAACGGCGCGTCCCGTGGTGGAACGACGAATGTATGACCACCCGTAAGAAACAAAACAAAGCGTGGGGGTTGCTACGCGCCTCTCCCACTGCGGAGAATCTAATTAACTTTAAAAAAGCAAAATCCGAAGGCAGGACATCGTGCCGACAGGCCAGAAGAGAGAGTTGGCTGAAGTTTTATCGAGTATTAACTCGTTTAGAGCCGAGGCCAAAGCCTGGAACAGGGTCAATAGGATTAGAGGGCGCCAAACATATTTACTCCCTCTTGTAAACACACAAGGCGATACCCTGCAAGATCAGGCAGACTCACTTGGGGAGCACTTTGAGAGCGTGTGGAGCTCAACCCATTATTCTCAGCCCTTTCTCAAATATAAACAAATAGAAGAATGTAAGCCAATAATTAGAAAATCCAGACAGAATGAACCCTATAACCGGCCTTTCAGTATTGCCGAGTTGAGAGCTGCCTTGAACACATGCAAAAGCACTGCACCGGGACCTGACAGAGTCATGTATGATATGATCAGAAACTTACATACTGATACACAAGTTGCACTACTCACTCTTTACAACACTATTTTAGCTGCGGGATACCTCCCATCTGCATGGAAAGAGGCGATTGTGGTTCCTGTCCTGAAGCAGGGAAAAGACCCCTCCTTGGCAGCAAGTTATCGTCCGATAGCTCTTAAGAATTGTCTGCGTAAGCTTCTTGAAAAAATGATTAACGATAGACTCATACACTTCCTTGAATTCAACAATATACTCGATCCCAATCAGTGTGGCTTCAGGCAGGGGCGGTCAACAAGAGATCATCTTGTGCGCATTGAAAGACGTATTCGCGATGCCTTTGTGCACAAAGAGTATTTCCTCTCCATATTCCTCGATATGGAGAAGGCATATGATACAACATGGCGCTACGGGACCTTGCGAGATTTGTCGGGAATGGGCATCTGTGGAAATATGTTGAAAATAATTGAAAGCTATTTGTCCAATCGTACCTTCCGTGTAAAAGTTGGCAATGCACTGTCACGTCCCTTTACCCAGGAAACTTTTGTACCCCAGGGAGGCGTGCTCAGCTGCACTTTCTTCATCGTTAAGATGAACACACTACGTGCTTCACTACCACATGCCATTTTTATTCCGTATACGTAGACGATATACAAATAGGCTTCAAATCCTGCAACCTCACAGTATGCGAAAGACAGATACAGCAGGGCTTAAACAAAGTGTCCCAATGGGCAGACCAAAACGGATTTAAGGTCAACCCCCACAAACGTTCTTGTGTTCTCTTCACAAGAAAGAGAGGCCTGGTCCCAGATCCTTGTGTAGAACTGGGCGGACAACAAATTCCTGTCAACAAAGAACACAAATTCCTTGGTGTTGTTCTTGACTCCAGGCTAACTTTCATTCCTCACCTAAAACATCTTAAAGAAAAATGCCTTAGAACAATGAACTTACTTAAAATCCCATCCCACGCAACGTGGGGTAGCGACAGACAGTGTTTATTGAATATTTACAAGAGCCTAGTTCGATCACGGTTAGATTATGGTGCCGTAGTATATCACTCTGCCGCACCGAACGCGCTTAAGATGTTAGACCCCGTTCACCATCTGGGTATCCGTCTGGCCACTGGCGCATTTAGAACAAGCCCTGTTGAAAGTCTATATGTAGAGTGAGATGAGTGGCCACTCCATTTTCAGAGAACGAACTTCAGCTTAACGTATTTTCTCAAGGTTCGCTCTAATAAGGAACATCCGTGTTTCGCAATGTTAGCGACTTTACGTGTGAAACACTTTTTCATAAGAGACTCTCTATGAGACTTCCTTTCTCACTGCGTGCAAGAGAACTTAGCACGGGAATGGATGTCCCAGTTCTCGAACAACGCCTAATGCCTCCAGCTAAGCGAGTACCGCCCTGGGAGTGGCAACTGATAGAGTGTGACAAATCCTTTATAGAGGTCACTAAACATGCGCCAGAGACACATATAAAAATGCACTTCGTGGAGCTCCAGCACAAGTACCCGTGCACAGAGTTTTAGACAGACGCTTCTAAGTCGCATGCCGGGGTGTCCTACGCAGCCATTGGCCCATCCTTCTCGGAATCCGGTGTACTGCACCCTGAAACAAGCATATTTACGGCTGAGGCCCATGCACTATTGTCGGCTGTGAAACATATCAGAAAATCAAATATTCAAAAAACAATTTTATTTACAGACTCCCTAAGCGTCGTAAAAGCCGTGAAGTCACACTGTAAACACAGAAACCCCATAATTACTGAGCTCTATTCCATTCTCTGTAGAGCGCATATGTCTAACCAGCATGTCATTATATGCTGGGTGCCTGGACATAGGGACATCGAGGGTAACCTTCTAGCAGACCAGATGGCCACATCAATTTCATTGCATACAGTTAATCCTACTGCTTCGGTCCATGTCACAGACCTGAAGCCTTTTTTAAGGAAACTGCGAAACCACTGGCAACGTAAGTGGGACGCAGAAGTTAATAACAAACTGCACGTGATAAAGCCACAGTTAGGTTCTTCGCCCTCCGTAACAAAGTCACGGCGAACAGATGTCCTATTCTGTCGCCTCAGAACAGGACACACATTTGGCACACATAACTTTTTACTCACTGAAAATGATCCTCCAATCTGCGGTAGATGCGGGGAGAGGCTGACCGTCCTCCACGTCCTCCTGGAGTGTCGGGCAGCCGAACCTGAGAGAAGGAAACATTTTTCCTTAGCATACCGGCAGCACATCCCCCTTCATCCAGTAATGTTACTTGGCCCAGAACCGCTATTTGTTACCAACGCAGTTCAAAGTTATCTGAAAGATGTTGTGTTGCATGTTTTAGCCCCACATGTTCGTAGCGTCTCCTCTCTTCAGAGGATGGCACTGTGATAGTTTTTTCGTATAGCACGTGCCTCTAGGCCCTTGTGTTTCAAGGGCTACGGCGAGGCAACAGTGCTCCAGGTATTTTTACCATCTCATATATTTTTTATTCTGCGTCATTCTTTTACGATAGATTTTAATGTTCATAGTATTCGTCATTTGTCATCGCCATAGTTTTATAGCAAGTAGATTTTACGCACTTTACAGCGACTATTTTAGGCCACTTTACAGCCAAGTCACATCTTCCATAATACATCGTCGACATTACCACTTGTCATGGCGCTCTTTGGCCAAACCTGGCCCTTGCGCCACAAAACACCACACATCATCATCATCATCATTGTGGGAAAGGATTATTTGGTATGTAATCTTGAACCCTGTATGTTGTATGATAGGACCATTCAAGAGATAAGGAGTAGCCGGCGCCTTAAATTGTGCGTCAACATCTATTCATATCATATCAATATAAAAAGCGAAATACCCGAAGCGCGCAAAATAAATAGGCGGTGAATGCGTGAGTGCTTCGCCGCTAGAGCTGTCGATCCAGAAATCGTCTCTTCTGGAACTGACGCGTTGCACTGGGTCTTCATTGAGTGATATATGCCGCGTGTGCTTTCTTGTGTAAGATATATTGGGGTTTAGTCAAGGTCGTTTGTTGTTTCTTGGTTCGCGTGTATCACTGATGCTTACATATTTTTTTTCGCTTTGTGTGTGCTTTTGTACACATTGGTGCATAGATATGGGAATAAACGTGACTGAAAAAAAGGGGAGTTAATTTCTCCGCGCCCTTCGCGTCCTCGGCTGTATCGTGACTTTATGTTATCCAAAGTCGATTCCTTCTAAACCTAGAAGAGGAAGGGAAGTACAGGCTAGTACAAATTGTTACGGTCGAGAGTTTAGGCATATTACTTGGACGCTTCATTACGGTTGAAACGATGGTTACAAAGGAAAGGGTGGGGGGAGGAAACAGGAGTGGAGGAAAGGAAGCCACATCCGAAAATACGGTCTTGCAAATGCACTACAGAAACGGCCGACGTATGGTCGGCGTCAAAAGTTAACAGACAGCGGGATCTGAGAAAGGATTAGATTTCCGAGAAGTCACTGTTCTGCAGCCAGTAAAACCGACCGACTCCTATGTTAACATGTACACGCAGCACGTGCTGGAATTCCGAATACCATGCATGGTTGCAAAACTATTCAGCTTTCTTTTTTAGATACCGTGCTTTGTAAATAAACATTTGACGCCAATTGTACACTAGTGACTGTAATTGAAAAACTGTGAATGCATTTCCTTATACCCATGGAGGAGAGCAAACTAGGAGGGCGCGTACGTGATATAACTGAAGCAAGAAAAAGTCGGCCTAACACAGATGTTCATATCAAGCAGCGATTAGGAAGAAGCTTTAGGGCGGGGCCAACTCTGATTTCAGTATTAAAACAGACGTAAAACGCCGAAATGCTTTCATTGGGTAACTGTTAGACCGATTAGAATAAATTTGTTGCATATGAGAGCCAAAGTAACAATTTGACAACAGTAGCAAGAAGAGTTTTGATTTGGAACAGCATAGTTTTTAGAAATACTGTCAAAATGGTTAGGTTAGTAAATTGCAATATCAAGTTCCCAAATTCCTAACTCTGCAGCAAAAATAATTATCGCAGTCGTGTAAACTAGATCTCTTAAAGCATCTAAAGCGGGCAACTTTGACAACTTATGTGAAGTTGGCACAACGCTTACAAGAGTGTTGCAAAAGTGCTGGTCACAATAGTATATTTGCGCGTTGAAGTAGAAAACTGGTACTTGAGTAGCTTCCTTTTTGTTTTCAATATGACAATTTTGAAGAAATTAAATAAGGACCTTAAAGACCTAAGTATAAATTCTGCTCCCAACACTCAGTGGCAGGTTAGCGCGCGTCTTCACGTCTAGCACGGCAGCGCTTGAAGGTATCTTAATCTGCAGCCCGTGCAAAGATCAACGTGTGCCGAGATGGCTGGTTGCTTTGTGCGCGCTGTCACAGTGCTGACAAAGATCAGCACTGTGACAGCGAGTGTCCGCGGTCGGGGAGGGAGATCTGTTCATGCTTGCCTGTGCGCGCGTAATACCATGCTTGTTAAATTAGTTAGTCAGCCAATGTTTTCTGCCGTTTACACAGCTAATGAAGCTACGAACCTTAAGTGTAATTGTCTAATACTTCGCCATTTTATAACGTAAAGCTATTCCAATATGTTTTTATGCCATTCTCCCGAAGTAAAATTTGCGTAAACGCCGACGCGAGCGCCGGGCGGTCACCCGTAGGGTTGTTTGAACAGACCAATCAAACGCTCTCCTCGTTCATATGACGTCACTTTTATGTGCTCGAAAAACTAATAACATTGCCTACACTGAGCGGCTTGTCTTATCTAATTGATTGACAAGAGGCGAGGAACACGCTCAGATGGAGAGGGATTCGATGGGGCCGAGCCACTGCACTGAAAATCCATAACCGCATGAAGAGGGTGGTACCGGCGTCTGCGATTGGTCCGTTTTCCCTTACTTAGCTTGCGGTGGCTGGTCGAAAATGGGGGCGGCATGCAACGGAAGCTTAAATACGACGCTAAAACGGATCCTCAGCAAGGAAGAGTTGGCAGAATGAGGACGTAGACGTGCCAAAACTGCTCGAAAACGTTACACGACCACGCAAAAAGCTTTATGATACCAAACTAAACCCATGCTCTCTCGTAGGTGCGAGTAGCCAGTGCTTGAGCGATCGGCGGCAGCCATCTTTTATTCCCTTCGGAACGGGGCAGCCTGCGGCTATTCTGAAAAAAATTCAGTTTTGTTCGGCATATTGTTGCATCTTTAACGCGTACACGTCACTTTGACGCGGTGAGTTTTTGCGGTTTGGTGACGTCGCGTGATAGGCAGGTGAAGTGGGTGCAGTCCGAAAACCTTTGACCAATAGCCGAGGGCTAATGGTGAAAAGGCTTTGAATCAGAAATAACTATTTTTTTCTTTTGTTCAGTCCAATCATGCATAATCAGTGTGCACATGTCATATCATATTGGGAGCTATGGCGGTTTTCGTGACGTCGCGTGACAGACAGGTGAAGTGGGGGTGGTCCAAAAAATTTGACCAATCGCGGAGGGCTGATTGCGGAATCGGAATAGAAAGAAAATAGGCTAATAATGTCTAATAAATAACTCAAGTAAAAACTTGAGGAGCTGATTATCTTGTCTAGATGTTCCTGCATCGACTCAGCAACTTTTTCGTCCGCGCATGTTCTACTTACCGCTAGGACGCTTCCCTACGATGGGGAAACACGTGCAAGCACAGAGACCGGTATAACACAAATTAAAATATGTTTTTCTTGCTTAAAACAAAAAGTAATTTGATAAAAGTATCTCAGTTTGTAGACAATGGATGTTTCTAATAAATACACTATTTAGCATATTTTTACCCCGACCACCTCAATGCTAAATTTACGACTAAACATAGGCTAAAACTAACTTTTTTGCAAATTTGTCGCCAGCTGTACAGACCATTTCACGTTACATTCGCCTCAAATTATTTTTCACTTAGAGTACAACTTGCTGGAAATTGGCTACTATGAAACATAACCTTTCGGGAAAAGTTATGTTTTTGCAAGAAAATTCCAAGTATGCACCCGATTTTGCATATTTATACCGTATAAAAAAGTCCCCCAAACATAAAGGTGGATAATACCTTTCTTAAGTGAAAAATCTAACTTCATTCTCAAGGGAAATATGTGCTCGTCTAAATTATGGAGAAAAAAATTTTTGACAATGCGTTTTACGAGTCATATTTTCGAGCTTCCTAAAAAACTTCACATGTTCCTAGCGGTGCTGAAAAATTTTTTTCGGAAAAATGTTCTACAGAAAGACTTCTTGCTTTAAATAGTCTTCCATTTTTCTAAATGAAATTGCTGATGGTCGAGCGCCAAGGTTGGGACAGTTGGCGTGGAATGACCCCTTTACGTTATAGCGCCCACTATTTCGCCAATCGGGGCGAAACTGAGACTTTTGACGTCCTTAATATCGGTGAGAGGCGGTGGCCCGCTCAAACCCCATGTAACGAAAACATGGCCCCCATAAAAATGCGGCCGCCGATGCTAAACCCGATGCTGCAGCTTCGGGTTTAGCAGCACAACGTCAAACCCACCACATCCCAACGGCGGGACTTGGAACACATTTCTAGCCACGTTTCCAGCACACGCACCGCATACGCTGCTCGCACCGTTTGGACAAAGCGTAATAACCTTCGAAAGCGCTTACATGCCCTCTCAAGCTGCGTACAAACTTCGTGGCGTTCACCCTGTCACTGCCGACCATATCCGCCAAGACAAACGTTTGCTGGGCCGCACTGGGACGTGGTCATCATCATCATCTCAGCCTGGTTACGCCCACTGCAGGGCAAAGGCCTCTCCCATACTTCTCCAACTACCCCGGTCATGTACTAATTGTGGCCATGTCGTCCCTGCAAACTTCTTAATCTCATCCGCCCACCTAGCTTTCTGCCGCCCCCTGCCACGCTTCCCTTCCCTTGGAATCCAGTCCGTAACCCTTAATGACCACCGCTTATCTTCCCTCCTCATTACATATCCAGTCCGTGCCCATTTTTTTTACTTGATTTCAACTAAGATGCCATTAACTCGCGTTTGTTTCCTCACCGAATTTGCTCTTTTCTTATCCCTTAACGTTACACCCATCATTCTTCTCTGCATAGCTCGTTGCCTCGTCCTCAATTTGAGTAGAAAGCTTTTCGTAAGCCTCCAGGTTTTAGCCCCGCAGGTGAGTACTGGTAAGACACAGCTATTATACACTTTTCTCTTGAGGGATAATGGCAACCTGCTGTTCATGATCTGAGAATGCCTGCCAAACGCACCTCAGCCCATTCTTATTCTTCTGATTATTTCCGTCTCATGATCCGGATCCGCAGTCACTACCTTTCCAAAGTAGATGTATTGCCTTACCATTTCAAGTGCCTCACTACCTATCGTAAACTGCTGTCCTCTTCCGAGACTGTTAAACTTTACTTTAGTTTTCTGCAGATTAATTTTTAGACCCACCCTTCGTCTTTTCCTCTCCAGGTCAGTGAGTGTGCATTGCAGTTGGTCCCCTGAGTTACTAAGCAAGGCAATATCATCAGCGATTTGCAAGTTACTAAGGTATTCTCCATTAACTCTTATCCCCAATTCTCCCCAGTCAATGTCTCGGAATACCTCTTGTAAACACGCTGTGAATAGCATTGGAGAGATGGTATGTCCCTGCCTGAAGCCTTTCTTTATTGGGATTTTGTTGCTTTCTTTATGGAAGACTATGGTGGCTGCGGAGCCGTTATATATATCTTTCAGTATTTTTACATACGGCTCGTCTACACCCTGATTCCGTAATGCCTCGATGACTGCTGATGCTTCGACAGAATCAAACGCTTTCTCGTACGTGGTGCGCAACTATTGTAAACACGGAGCCAACGGTGGAAGCTGAGGCAAGCAATGGATGCGTGACCAGGCGATCTCCCCGCAGGGGCGTCTGCGTAAGCAGGCGTTTGGTGTGTTGCGACACCACGTACCCGAGCACATGAGGGTTGGACCCTCCCGCGTGTGGCCGTGCGCGGCTTAGCCGTGTCCGGGGAAAGGGGGATCCTGGGGTTTCGCCGATGCCGGATGTTAGGGCCTTTAAGGCCCCCCGGCGGAGGCAACACACCTCTTTGGCCTCTGCTTCACGTAGACGGCACCCCCGGACTGACCCACCCGGGGGAAATCGGTAGTTGCCTTTTCCTGTCCCCCTCTCCACTCTTCGTCTTTCTCTCTCACTTTGAATCTTTCCTGTCTTCTACTCACTTCAGTTTACTTCTCATTTTCCAGGCAGCAAGGGTTAACCGTGTGTATCTACCCAACCTTGGGTACATATATTAGGTTATAGTGGCGTTGTATAGCTGACGTATACAGGTATGTTCCTAACCTCGTAGCGTCCCCTTGTTGGGCTCGGTGGTGGGTGGCTACCATCGCCGCTGAATATTCTAAGAATACATGGCAAATGCATTCCCCCTCCTTGCAGATCGTCCTAACAAAAGAGGGCGCACCGAAGCAATTTTCGATTTCACTTTGAAAACCAACGCAGAAATGTTCCCACGCTACCATGTGATCCACAGTGAAGGATCTCTGACAATGAGAAAACTATCGCCATTCCTAATAGCAAAATGTCTAGTAGAGAAAATCGGAAAGCAATACAAAGCTTCAAAGATGTCAAGTGGGGACCTCCTCCTTGAGCTCAAAACCAAAGACCAAGTCGCAAAGCTCGCTCATCTCACCAGTGTTGGTAACACCAAAGTCACGATCTCAGCACACCGTTCTCTCAACACAAGCAGGTGTGTAATATCAGAAGAAGACTTCTTAAACCTAAGCGATGAAGAACTCCTGGAAGGTTTCCAAGAACAAAATGTAATCAAAGTTCAAAGAATAACCCTCCGAAGAAATGACGAACAAATCCCGACTAAACACGTTATACTTACCTTTGGTACTAGTATTGTACCTACTACACTTGATGCAGGCTATCTTAAGATCAACGTAAGACCGTATATCCCAAACCCGAGGCGGTGTTTCAAGTGCCAGAGATTCGGACTTGCATCGCAATCATGCAGAGGTAAATCCACATGTGCAAAGTGTAGTGCCAATGACCATCAGTCCGAAAACTGTAACGCTGCTCCACACTGTACAAACTGCAAAGGAGATCATCCAGCATATTCACGATCTTGCCCCTGCTGGAAAAAAGAGAAAGAGATAATTGCACTTACAGTGAAAGAGAAGATTTCCTTTTATGAAGCTAGAAAGAAACTAGCACACTTACCTCAAACAACCTACGCCAGTGCGGTGCGGCAGGGGACAGCACCGCAGTGGTCTCAGGAGTCTACAGGGACCGCAGTCAGTGGCCCAGTAGTAACTCCATCCGTCCCCTTGGTGGCAGCAGCCAGTGCTGCTCCATCATCATCATCACAGACGGGCCTGCAGACCCCGGTTCCCCAGGGCCCCAGGCTAAATCGAACTCCCAGACCTGAGACGCGCGTCTCAGCGCCTGGATCTCGATCATCCAGCGCCTCGGAGAAGGTTATGGATGTCGACACCAAAACTCCGGCGTCATCGACGCCAAAACATCAGCGCTCCCTGGAGCGTACTAAGAAAGACAAGCTCACAATAACTATGCGAACAAAGGGACCAGTAACCTGAACGGTTACCGTTCTTCCAATAGTACATTCCCACTAACAAATGTCACCTACAGTTACTTAGTACATATATATAAATTACCATTCTCCCTTCTGCCACTATGGCTTTTATCATGCATTGGAACTGTAGAGGACTGATTCACAATTTGGGTGACATTAAAGACATAACAAGTAAGTTTTCACCAGTGGCATTTTGCCTACAGGAAACAAACTTAGGCTCTAAACACAGTCAATTCCTTAGAGGCTTCACCGTTGTCCGAAGCGACCGCGAATGTTCCAGCCGTTTGTCAGGTGGAGTGGCTATAGTCGTACAGGGCGGCACTCCCACCCGAAATGTCCAATTAAATACATCTTTAGAGGCCGTAGCTGTAACCATTCTATCCTACAAAACCATCACCATTTGCTCACTATATATACCACCCCACACGCATTTTACTATTAAAGACTTAGAAAATCTAACAGATCAGCTACCGGAGCCATTTGTCGTAGTAGGAGATTTTAATGCTCATTGTACCTTTTGGGGCAGTGTCAAAACGGACCAAAGAGGGCAACTCGTTGAAGATTTTATTCTGTCAAATAATATCTGTCTTTTAAACTCAGGTGCGCCAACTTACTTCTCACCGACTTCCCGCACATTTAGTTGTTTAGATTTAGCTTTTTGTTCGCCCTCTCTCTTTACTGATTTTAAATGGGAAGCTCTCGACACGTCATATGGCAGCGACCACTTACCCGCACTCATCAAACGCCTATCATCACCACAAACCCTAGTAACTAGACCACGCCGATGGAAAATAAAGCTCGCGGACTGGCCGGTCTTTATGGAGAACGCGATACTGGAAGCTATCTTTTCACCTGAGCTATGTATTGATGAGCTTAATAAAGAAAAAACTGAGGTTATAATCTGTGCGGCAGAAAAGGCCATACCTCTGTCATCGGGTATAGTACACAAAAAGCTAAACCCCTGGTGGACGAAGGAGTGTACCGACGCTAAAAAAGAACAAAATAAGGCCTGGGGAATCCTACGGAGGTACCCCACCTATAGCAACCTGTTAAACTTCAAACGAGCCAAAGCCAAAGCACGATTCATCCGAAGACATGCTGAAAAATCGTCATGCCAAAAATACATCTCTTCAATTAATAGTACGGTAACATCGAAACGAATGTGGGACCAGGTCAGGGAGTTTAGAGGACAGTACCCATCTTACACAATACCGTTATTTACAAGTCCAGGCACACAAACAACAATACAAGAACCGGCAGATATACTTGGAGAACATTTCCGTGATATATCCAGTTCTGGGAATTATACAAAAGAATTTTTACAATACAAACAGTCTGCTGAAAAACAGAAGCTGCCCACTACCGGCGCATCAAATGAACCGTACAATTCCCCCCTCACACAACAAGAAATAAGCAGAGTTCTTTCTACAGGGAAAAACACAGCGCCAGGTCACGACCGTATTCACTACGCCATGCTGGCTCATCTATCTCAAGCATCTGTAAACGCTCTCCTTAAATTTTTTAACTTAATCTGGAAATCTGGCATAATGCCGGAAGAGTGGAAAAAGGCAATAGTAGTTCCATTTCTAAAAGCCGATAAATCCCCCACATCCACAAGCAGCTACAGACCTATTGCCCTCACAAGCGTTTTGGCAAAATCATACGAAAGCATCATCAACAAAGACTTTCATTTATTTTAGAATCAAGAAAGCTTATCGACCCCCATCAGTGTGGATAAAAAGGGTTGTTCAACCACTGACCATCTTGTCCGTCTAGAACATGAAATTCGACATGCATTTTTACACAAACAACACTGTCTGGCAGTTTTCTTTGATTTAGAAAAAGCCTATGATACCACATGGAGATATGGAATTTTAAGAGACCTGGCTGACCTCGGCATCTGGGGTAAAATGCTGAACTGCCTAGCTGATTTTATGTCTAATAGAACATTTCAGGTACGTCTGGGCTCAGTACTATCTCATACATTTATACAGGAAAGTGGTGTTCCACAAGGCAGTGTTCTCAGCACGACACTTTTTATAGTAAAAATGAACACAGTTAATAAGATCATACCGTCGTCTCTTATGGACTCTTTATACGTAGACGATCTCCAAGTGGCTTGCCGTGCCTCAAATTTGCTAACCTGTGAGAGGCAGCTTCAAATGACAATAAATAAACTCACACAATGGGCTAACAAAAATGGTTTCCGTTTCTCCACACAGAAAACAGTTACTGTTTTGTTCTCTCAGAAACGAGTGCTACACAGCGATCCACTCCTAAAATTGAACGACACCATACTGCCGGTGAAACAAGACCATAAGTTTTTAGGAGTAACTTTTGACACCAAACTTAACTTCCTAACTCACATAAGAGCACTGAAAATTAAAGCAAATAAATCTCTAAATATCCTTAAAATTCTGTCTCATAAGCACTGGGGTTCCGACCGAACGTGCCTTTTACGAGTTTACCGGTCTCTTGTGCGTAGCCTTTTAGACTACGGCTCCATGGTTTACGGCTCAGCCAGACAGTTCTACATCCAACGGCTTGATCCGGTACATAACCTTGGACTGCGGCTGGCAAGTGGTGCCTACCTCACCTCACCTATTCCAAGCTTATACGTCGAGTGTAATGAACCCTCCTTACAGCAGCGCAGAGCATTCCTCACTTTTTCCTACGTACTCAGAATTCAGTCTTCACCACAACACATATGCTACAACATCCTCACACAATGCAACTCACGCTTACACTACACAAATAAACCGAACACGATTAGGCCACTTGGCCTACGGTATGAGCAATACTGTCGGGACTATGACATCCCCCACGAAGTCCTCCAGGTAGCCAAGAAACCACAATGGTTGGCCCCGTGGTACGATTTCACACACTTATGTGATTGGACGTTAACACATCTAAAGAAAAGAGACATCCCACACGAATACATTATACAAGAATTTCGTGCACTTCAGGACAAATATCAAAATAACATGCAATATTACACTGATGGCTCGAAAACAAAAGATCACGTCGGTGTGGGGGCCGTAACGGAAAATTGGGAAACAAGTATTCGATTACCACAACATGCCTGTGTCTACACAGCCGAAGTATACGCAATATGGACTGTAGTTAAAAAGAGCATCGCTGACAAACACGAAAACACAGTAATATACACTGATTCATTAAGCACACTGAAGGCTCTACACGCGAAATCCGAATGTGGACCCCTGATAGGGGACATTTTAAACCTGGTAACATTAAACAAATACGGCCGGTCAATTAGGTTTTGCTGGGTACCAAGCCATGTCGGTATACCGGGAAATGAAGCAGCGGATAGGTGTGCATCAATGGCAGCGCGCAAATACATAACAAACACGGCGCTTCTATATCGGGATAGTATCACGGCGATTAGGAAGGCCTTGACGGCCAAATGGCAACAGACATGGGAATATTGCTTAAGCAACAAGCTACATCTTATTAAACCCGTAATTGGTGAGTGGAAGTCGTGCACTCACCAGCAACGGTTCTATGAGGTTATCCTGTGTCGACTTCGGATCGGACACACACATTTAACACACAACTTTCTCCTCCGTAAAGAAAACCCGCCGACTTGCGAAAAATGCAATCAATCTCTTACAGTAATGCATATCCTTATAACATGACCACAGTTTGAAACACAGCGACGGAAGCATTTACACGACCTATATAATTTAAATATGCCTTTACACCCTGCCCTATTACTGGCAGATGACCCACTAGTGCCAATTACTAAACTATTCCACTTTTTAGAGACAACTGGTTATTTACGCGAACTATAATGTAATGCATGTTTGCCTGCTTTAACCTTTCGTTTCCTTTGTCTTGTGACTGGCGCAGCATGGCCTTAGTTGCCTTTGTGCCATTAAACCCCAACTAACCAACCAACATTATAACATGTCCACAGTTTGAAACACAGCGACGGAAGCTTTTACACAACCTATATAATTTAAATATGCCTTTACACCCTGCCCTATTACTGGCAGATGACCCACTAGTGCCATTGACTAACCTATTCCACTTTTTAGAGACAACTGGTTATTTACGCGAACTATAATGCAATGCAGGTTTGCCTGCTTTAACCTTTCGTTTCTTTTGTCTTGTGACTGGCGCAGCATGGCCTTAGTTGCCTTTGTGCCAATAAACCCCAACTAACCAACCAACCAACCAGGCGATCTAATACGGCGGCGCCCACGGAATGGACGTGAAAAGACTCTATACATGCCGCGTGTTGGTCTCCGGGGTGCCGTTTACGCTGCGCAGCAGTACAGGTCTCGCATGCTCGCTAACGCGGTAACTGCTTCGTCCTTCGAACAAACCTGTAGATGGGACAGCAGCATGGTGGCCTCCGCTCTCACACCTTGCGACGGAGAATATAAGCGTATAATGTTACAACAAACCACCGAAGTTGTATAATGTTTGTCTGGAGAAAAATGTACACGAGTTAGCACACCCCCCTCCCCCGAACAAGTGCTTATCGTATAAAACCTACCGGGAACCAGACACATTGGGCCCAATTCGCCGAGTGTAGGGCAGATTTTTTTTTTTTTGAGAACGTTGGCTGCCCGCGCGACGTAATGCTCCCAACTAGTTGATTAATGCGATTAGAATTCTTTGAAAACCTCACCCAGTTTGCGGTATATCTGTCTGTATGTCTGTCCGTCTTTAAGGTTTAAATTTATTTTACTTTAACTAGGACCGCTGTGTCTAATGTTCTAACGGTCCAATTGTTCTAATACTTCTAATTGACTAGTGAATAGAGCATGAAGCTGCTGGGCTGAGGGAACAAAGTTCAAGATGTTCAAAACCAATCGTTGGATCAACTTGGGTCACCGGGTATGTTACAGTTGGTATGTGCGACTCTCAAATGACAAAAAAAAAAAAAACTTTTTCCGGTGCTTGGCGAAATAGAACCCGCGTCGACAATGTTGCCTGAATAAATGTTCACACACGTTCCACGCGCGGACTTCGGCACCGCTAGACGGCGCAACGTGTCCGAAGGGAAGCGCGAGAGAGGAACCCGGCTAATGCTAATCGCATTTATGTATAAATTCGTCGCGACGTGGGCATCACCGGACATTTTCCTTTTTCCATGGTTACAACTGCATGCAGATATACCAGGAAGTAAGCGTCGTTTTTTCATGGCAAAACTAGCACAGCGCGGAAGAGAAAGAAGAGACGCAGAATGGCACACGCTGAAAGAAAGACATACATGTCGCTGATCTAGGAAGACTGGCCGCAGGGGTGACATGCTCAGTTGAGAATCCCATGCGGCAAACAAGAAAAATGAACACCCACTGGTTTTCCGTTTTTTTTTTAATTAGTGGAGATTGTCCCTCGGCATGGTGCTCTGCGGGGCTACTTTTAGGGTTCACATAATGAAAGGGGCCCTATAGATATTTCTAGGCGTGGTGTCTGCGCGCCCCTGGTACAACCACAGATGGCCTTGTTGCGGACCATTCGCGGCGGCTGCAGAAGGCATACTGGAGCTACTGCCATGTACCTGCCCGTAAAATAAGTACAAGCGCTCCTCCGGTCGGTTACACGGCCAGTATGGGACCTCAATGCTTGGAAAGAATTGTTTCCCCTTTCCAAGCCAGAGGCCATCTCCACCTAATAGTTGCTCTGAGGTGCCACAAGAGAAATGGACGCGATATGAGTGGTCCCGACCTTCTCTTTAGAGGGTTTGGCTGTGCTTACAGGGTGCGACGGAATCTGCATGGTACGGGCTGCTTCCCAAGGACACCACAGGGACGTAATGCAAAAACGCTCGTGTACTTATATTTAGGTGCATGTTATGAAATCGCAGGTGGTCAAAATTAATCCATACGGCGTGCCTCACAATCAGATCGGGGTTTTGACCCACGTAAAACTCCAAATTTTTTTTCTTTGCCCAGGCCCCTAATCCAGAATGCTGAGTGTCCGGCCGCAGGATGCCTGTGCCCATTTGGATAAACCGTGCGTAACCGGCGGGAGCGTAGGTTTGAACCTACGTCCTCCCGTAGCCACAGTACACATAGTACCGTGTGTATCTTTTCTTTCTGTCCCCCCGTCTACCGCGCTGTGCTTGTTTTGCCATGAATAACTAACTCGCCCAAGCCTCTAACCATGGCAATTCTTTTTCCAGTGGCTACCACGCACCTTGCAGTGCGCCGTCTCCCTGGCAGTGAGGTCTTGGCCATTGCAGTTACTGGACACGTAACGTGCACTGCCGCACGTCCGGACAGACTGCACAGAGCTGCCGATGGTGGCCCTCTCCTCCAGCGCCTTCGACAACGCCATCGATCGAGAATGCGAGGCGTGCCCCAGCAAATTAGTGAGCTAGGACGCACCCCCACATGGTGCCAGCTCCCGATCCCCTGCAAGGCCCACAACGCGTCGAAGTTCGCAAAGATATCCCGGGCATCGCTCCGAAAGGAAGAACGCCGCAATGAGCACTGGCCGTCGTCGAACGCGCTGTATGAAGAACCTTGCGACCATCTGCAAGTGTACACCAACGGCCCGGTATTGCAAGATGGCTGCTAACACAGTGCGGTTGCCGTAATTACAACACCCAAGCACTATGAACACCAACCAGCGACACTGCACGGGTCATCGACGATTGCCGAGCTGTGGTGCCTGAGCATGGGACTCCGCCTTCCCCTGGAACTAACACCTGTGCCACTGAAAAGCGAGGTCCTGTGCAACTGGCGCCCGGCCTTCCACCGCATTAAGTGAAACGCCACTGCAAGCTCGCCTCACATGCGCAGAAGCGTGCCAGGGCCCGATTGCAGTGGGTTTCCACCAATTGCGACATGCCCGTCAACAAGCGCGCCGACGAGCGTACGGCACGCGCACACCAGTTGTCGCACGCCAGCGTGACCCCGAACGGCATGAACACGCGTCTTACTAGAGAGCTTTAGAATAGGGGCCCCAATATTTTGGGGCCCCAAAGAGCTTTGCGGGCGTTTGCGTTGGGGCACGCAGGAGTGAAGAGTTTTAGAATAGGGTTTTACGTTTGCGGATAGCGTCTTGCGCTGACAGCGCCACTACGGCGTCAAAGAAAAGCTATTAGAAATAATTAAATAAAATATACCATTTTATGATATGAATTGTAAATTTGACTTGCGTGTATTCACGTTTAATTACAATTTAGAGGTTATTCAAGCAGCAAACAATTAGTTGTGCTAAGTTTTGAGGAACAAAAGCAACTTTACGTGCCTTCACCAGCCAAGCTTAGCCGCGTTAGGCCTACCAGCCATAAGATCCACACTCGAATTCGGAATCAGCGGCGTCTAATGAATCAATCTTCATAACACACGTTAGTTGAGAGAAAGCGATAACTGCAGTCACTTCTCCTAGCTTGCGAACTTCACGCGTTACCGCGAATCGAACCCGGTTTGGTGCTAGGTTAGAGCCGTCGCTTCGATGGGTGCCGCCATGTTTGTTGATGCAAAGCTTTTGGGAACGCTATTTGAGCTCCCGCTAAATCGGCGAAATAGCGTTCCCAACGCAAAACCCAAACGCAGTTTGCGTCTCGCGCATGCGCAGTGGCTTCGACGCTATTTCTTTGGGGCCCCAAAACGTTTGGGGCCCCTATTCTAAAACTCTCTACTATAGCCGCGTTTACATGAATGCGACAGTGTCGCATCGCATCGCATTTCCACCGCATCACATTCATGTAAACAGTAGTAATGCGCTAGGAAGGCGCATCGCATTAATGCGTCAGGCGAGGGTAGATTTACGGGCGCGAGTCGACTCTCGCGGAGCATGTAAACGCAGGATTGTCGCATTAGGAATGATGGGAAGGAATTAGCCACCAACATGGCGGCGGTCCCGGCTGCCCGCTTCGAATTGAATTTGGCGTTGCTTTTGTAAAATGCACTTCGTTCGCAGCAAATGATTGTGTAAACGGCTTTCGCTTAGTCTCAGGCCACTTCGACGACTTGGTATTATGGATAACCTTGTGGTGTTTTCGAGATCGCTTCTCGTTTCGAACGAGGCGAAGCCTAACGAAAGAAACATTCGAGATGTCAGCGCTACCTATCGCTATAGTCGGAAAATAGCCGCAACGACGACTAATGGCCTCCGAGGTCTGAAGATCTCGCTGGCCAGCTAAAGCTGCAAAAAACGTGCGCTGCTTCGCGTCCGCTACACTATAGCGTCTAGCGTACGCTATAAGTTGCGTACGCTAAACTAAAGCTGTCTATTTCTCGGCACTCAACCACCAACGTGCGCTCGGCCCACTACCGGAAACCAGTTACACCGGAAGTCGGTTGCACTTCACTTATACGACACCATATGGCGCTACGTTTTTGCGAGAGTTTAGGCGCTACATGTAAACGGTGTCGCATCGCCTTTCCCAAATGCGCTTGGAAATGCGATGCGCCACTGTCGCATTCATGTAAACGGGGCTTATCTGCGGCCTCCTCTAATAGCACCCCGAACCGCGTATCGAGAGCGGGCAAGAAGTTGCCCGCAATCATAGCGCGCAATATTTCGAGACAAGGGGGAGGGTTAAGGGAGGGGTCGTGTGGCCGTAAGCAACGCTTAGGTCTCGCAAGCAACGCCGCGGTCCTGCTGCTACGGAAAACTGCAATCACTGCGCTGAAGTGGAGACCTTCGAACGCTTGCTTCTGAGGTGCAGTGCGTTCGAGGCACCGCGATTGGAACTCATGGGCTGCTACCGCGCGCACGAGCTCCCGGCCGCCAGCGCCGAGGCGCTCTTATGGCGATGCAGTCCCCCTCGCGCTTGGGAGGCTACTGACATAACACCGTGTGACTTCGAGCAGCCGGGCCTCGCCACCCGGCTACTCTACGTGATCTACCTGTGCCGGTGTGTGGAGCCGTGTGTCAAATTATCTCAAGGAGATCAATCCACAAGCGAACTACCAACAACTCTGGTAATTAAACGCTTTGCTACTCATTACAACGTCGCCTCATTTCTGTCTGAGGCTCTCTCCGCTGCTGGTCAAGCTACAGACCGCTGGCCACAACGCCACCTCTACGGTCAATGGTGCCCGTTCGTAAATAGCGGCGCTAGTGGTTAGATCGACCGTAACACTGCTTAACTGCGGTGCGATGTAACGGTGCGTTGGGATGATCTAAGCCGAATTCTCCGCTGCCTTGTTTGATTACTGCGTTGCGTTTCTGTACTCAGCTTTACCAGCATTTTTTTTTTAGTGTAGAGAACAAAGCGGCTAAAAACTGTTGTAGTCGCCAAGTTCGGGTGTGCGCGGAGACAGTGTGTGTGCCGTAAAGAAAGCAGCACTGAAATAAGCCATGAATTTTAAATTGTTGCGTAAACCGGAGTTGCTGGAGCTTCTGAAAGCGTTGCGTCTGGATGTATCCGACGCACTCAGTAAACGCGAGTTGATCCAGGCTTGTCTTGCAATGGAGGACGATGATGGCGAGCTAATATAATGCCTTTAAATAATTTGGGAGAGGGAGATGACGAAAAAAAGAAACAGGCAAGTGGAAGAGAAGAACGCGAAAGGCAAGAGCGAAAAGAGCGCGAAAAGCACAAGTTCGCACTGGAAATGATGCGACTTCAGCTAGAGCCGGAACGCGTTCGAGCGGCACGGTGGGCGACAAGGCGTCAAATTCAGGAGAAAGCTTTACCCAACGTCCCAAAGCAGGTACCGTTGATGAGAGAAGGTCATAAAAGACCGGGCTCTTGACTTTGTGTCGGCAGCTTGATGCACACGGACGGGAAGGGATGACAGAGGCCGTAATTAGTGAAGTCATTTTGGAATATAGAAATGATCGGTTGGATCGAGATCGAATATTTCGGGAAGCTGGTTCTAAAAGAGAGGCTCATGAAGGCAAAGTTGGCGGGATATAGACGCGTCAGCTCAAGAGATTGAATAACTGAGACAGAGATGAACCAGAGTAAAAAGAGAGCGAAGATCGTGAACGTGCGAAACTAAAAGGGTACAAAGTCGCGAGGTTGGTTCCCTCGAGAGCTTGCGAGTTCGCATCAAAGGCAAGTAGATCAGCAAACGACAGTTTCAAGCGGCGAACGTGAGCGAGAGGCGCAGCGTGTGGAGAGCGTCCGCGCAACCGCGTTACAGCCAAATGTCCCCGCTGCGAAGTCAGTCGTCCTATTAAACCGAAGCTTTCTTTGCCTCTTCCTTTGACTTTCCCACTGCTGCTGCTGTCTAGCACACCGCGTCGGGGGTGTTTCAGAAGCACGGCAGAGGAAAGGCAATGCAAGGAACTCGTTTTGGACCTTTGGAGCCCCCTAGGCATCGCCACATTCGCCTCTTGACAGCTGTAATGATCCGTGATCACCGAAAAATCATTGCAAAAATTACAGCGCCGACCATTCTACTTTCCCTATACTCCCCTCCCCATACAAGGGGAGGAGGGTATAGGGAAAAGGTGACGTAAGAAGGTAAGGGAATGCTACTACTATGGGGCTCTTGCATGGCCCAGGGAGCGCTGCGAAGGATGGATGGATCAGACTAGTAGAGAGGACGGTGCATGTGGTATAGACAGAGCCGTAGTCGCAGAGACAAAGAGGCGCCTTGAATGCTGGCGAGCGGCACTTGCGGATGGACCCCAATGACCGCTTATCAGTGCAGCGCATTCTCTCCTTTTCTCTTCTCTTTCTTTTGGTGTTCTTTGCTTTTCCTACCTGTGCCTACTTTGCTCGATAGGTAGGCAATAGAGCGTCATTCTGGCTTGGGCGTGGTTGCCGCGTCCACCCGATACAAAGGGTTGGCCACAATATCATCATCATCATCATCATCATCATCATCACCATCATCATCATCGGATGGATGGATGTTATGAGCGTCCCCTTTGGAACGAGGCGGTGGGTTGCGCCACCAAGCTCTTGCTATTATAGTGCCTAAGATCCTACCTAGCGTAAGCAACGGAAAAAGAAAAAGAACATTATGAAATACCACGCCCAAATTTTCTGATCCCCTATTGCGAACTGTGCTTTTGGGCGTCTCCGTCTTTCGTCGTTTCCCTACTTTTCTTCCACCAATCCTCCAATCACCTCTTACTAATGCCTACTACGGACATGTTTGCTTTACCACTGCTCCCGCTGAACCCAAGGGCTTCAAGGAGGCCCGTGGTGCCTAAATCGAGCGCTGGGTAGACGTCTTCACATTCTAATGGTGTGGTATGGTATTCCTTATGCGATGGCGCACACCCACTGTGGGGGATTGGCCAAGATTTGGATGAAACTGGCAATCTTTATGAAATACTAAAGTTGGTAAAGCTAACTGGAGGAAATGAACAAAAATAAAATGTTTAAGAATTCAAGACAATCTCTTTGTAGCAACTATAAATTCCTCCACGGTTGAGCAAATATCCCTGTGGCCCTTTCCAAGAGAGGAGGCTCCTAGAGAGAGGATATTTATAATTGAAGAGGCTAAACCAAGCTGTGTAAATCTTGATTCTAGTATATTTCTTTTTAAAGAAGTAAAACGGCGGCAAAATATGAAAAAATGATCTATTGTTCCATCTTCTCCACAGACTGGGCACAGAGGGGAGGGCATCAGACCAGCCCTGTGACGATAGAAGTTTAATTTTGGTATTCGACAACGTAATCGGGTAAAGATGACTTCAGTTTTTCTGGTGTGAAAGGAATTTTCGGGCCAAAGGAATAGGAGGTGTCGATAGTCTGAAAAATTGGCTACAGCTGGGTTCAAAAAGTCTCGAATAATTGCATATCTCCTGAATCTAGCAGTCGTCAGGTAAGCTATTGTAGGAAGTAATGGTAATACAGGGCCACTGAGGGCCGCTCTCGCGAGACTGCCAGCCATTTCGTTCATGACTAATCCTTTATGTCCAGGCACCCAAAGCAATCTAATTAAATTTATGTGGGCAGGCACTAGAAAATGAAATGTACGTAAAAAGTTAGTGACAGCATTTGCTGTGAGCGAGGAACATAAGAATAAAGAATCTGTTATTATTACTACCGCCGATATTGACGAATTTAGTTTGCGTAAGGCTGGAACTACAGCTAGGAATTCAGCCAAAAATACGGAAAGGACGTCGGAATCCTGATTGCAAATGACCAGTCTAGAGCGGGAGAGAAAATGCTAATTCCAGATTTTTATTTCACACTGTGAGGTGTCTGTTGCAATGACCGTACTTATAGATAAACTAAATAAATAGTCCTGTAATAAGCCGTTTAATATATTATAAGAGAGAAGTTTTGCATTATTTGGGTAGATGTCATCATATATAATTTGTAGGTTCTCTCCGACATCACAAATAGTCGATACCTGCCAGAGACGTACATTTAAGGGATTGATCAATGTTTGTACGAAGACCACCTGTGGTGTATGAAAACGATGCCAGTGTACTCCGAGCAAATGTGCAGGCTGGGAAATGAATATATACTGCAATCTTGTAATAGGGGATACATACAATTTTAAGACTGTTTGCACCGTCAGTAAACGAAATCTACACAATATTGAGGGCAACCTGACTTCTTGGTGTAGTATTTTATTGGCAACACATTTCGGTAATCTGCAACACAGTCGTAGGGCTTCCCGCTCAAGTAGAACAAGGGGACGTAATTTATAAGCTGGAGCATCAGAAAATAAAACACATCCAAATTCTAAAATGGGCCGCACATACATTTGTATATCATTAAAAGTGGGTCTCTCCGCATTCCGGACCGACTGTGGCACAGCTTACGTAGCATACTAACTGCTCGCACTCCCTTTTTAACTATATGGTCAATATGGGGCCGAGCCAGCTGAGGGAGCCGTCATATACTACACCTAAATATTTCACCGACTCTACTTGAGGTACAGTCTCGAGGCGATAGGATATCGATATGTTAACGGGATTGCTAAGGGGGAAAACCAATATCGAGCATTTTCTAACGTTAAGTGAAAGGCGAATTTTGTTTAACCAGGTTTCTATGGTGTTGAGGTAGTTCTGCAGCCGATAATATAGACAGTGAATATCACTGTCTGATGCGAAGAAAGCAATGTCATCCGCATATACGTATGTTTGTACATCTTGATGAAGAGGAATGGAACACATCAGAATAATAAATAGTATTGGTGAAGTGACAGCTCCTTGAGGGACACCTCGTGATTGATTATATATACTCGAGGAAGCGCCTCTTAGACAGCAGTAAAATGTTCTTGCGTTTAAAAATTCACCAATCCAGTTTGAAAAATAATTTGGAATCTCTAGATTTCGCAATATATCTAATAAAATTAAGTGTTCTACACTGTCGTAGGCTTTGGAAATGTCTAATGTCACAAGAGCACTTATTTGCTTCTGTTGCCGTGCTAATTTTGTTCTACTTTCTAAGTCCACGTGAGCATGCCAAATTGAACATGATGGTCGGAATCCAATTTGGCAGGGGCTAAGCACGTTTTTGTTCTGTATAAATTTAATCATACGGGCATGTAGAATTTTTTCAATTAATTTAACCAAATTTGAAGTTAGTGCAATTGGCCTAATGTTATCTATTGTATATCCGTCCCCATGATTTTTAACAATAGGGATGACTTTAGCAATTTTACACGCAGACGGAATCCAGGAGAATCAAATTGAGTAATTTACTATAGCTAAAAGGTCATCAGAAGCTTCCTTAAATAAAATTGTTTTCATAGTAGATGTTACCCCATCCACGCCGGGAGCTGAATCTGGAAGTCGCTCCACGATTTCAGCCAATTCTAACATGGATATTTCTGTAAAATCATCTGATGCCCTTCGTAAGCGAGAACCACTTGGTAAGGCAGAAGAAAATCCAATTTCTAATCCCTTCGCGATTTCTTCTAGTGATTGTTTCATTTCATCGCTACTTAAGATTATAGAGTCAATGTTAATTTGACGCGGAAGAACTTTTCTACCGCGGAGAAAACGGAACAATGCACGCTTATTTTTATTGTTAGACAAGAAATCAAAATGCTTACAGTCGAATTCATCTTTGACTTTAGAAAGTGTATGTTTAAAGACAGCTCGAAAAAATTCAGAGTCAGTCCAATTTTTGGGACTCTGGTTATGCAATAATTTTTTCCAAGCAGCTTTTCTGTTTCTGTAGTCTCGAGTGCATTCTTCATTCCACCAAGGACTGTAAGAATTTATTTTATTGGCTCTAATCTCAAATTGAGCCTTTTTTTAAGAACTTTCCGAAGCGGAACAGATAATCGTGGTTTTTTGTTCTGTAGGCGCATCAGACAGAGGTGAAAGAACATTTCTTAAGCACTTTTTTAAATGTTGTAATTTACGACAGTTCGAACCTGGTCACTCATAAATGTTACAGGACGTGCAACGTCAAATACTATTGGAAGGTGATCACTGCTTGTCGAACAATCAATAGTCGACCAAGAAGTTACGGAGAGACTTGGACCACAGAATGTAAGATCTAGTGAAGAGTAAGATCGGCCTCTCACAAACATAATAGATCCGGAGTTTACACACGTTAGTCGATTGTCCAACGACCACTTCCAATATCGGGTGCCACACAAATATGTTCTTAAACCCCATGACATATGGTGAGAGTTGAAATCACCTGTGATTACGATGTCACGCCCACAAGATTTAATAACGCTATCCAGTGGGCTAGTGTCCTGTACTCCAGATGGAAAATGTGCATTAACTACGGTAATGGGACAACATCCCGGGAGAACCAGCTCTATCGCAAGGGTTTCACACTCTGGAGTAGAAAGCTGAA
This sequence comes from Dermacentor variabilis, assembly GCF_050947875.1. Classification (NCBI taxonomy): domain Eukaryota; kingdom Metazoa; phylum Arthropoda; class Arachnida; order Ixodida; family Ixodidae; genus Dermacentor; species Dermacentor variabilis. Next base: position 114,893,167 of record NC_134578.1, on the reverse strand, counting down.
ATGAAATTTTAGCCTTATGGCAAATTTTAGATGAGATAAATGTAATCAATCCGCCGCCTCTTGTAGGACGGTCTAGTCGAAATGATCTGTAGAATTTCATTTGAAAAGATTTCTCAGGATTTAGCCACGTTAATCAGGATTAACTTGAGAAGTTAGAAAAGTTAAATCTACTGAAGCAGAATATAAAGAGCGGCAGTTCCACTGAAGCTCTTTTAGTGATCCTATATTTTGGAAAGTGCCGCAGTCGAAACTGCCTTCTGTAGAATGCTTTCCTCTAGCACAGCACTGAACTGACTTTTCTTAGCTTTTGGGTGAGGACCGGGGGAGGAGTCTTCATTAATAGAAGACATGGTTGTTTTATATGCTCGAACATTTTGTTCCACCTCTGTCATCTCCAAATCTGTTTTAATCAGATTACAAGTTGTAGTGCCCGTGGAAGAAGGAGTTGAAAGTGCAATATCATTATTGCAAGGATTGGAATCTGATCTTTTATGGTTAGTTTGGTGCTCAGGATCAACTGTTTGCGTTGTTACAGGAGCTGGGCAGGTAGTTTGCATCAAATGAGATAAATGACTAGAAACGGCCTGTGAGATGCATTCACCAAGGCTCATTGCCAACCTTTCCATAGCTTTTGTAACTGCCTTTGTAACAGCGGCCTCAATAGTTGCAGTAAGTGATAGGTCCGCGGTAAGATTTTGTCTGCCTTGTATCCCCGCATAGCCAGATGCCCTCGCTTTCACAATGTTTATGGCCTCCATCCTAGAGCAGCGTCGTCGATAAATTATTTCAATCACCTGTAATTCTTGAGCCCTAACAGAACAATTTAAATAATTGGCTGCATGATTTCCATCATAGAGACAGCATCGCTCTTCTTGGGCACTACAATCACTTTGAGCGTGTTCTTCCCCACATGCGCGACAACGTTGTCTTGATTTACCATACTATGGCCATACCGCCAGCAATTACGGCATTGAATCGGACGCGACGCAAGGGGTTCAACTCTGAACACAAGGGGCCACACCTTTAGCTCTGATTGGCAGGAAGTTCCAGCAAAAGTTGCGATCACCGATTCTCTTGGGACCCGCTTAATGTCTACCACTTGATTGCATCGGTAAACAGCAATTACTCCAGTCCCAGACAATCTCTCTAGTGTTTCAGCGGGAGAAACATCAGCATCGGCACCTCTGACTATTCCCTTAGTCAGGCGAGGTGAGCAGGGATGTAGGCACTCACTGGTAATGACGCGAATAATGAGCACTTAAGCAAATCCGCGACACAGGACTGGTCTGACGATCGACACACGATATCTCCGCGGCCAAACTGCCTCGCTACCGTGATGGTCTGGTATGAAGAGGTAGCAGCATGCAGAGATTTCCGGATCGCCTGGGCGTTGGTCAGAGGTATAAAGCCTCCATTGGAAGGAACCAGAGCCACCGGGATGCTGCTCACACCACTGCGGATGAACAAATCTAGAGGTAATTCATCCGTTGGAATAGAGGCCGCCCATGGGGAAAAACCCCTGCCGGGGGAGTTTGTGGCGACTAGCCTATGATGAAGTTGGCGTTAGAATCAGTGAGAGCTCAACAAATAAGAGTAGTAAAACCTAATATCACCCCAAACCAGGCCAAGTGACGGAAGCCGCAGCGAACGTAGAACGTGAAACGTGCTCCGTTGTTTTCCTAGCTTTACCGCAGCAAGCACATGCTTCTTCTTCCTTCTTATATCTCGCTCTATAGGTGGGTGTTCTAAGGCATCCCGATCCCGCTTCGAAAAGTAATGAGCTTCCCTTTGAGTTATCATAAATGGTTTCTTTCCTGATTTCGTCTTTTCCTCTTAAGTAGTTACTCATGGCAGGTTTCTTTTTCATTGCCGCCACCCATGAGATTATTTCAGCCTCTCTGACTTTCCGCTTGACCCTCTTTGTTGTTGTGTTGCCCACCATACAGGCCGCATACTTGCTGGTAAGCTTCATAGTTATTTTCCTGGTGATGCCAAAAATCGCCTTCTGTCCTGAACTGGGCAAGCTCGGTCATCTGCTTCGGAAAGCAGCTTTACAATATGGACCCACCACTTTCGGTTTTGTTGTACCACGGCTTGCAGCGAATATCGGGCGCCGAAGATTTTTTCAGGGGTGGTACGCTGCGTAAAGGCAATAAATTATGCAACGCCGAATACGTGTACGCCGTTCAAGCGGCGAAGCGGCGAAGTTTTAGCGGGCTGTCAATCGCAAGTGGAGGGAGTCGCGTACGAAGTTGAGCTTCAGGTAAGGTTTGCATGCTGCTAGATTCAGGCGCACAAACGAGAGGAAATGCTTGCTATAAATGAATTCAGAGCAGCGATAAGCAGACATCATGTGTACGAAACTGCTCAGCGCACCACGGTACGCGCCGCCATGGCAGCGGTCTTTCAGCACGCAGCGATGTCCGAACTGCTCGAGCGCACGATCGTACGCACCGTGACGGCAGCAATCTTTCGACATGCCGCGAAGCGGCAGGCCTCCTGCAATCTTCGTTGTCTGCATGCCGCTAGACAAGTAGTGATGCCTGCACTGTAGCCATCTGTCCCTTTAGCAACTGATCAATAACTGATGCAATGCATATGAGTTAGCAGTAACGTACGTGCGAATCGCGGTGCAGCGCGAGCTCGTGCGCTGCTCGCTTGATGTAGCTTTTAATGACAGCGCTCGAACATCGATGTGCTGCAATCAATACTACCTTGCCACGCTGCCTGAACGTGCTGGCTTGAGGTCAAGGATGAGCACATTTAACTATCTAACCTGTGCTGCTCGTAGTGAAGTAGTGAATTGTCATCGAATCAGCCCAACCACTTGTGCTCATTTGGAGACACCTGCTCACTTCACCACCAAAAAGCGGTTGAATTATTAATTGTCGCTGTGGCCGGGTCTCGAATCGTGAATCACCAGCCATGTCTGCTGCTATGTCGGCCAGCGGTCGGGACTGTAGGTGCCAAAGACCGAATTTTTATAACGCAGATAATCAAGCAAGCTTCAAGACAGGCGAAGCAGTCAGCATGGCGCGAAGTTTGGCTTACCCAGCGCGACGAACTGCAGCTATCCAGCGCGCCTGACGCTGTGTTTCGTGAGGCTTTGAAGGAAAACGGTAGAATCTGATGTTGGGATTCAAGCCTTCTTATTCATGGCAGCCCACGACGCAGAGGTAACGACGGTGACGTTTTTTCGAGGCCGAGCTGGGTCTCTTCGGATCGGCGTCGCCGATTCCTTCTGCTCTCACGGAGAGTCGGTTTTCGTTAAACTATAGGCTGCGGCGAGCTCGCAGCGTGGTCGGCGTGGTCTGAGAGAAGTGACGAGCTTTTTCGCACTCGCAACAGGGCAGAAAAAAGCGCGAATCGACGCAAAGCTCGGGCCAGAAACGTATTTACGAAGAGAGGTGCCCCCATGCCCATGCCAGTACTTCCCAACTTCACACCAATGACGGTGTTGACGTGAAGAATACTTTTACAACATGCTACCTTGACCCATCCTCGAAAAGATTAGCCACACTAAGCCTGGTATCCGCATGATCCGCTTCGTCCACGACTTCCTCAGCGACCGCACCATACGCATCGTGGAAGCGGACGCCCAGCCGTCTAAAGCTTATCCCGTGTACCGAGGCGCCCCTCAAATTTCCATCCTGTCTCCAACACTCTGCAATTTGGCTATGAAACACCTGTCCCTCTTCTCCACAAATTCCCGGCCTTAAGCACGCCATATAAAGCGGTGGCATCACGCTCTGTTGGGTCAGAAGAAGCCTGGGCGAACAAGAGATTACCATACAAGGTGGTCTGGACGTCATCGATTCATGTACTCGTACATTGGGACTTGCATGCTACTCGCAAAAATTGGGTACATTACTGTCCTCGATTTCCACACTAACAAACGCGAAACCTACAGGGCCCTCATCCCGACGCAGTGTCGCAGTGTCGTACATATCCTCGGCTGTACGTGGCAGCAAGACGACGGCGACACCGAATGGGTTCGGCAAACACTAATTCAAATCAGTCAGGTCACCTTGATGATGGCTTGTATTACCAAGAGGCGCTCGTGTCTCCGTGAGCACGAGCTCATCAAAACTGCAGAGGCTACCTGCTATTCACGCGTCATGTACTGCCTGCCCTATGTCACCCTCACAAATACTCAAAGCCGCCGTCTGGGAGCACCACTTCGAAAATTCCGCCGTATAGAAGTGGGAGTACTGGCGTTCAAGAAACTGCAACCCATCACGCGCTCAAAGAAAGGGTGCAAGCCCGCCTCGAGTCCCAACAACTTCGTCTCTGCACTTCATATGGAGGCCGCGAAATCGTCCATGCTATGATGACAGTAGCTTGGCTGCCACACCTCTAAGTTCTCCGCCATGGGACATGGTCCCAAGACTTACTATCGTACCCATACCAAGGAACATGAGTCCAAATCTAGCAATGGAGGTCGGCAAGCCCGAGCTGACCTCTTCAGAACACTTTCTAATGGGAATATTATGTGGACGCTCCTAACATCGCGGACATCACGGCTGTTTTGGGATCACGCGGCAACATCGAGCGTCATCACGAAGCAGTCCCATCCTCCACTGACGCTGAAGTTCTGGCCATAACAGAAGCCATTTGCCTCTACTCCCATGACGCGCATACAATTACGGCTCGCAGAGATAGCGATAAGGCCGTTAGGGCTTTAGAATATTAGACTGTATTGCCCCACCTTCGAGCGACATTAGCTTGCTTAGACGTCCTGCTAGAGTCAGCAACCTGGTCATACCCTAGCTCGTGAATCATTTACACCGATCGGCCCTTTATCATGACCGCACCCTTATTGGCCGAGGACGCAGCGGGCCTAGCAATGAAAGCATCGTCGTGCACGACTCGAAGCACTGCGCAAGGACGCACCTACCCGTTGAATTGTTTTGAAGTATCTGAAGCTGCGGAAAGCCGCAGTAGGACGGCACTGCTGCTCTGGGAAATAGACAAAGAAGGGGCATGTAACCGCTACTATACAGTCAAAGTGGTGGAGGTTATGTCCATGCTTTGTTAGGAAGAAGACAGGCTTTTGGAACACACAACTTCTGTCGGACATCGACTTCTAACGAAGGGGCCATCGTCGTCCGGTGCTGCTGCGGCATTTTTGACGATTACTCGTCAGGCGATATCGTTCCGTATATTTGACCGACTTCTTTGTGCGTGTGTGTGCTTTGTGCTTACGGCGTTGTTGTGGCATCTCGGGCAAAGGCAAGTTGGGTGCTCTTCCGAGTGGGTGCTCGCATCAATGTGCCAAGAGAAAGAAGTTTAATCCTGGCTGTGCGCAGAGTGAATAGCCTATGGATACAAACACTGGCTTTTCGGGTGTCTGTTTCTTTCTCCTCGGTGAGTAACGCATGGTGGACGTCAGCTGCCTTTAATTTCCCACGTGATTTTGTCCCTGTGTGCCTACGTCGGACGTTTGAGTTGCTGTACATCTGCGCTCCTACTGCGTGCGGCGCGTTTCAGGGAGGGCTGCGGCCTGTCCCGGAGGAGCAGGCAACACGCTGCAATCCTCCATGACCGGCTGCTTTGTGTAGCAGCCGGCAGGAGGCGACACAAGTTCGTGCTTGCGCCGTCGCGGCAGCAGGTCGCATCCCCGCAAATGAAGGCAACTTGGCACTTTTTTCTTAAAAGCTGAGCAATTAACTGTGGTAAGTGTTACACTGAACGACGTAGATTCCAGAATGCTATCTTATTGCAGTATGTTAGCCACTATATTGCAGAGTTAATGCGCAAAATCTTTTTTTGAACACGTTAAGCGAAATACGCACGTTCCTGTATAGGGGAACCAGCGCTGGAGTTTCCACGACGCCTGCAGCGCCACCCTGGCGGTCAGAACGTGCACAATGCAGCCGCTCCCGCGGACGAGATTTGCTAGTGGTAGCGGCGTTGCGTGCGCTGAAAGTCGAAGGAAAACAAAAGGACGCCGACGGTGCTGTTGTGTATACAGGTGTCACAACTACGTCGGAATGAGGGAGGATGTATTCTTCTGCGTCTTTCCATCTAAACCCTACGAACAAGAACGGAGGCGGTGTTGGATCCAAGCAGTCAGGCGAGCGGAGTAAGTTCCCGTCTTGTCGCCCTGTCAAGCGCTGTCGGGATGGTTCATAAATCGTATTTCGCGTGTGTGCTTGGTTTATTCGATAGTGAAGACGGTCAGCCGTGGCAGCCAGTACCTAACAGCAGAAGCTGAAATCGGCATTTCGGAGGAAGCAAAATGAGCAATAGCATGCACCATCCGGCATATGTACCAACCATTTTTCTTTCGCAATACCACCGCCAAGCTCCTTCCAATGCCACCCCACCAAGCGAACGATACGAAAGGTAAATAGTTTCCATTCATTTCCAAGAATTATGTGGCAGGGATGCTGCCTTGTAATACGACTTGTGTGCGCATACTGCCGGCGCACGCGCGACTAAGCCGCGTATGTGTTTTTAAAAATGCGCATGCTGATGAGGACTCGGCGCTGAGATGCATCCGGTAAATTTATGTAATTAGTGCTAAATGTAGCCAGGGTTGTTATGGATCAAGTAGCGGAGCACTCAAACCTTTGCTTGCCCGAGTCAGCTGATGCGATAAAGCTTTCTTCTCAATTGACTGCTGTGGCGAAGTAACAACAGAATTTCTTACGTCTAACCAGAGAAGTACGGAATGTCTTCAGGCCAACTAATACTTCCGAAACCATAGCGCAGCAAGACCGGCGCCGTAGCTGCTAGATTTGCGAAGGCAGGCTGCCACACAAGCATTGGAACGGCACACGGCGCAACCTTTAAATAGACGCACGTGCTCGCCGCGACACACTGTGAAAAGTATATAAAGTTTAAAAATCTTGTTTCGTCATTTCTTCACTTGATGGCGCAAGCTTCTTTACGAAAACTGTCCACTTGAAGCGGCGCGAAAACGGAAACATGCGAACTATGAAACGGCCGCGGACGTGTCGTCTGGTCGAGCGGCTGGAGTATGCCGCGTTTCCTCGCCAGGGCGGCGTGCAACGCACTTTTTTCGACGCGCCGCCTATCCAGCGCTGGTCCCCCATTGCTCCTACTTGAAAAAGAAATTTACGCAGCCAGACGAGAAACAAAGAGAGAGAGAGAGAGAGAGAAAGCCCCCGTTACGTTGTTTGCTTCCGCGGGCAGAGTAGCTGTCGTCTGCTCGACGCGCCGTCGTTGTTGCGTCGTTTGCATCGTTTCCGTAGCTCTTTCTCGATTTTGCAGACTATAGGGCGCTGGAAAATAAAATCGATCTTTCCTCCGCCGAGTATTAAAACTATACGCAGTGGACTGAAACGCCTGTCAAAGCTTCTTGCGGCTGGGGTAGGTTCTCCGACGCGGCAAGCGTCCCGCCTGCGCGCAGGGCCGCTCATTCAGGTGAAGGCGACGGTAGCACCAACAACTCTTCATTAAAGAGAAAAGCCTCAGCGAGGAGGACCCACGCCCCTATCTCTCATTCCTGCGATAGCCCAATTAGGGTCGGCAGTAGCTGAAAATAAAAAAAGAAATAAAATAAAGCCGCCTTACAGTTTACGGACGTTAAACACCGCCATTCATTTCAATCTTATTTCTCCCGACAAAATACTTTTTTTCTTTTTCACCTAGCAAGCATTCATTGGGGACCCCAGCATTAACTTTCGTCATGCTCATTGTCACTGAATATGTATACGTTGCTCGGGATTGCAAGGTCTCAAATGGAATACACTATTTACTAGATACGGCTTAATGCAAACAAACATATTTGTGCGTCTCTCTCTCTCCGCTCCGCCTCCCGGGCAAAGCATATAAGCTGCGCGCCTGCTAAGATTGTCCTAAGCGAACGAACAAATTTGCCTTCGTGATGCGTTGTCCACAAACGGTGTCTTTGCATGCTTTATTTATTCTGAGTCTACGCTTCGGATCTGTCCAACCGATGGGCAGCAGTGCGTCTCACCAGATTGCATGCTGGTCCCAGCGCCTCCCTGACATTGCGTTTTTCTCTTATAGCGATTCCACAAATCAGCCAATTTAGCGTTGAGGCTTCGTACAGCTTGTGAAAACATGTACTGAGGAGCGTTAAAAAAAATTGGAGGACGCTTAAGCTTCGCCTTCAAGAGTGGAACGCGACAGCGTTCCCGTCGACCCGCCAAGGGGTGTAAGACAATGGGCTACGGCGCAGCGACTACGCGCCCCGCATCGGACGCGGTGGGCGTCGAGCAACGCAGCGTTCGGCGCGTCAACAAAATGTGCGCCTGAGCAAGCGACGCACGCCTGAGCCTTAGAAACAGCTCGTACCTAAGGCAACACCGCGTTCACTAGAGGCGCTTTTGTACCGCTTTGACGCATCGAACTCGTGGCTCAGTACAAGGCGTTTAAGGGTGTTATCGCACCTGTTTTGACTGAAGTATACAACGAGGCTTACGCGAACAAACATCTACCGCCGTCCTTTTTGTCAGCACACACGGTCCTAATACCAAAAACTGAAGACCCAATCAAATTACGTAACGTCACATCGTATAGGCCGATTAGCCTGACAAATATAGACTATAAAATATTAATGAAAGTATTGGCTAACAGGTTGCAGACCGTAATAAAAGATTTAGTCGGTCCACATCAAACGTGCGGAATAAAAGGAAGGACAATTATGACAAATATACACATAGCACGATCAATCCTTGAATGCTGTGACGCAATGCAACTAAGTGTCGCTATGCTGCAGGTTGACCTTGAGAAGGCATTCGACCGCGTGCCGCACGATCTGCTTCTATGTATGCTTGAATATGTGAATGTAGGCAATGTGATCAGCGAGGGTGTGCGGATGGCTTACGCCGGATGTACGACGAGATTGATAATAAACAAATCAGTAGGTGAATACATACCAGTACAGCGCTCGGTCAGACAAGGGTGCCCATTATCACCGCTTCTGTTTTGCATATATATTGAGCCCTTTTGTCTAAGCGTAATTAGGAACAACGCGATACGTGGATTTCAGTTACATCAAGCCGAGGTAAGCCTTCTTGCTTACGCTGATGACATTGCAGTTTTCTGTGCTAATCATGAAAGTATAATGCATACCGTCAATGCTGTTAAAAGTTTCTGTCAAGCAAGTGGCAGTGCAGTAAACTGGGACAAGTGCGTTGGGTTCTGGCATGGGGAATGGGACGTCGCACCAAGGATGTTTTTGAACATTAAATGGCAAGAAACACCGACAAAATACTTAGGAGTACCCCTACAGTACTACTCTGATAATGAGCCTTATTGGAAAAAACAAACAGAGGTGTTACGTGAAAATGCACAAAAGTGGAAAGGATGGGATAAGTCGATTTTCGCACGGGCCACGACGTGCAACCTATTTCTTGTAAGCAAGCTATGGTATGTAATGCAAGTTTTGCATTGCAGCAGGTTAAATGTACAAAAAATGCACAGAGTGTTCGCGGTCTTTATCTGGAGCTCTCTATGGGAAAAAACGAGCCGAACAAATCTGTTTAAAAGAGGGAGTGATGGTGGGCTTGGTCTAGTGCATCTGTATGTGAGACAACTCGTCAGTCGATTTGTTTTTCTCAGAGATGTAGATCATACCTTTCTCAGAACTATGATTCAACTGAGGCTGGGTAAAGTGCTACCAGAGTTTGTTGTGTCTTCGGTGTGTCAGCAAGGACCAGTACGAGGATATCTAAAAGAAGTGGTGTCATCTTTCCGCTTCTTATCGGTGCGTTTTTGTTTGCAATATTTGACAGATGTGTCACGCAAAAAACTGTACAAGGACCTTGTGGATGTGTTATTTCCTGTGCCATTGTACCGTGAATTATACTGTGCAGGCAAAGGAAAAGATGTTTTGAAACGCGTTAAAAAAATGCTAGTTGCGCCAGGGGTTAAAACCTTTTTTTTTAAGCTGCACACAGGAACCTTACCTGTTAAAACATGGTTAGAAGAAAAGGGTTTATTTGTTCCGTGGGGTACCCATTGTTTGTTATGCAAAAAACCAGAGACAATTGAGCATGTGTTTTTAGATTGCTGGGGTGGAGTGTTCTTCTGGGACATCTTACAGAGAACCTTGAAAAAAGAGTTGCCATTAAGTCCGCACGGAATCCGTTATCTCACGGTCGAAAACGACGATGGTGTACCTTTCGATCTGGTTATGCTCCTGGGCCTGCACAGTATATGGCGAACTCGGACTGCTGTACACAATGCGGATATTGACGCTAGACCGGTTCGCGAATATTTTTGCGAATCAGTGTCCTATTTTGTCGAAGTGCAGAAGGTGCAGTCGTACGTACCAGAGTGGGTTCCAAGATTAGAAATGTTGTTGCAGATGCCGAAATACTGATGGCTTGTAGTCAGCAAACAGCTGACGGTTCTCGGTACTATTATCTTGTTAATCTGTTCTTCTGATCTCGTAAACTCTGTGAAAAGCGAGGCAATAAAGAAAAAAAAAAGAACTCGTGGCTCAGTGGTAACGTCTTCGTCTCACACTCCGGAGACCCTGGTTCGATTCCCACCCAGCCCATCTTGGAAGTTGCTTTTTATTTATGAAGTGCCTGCCGTGATTTATCGCTCACGGCCAACGCCGCGGACGCCGACACCGACGACACCGGCTTTTCTGCGACACGAGCTCCTTAACGCTATCGCCTTAAAAGAACGCCACCCTTATAGGCCAATGTTGAAATATTGGGCTCTCTCTCGAGTGGTGCTTCACCTGCATTCGAACGGTTCTTCAAACATTGCTCTAGTTATGCTGTTATTGTGGTTAATTGTTGTTCCTTGATTTCGTACGTTCGCCCTTAATGAGTGCGTAGTTCGCATGGAGAGGGCGAGAGTGCCCCTCTGCGTGTACAACACTTTCTTTTACCACAGTATTCTTCTTACTTTTCTAGTCACGATCATGTAGAAGCGAATTGAAATGATGCGGCAGCATAGCATACCGCTCCCGTTCTCACTTTTTAGGCGAAAGGTAGGGCATTTCAACTCCTGCTTTCAGCTGAGTTGTAGCCACAAGAGATAGAATTATTCAGCTCGCGGCAGTTCTTGACGTCTGTAAGGATAGCTAAGTACCAGTGCTTTAATCTTGGTGCGCAAAGAAGGTTAGTAATTTTTTGTTGTACAGCCTTAAAAGAGTGCTTCAAACACGAGTTCCTTTTCTTTTCTGTGTGCCCCCGTAGCTTATACCCCTGGGAAACGCAAATGCTGCAAAAAAGCGTTCAAATCGATGAGAATTGAAATCTGCAAGCACTATTGTCTCCTTTTCGCGAGACTCCACAAAGTAGTCAATGGCCAACGAAAAATTTTATCCCCATTGGCTCGATCACAATCGAAAGAGCCCGTATGACACAAGGTATTACGGCTCTCGTAACCTGCCCACGGTAATTGGCAGCAAGAAGTTAAATATAATGGAACGCTTGCTGGTAATCACCTTCTAGGGGAAGGCGGTGTGTTGCTGGAACTCGCTTGAAAAATATATATGCACCGTTGTAATTTTAGAAGTTCAGACTGCCTGACGTTTTCCTCAACTTAAAAAACGCTACATTACGCAGCCTGTCTGCTCAGTTTCTGTGCTCTGGTGTGGCTCGCAATCTAAATAAGGTACGTATGCCTTTGTAATGCAGCTTCAGTGCAATGCGACCATACAGAAGAGTTCCGAGAAGCTCGACGACATGGCGCATGAAAGCAAAAGAAAGAAAGAAATAAAATAAAATAATTTAAAACATTGCAAAGGTAAGTTCTAGTCCTTAAGAACACCTTTTGCCCCGAAGCCTTGTCTACAGAGAGGTCACTCATTCATTTAAGTCGCAGGAAACTACATCAACACCTATTGCAGCAGACATGGAGCAGACGAACTATCATTCGCAAGATATCAGCCGTCTAAACGCAGCGCTGTCAGAGGATCCGTACACAAGAGCGGTCCAGAAAGTTAGCAGAGCTATTGGAATAAAGCCCGATGACGTATAGTGAAATAATAAACTCTAATTTATTGGAATTAACCAATTTCCGGAAATCCGACGCGCTGATAGGTGGTCAGTTTTTCGAAGACAGGCTCCATTGACTTGTTCCATCGCTTTGTTCGTGACAGAGGGCGCAATTTGTCAATTTGCCATTTTTGTTTAATAGTATTTTAATATCAGCTTGCTGGCATCACCACTGCGATCTTAATGGCTCTAGGCATGTATAATGCCTATTATTTTCGTGAAACGGTTGGAGTTTTTTCTTGACGAGTGCGTTTCACATTGCTTCATTGTTTCTCTATTTCCCTATGAGAATGCAGTTCAGAAGGAGGGGGCGCAACGAGCGTATCAGCACGTGAGTGCGGGGAAGAAGAAAACGCCGCAAGCAGTTGGCGCATTCACCGGCTTCGTGGCACAGTGACGCTGCTTCAATTCCCAAAGCGGTGAGTGTAATTCATGTTGCTTGCAGTGCGGGGAGCAGATGGAACTCTCCGATTGCCACCGGTTACTTGTCCGAGAATGTTTGCACTTATTCCCGAACGCCAATTTCGTTTCAGCGGATTTCTTGGCGGTCTTCACCTGTGCTCAGTTTAGCGTCTCCAGATGTAAGTGATCTGTTTTTCAGTTGACGCAGTAATAATTTGCGAGGTTCGGGATTTGAGACACGTCCTGTGAATAGCGCCAATGTTTCAGTAAGTGCCAGTGGGATGCCACCAGGCATTTTATTGTTCGGAAACGTTCGGTCAGGACAGTTGCAACTGTTCCACCTCTGGCCCTAATCGCCATACAGAAATGGCTTAGCACGGGCCACAATCGTAATGCTCGCATGCTTAGCCCTTTAGCATCGTGGTCGGAGCTCGTGGAGCTTTGTGAAAGTCTCGGCCATTGGAACCTTCTTGTTCAAGAACCTATGGGCGGATGCTTATTAGTAATTGGTACCTCTCAATCTCCGCTCAGTTTGGTGGCGCTCCGTGCCAGGTCATGCTCCGCGTGTTACCACCGCGCGTCAACCTCACGAGTCATGACATTCTGACACTTGACAGTGGGAATTTGGTCGGGGCCGAAGGAAAAGAAGGTGTAAGGAGACAGAGTGGGTGCGTCACCATCACGCAATAAGAGTAGCACTCGTAGCCTCAGCTTCGATGCCCACTGCGTTAGCGTAGCCGTGGTAGAGTATGCTAGAAGGACAGAGTGAGTCCAGCGGATGTCGTAGCAAGCGCTGCGAGTGACGCAAAAACGCCGAAATTGTGGCGGCGCAGCCGCTGCCTTATCCTGAAGCCCCGGCTGTTTCAGCTGCGCCGATTGGCTGAGGCGATCTGGCGGGCCGAACCGCTGCCGTCTGCTCGGGGCACCGTCAATTTTGTCGTTTCTGTCGCTCTTTCTCCAGTTTCTTTAAAGCACGTCGGTGGGGAATGAACTTAGCGTTTTCACCACCGAGTAGTAAAACTGAATGGAGCAGAGTGGCACAGCTGTCCAAGCTCGATGCAGCTGTGGTAGGGTCTCAGACGTGACACGCGTCCGGACGACGTGTGGGGCCGCTCATTCAAGTGAAGGCGACGGTGCCGACACCGACATTTCAATGAAGATCGCCTCATCGGGGAACCCGCGCTGGACCCACTCCCCCTATGTAGTACACTCTAGCCGCGATCTTTCCGCAGATATAGTAGGCAGAGTAGGGGCTCCCTAGGCGCTCAGCACGGCGAGTTTATGCCTTCACTTGTAGCCGATATCCAAACGCGCTGTATTGTGGTATGGCGTTATATAGGAAGTATAATGCACGAGAGGGACCTAGAATTAGCGGTGACGTTAGCGGGAGAGCATCGAAATGGAGCAGACTCCGCGTGAAGTGCTTGAGAAGGTGAGCAGCCCGGGCATAGCCGCGTGCCTGTTTTTGATGCGCGTTAGCCCGATGCATTTAAGAAGGAAACATTATGGCCCAATGGGCTCGCTCCCCTTGAGAAGGGCCCTACAGTTGGCAGGTGTCTTCTAGAGAGCTGTATTCTTATTTCTTTTCGAAGGCAATGTCTTCTTAGCTGACTTCGGGCGGATTTGGCATATCTGGGATCCGGGTATCTTGCAACCACGTCTAGAAGAAAAGCGCCCGCCTAGATGACTTGTAAATGTGTAAACATAGAAATTGTATTAAATTACACCTCTTCATGTCCAGAACGCGTAACATTACTCAGCAACTAAGCATGCACTAAAGAAAATTCACGAACGATTACGATACTCCCTAACGCGAATTTTGAGCGCAGCTGTTTATGTGTTTTGAATTTGCAAAACAGGACATAATTTGATTCTGAACGACAGGGTGCTATCGGTGGTGGCGTGGAGCTTCTGCTTGGGTAGCTCGTTTGGCAGCAGCGACAGACGAAGCTTTCCAGCGGTTGCGCCACTCATTATTCAGAAAGAAAGCGTGAACACGGGAATGCGTTGCTAACGCTGAGCGCATTCTCTAGCGGCGGCGGCGGCGCCACAGGCGAATTAGCGCTAAAGTCCCTTGATAACTTGAAACTAGCGACACTCTTTGAACTCTGCCGCCGCCGCGCGACCTCCTCGCCTCCTGCTCGCCCCTTGCGCGTTCCCTCGCGGTAACCAGTTTTTCCTCCGTTTTTCTGCACGACGATTGGTCTCTCTGCCGTTGCCCTTGGAAACGCGCAGATCTTGAGTTTTGCTTGGGTTTTTGTTTTTCGTTAGCGCCATTTTCCTCCTCAACACGGCTGGCTCAGCGCTTTAGCTCGGCGTAGCGTACGTCCTAGGCTGTGTTTCCTGCTCTATGTGTTAGGGCTATGCCGGGCTGTTGCGCATATAACTGCAGCAAGGAGCCTGAAGATGGTTATGCCCTTTTTATGATACCACAAGGAAAGCGTAACGGTTTGCGCAGGAAGCAGTGGCTGCATGACATTGGCCGAAAGAACTTTGTTCCTACAAATTACAGCGTTTTCGCCAGCTTAGGCGTCTTTCTTATAGCTCATAGCAAAGCATCCCATAATGCTGCATTACTTTTTCATTCTTCCGGCCTGCTCACGATCGTTTTTGTTGCGGTTGTCCTCAGTATGCTTAATATTCTGGGGCGGCTCCATCACTTCGCACGTCGCGAACTGTTGTTATTCAGTCGGAAGTGCAGCATTATAGATTCTGCTTTGCGCCATGAAAAAAGTTAGTGGCAAGAGTAACCAGGCTGATGATTATGATGATGATACCCGTGGTATAGCAGGTGATGAGCGTTAGCTATTCAACACTGAGTTTCTTTTTAGGTTTTAAGGTAAAAGGCTTGAGAGCTCTGTTTCAAGGTCGCGTTGTAAAGTGGAAGTATCATGTGACCCAAGGAAGGCCAGAGGTGACCCAGCATGTCCAGCCCTGTATATGAGAATGATTACCCAAGTGAATTAACGAATCATTAGTGATTGACATAAGGTGGATTAGGGAGGATCGAGGTTCAATAGAGTGTATTAAAAATATTAGGGTGGATTAGAGTGCATTAAGAAGGATTAAGATGCATTAATAAAGATTAAGGTAGGTGGAGGAGGATTAAGGCGCATTATGGTGGATTAAGGTGAAGGGTTGATGAAAGGGTATTAAGACCGATTAGGGTGGATTAGGGTGCATGAACAAGGATTATGGAGGATTAAGGTGGTTAAAGGAAGATTAACGTCGAATAATGTGGATTAAGGTGAATCAGGGTTGATAAAGGATAATTAAGGCCGATTAGGATGGATTAGGGTAGATTAATGTGGATTAGGGACCATGGAGCTTGATTAGGTTTGATAGCAGTAGATTAGGGTGTATTAAGGTAGATTGGGACTATGAAGCACGATTAGGTTGGATTAAGGTGCATGAATAAGGATTAAGGTGGATGAAGCGAATTAAGGCGGATTATGATGGATTAGGATTCATAAAGGAGAATTAAGACCGTATAGGGTAGGCTAAGGTGCATTAGGGGCGATGTAGGTGGATTAGGTTTAATTAAGGTGGATTGGGAGTATTAAGCTGGATTAAGGTGGAGGAAGGGGCATTAAGGTGGATTAGGGTGGACTGAGGTGAGTTAGGGTTCATTGAGTATTAGGACCGATTAGTATACCATGATCCTTTTAATGCACGTCAATCCACCGAATCCACATTCATCGACCTTAATCCGCCTTCATTCATTTAATGCACCATAATCCACGAAAGTCCTCCTTAATGCACCGTAATTCACCTTCATCGACCTCAATCTACTCTAACCCTCCTTTATACACTTAATCCTCCTTAATCGACCCTAATGCTCCCTCATTCACTTTAATCCACCCTAATCCACTATAATCGTCCTTAATTCACCTTAATCCATATTCACCTACCTTAGTCCACCCTAATCTTCCTTAATCCTCCTTCATTCCCTTTAATTCACCCTGGCCCACCATAATCCTCTTTATTGCACCTTAATCCTTCTTAATCCACCCTTATCCTTCTTCATGCACTTTAATCAACCCTGATTCGCTATAATCGACCTTAATCCAACTCAAAGCACCTTCATCGACGTTAATCCAACATAGTCCTCCTTTATGCACCTTAATCCACCTTCATTCACCCTAATGCACCTTCATCGACTTTTATCCAACCTTAATGCTCCTTAATACACCCGAATTCATCTTAATCCAATCACTAATCAATCATTACTTTGCTAATCATTAATCTTCTCTTATATGCGGCTGCACATGCTTAGGTTCGCTTCCCGCCTTCCTTCGGTCGCGTGATATTTTCTGTAGCTCACAACGGGACCATGAAACAGAGGTCTAAGGCTTTCGCTTAAGAAGCCACACACAAAGGGATGTGTCACAAGCAATACTAGATCAGACGCACGAAGTAAAGCATCTGATCATGCGGCAGAAAAATTGTCTCGAGTATAGAACTCGCCGCAAAGCTCCCTTTACATCGGTATACCCCGTTCATACGGCTTTAAGAAAAGACCAACCTCGTCATAAACGTTGCCTCCAGCATTATCGATCCTGTTACTAGCATTTCTCAAAAATTTCAACCCCACAGGGGCGCGCAACTGGCCCAAAATTACACGCCTCCATAGAATCCTGCGGCCCGTCTGCGGGAGCCGAGGAGGAAAAGTGGGCCGTGCGCAGCCGGCGGGCGAGGAGAATCGAGGAGGAAAGCGCCGTTAGGAGGAGAGTGTCGCCTACTTTCAAATTATCAAGGGGCTTTAATTAGCGCATGCGCAGTGGGTCCGAAACTCACGTCAGCGCTTCGTTTGCGCGCTGTCCGCAAGCTTATTCGGAGCCGGCACTCCGCATTCTTCCTCACCCTTTTGTCATACCCTCCTCCGCTCTCCGCCGCATGGTTTCGCTGCACCCTCTTCTCCACTTTTCTGCTCGCGGCTCTTCCCTCTCCTCGCTTTTTTCGTCATCCGCTCCGCGCTACGTTCGCTCTCATCTTGCACTGGGCGCGTTCGTTCGGCACGTGACACCGATGCTTCCCACAGGAACGGGCGCCTATGAGGTGCGATCTGAAAACAGGCGCAAGTAGCCGTAAACGGCGTGGGATGCGAGTCTCTGTGTCGCTGTCACCCTATGCCGCGATGCCGTCAAGTGACATCTAAGATAACTGCCACGCCCTCCACCAGTTGGCATGAAGTGTCCGAGTTAGAACTAGAGTCATTGCAAGTGTAAGTAAGGGTGCAGTAATGAGATAGAAGTTCTAAATACGAATGTTAACATCGAGATCAATAGGCAAAAGACTAGATATGGATAGATCTAGAAACATCTCATTAAATCAAGCAGGCTAGGGGCTTATTTTTCCCCGCCCGGTTTGGAAGCAGATGCAGTCGTCACCATCTTTGGTGTCTCACTGCGCGCGCGGTCGCCGCGTACAGCCGGAGGGGAGGTGCGCAAATCGAGGCACCCTACAGTTCGGGACGCGAGATAGTTCGGGAGGGAGGGGAAATGTGATTACCAGCACGACCCTAACAACTGCGGGCACCGCGCCTTATCTGGAGGATGGTCTAAGGGGCCTATTGGCGGACCCTCATTTCCAGTCTCGAAAATCGCTCAATTCAACGGAACGTTTAGCCCACGATATAGCGGGTTCCGGCACCTACCATTTAGAATGCTGACGCCACCCAGAGCTGGGCGCACGCGTGCGTATGAAGGCTCAGTAGATCACTGGAGGGCATTGTAAGATCTAGTCACATTGTGTAGGCATTTGAAACCACACAAGAAAATTGCAGATCCGTCGTTCAACAAGCATAAACTTTTAATTTCCTTGCGCAGTATGCCGCGGACGCCTTAGCTCAGCCATGTAGCATTCTAAGCGCCGTGTTCTCATCACACTGCAGTAGCGCTGCTACACATTTGAAAAATCTTCATTTCAGGAAAATAAAGATTGGTCGCTGGCTGCACGTGAATGCTGACTACGGGGATGCATACTGCCAGTGAACTTGATGTGGCATCAAGCATCGGATATGATGAGCGTCGGATAATGATACAATGAAAGGTGTGTCGAAAGCACGACTTTCCGCCCACAAACTATTCCGTCCACAAACGAGTATTGAGCTCTGCTCAATACTCGTTGTCGAGCAGATGTATAGACTACGTAGTTTGCCAGACAGAAAGTGCTGTGGAACTCTTCCATGGTACCCAGATTGCGTAAACTGAGCCAAAAACTCCCTAAAATTTGCACGCTTAGAGGAAATACTATTTGCACTTCATTTGAAGGTGGGCTACATTTTCACAAAGGTTCTTGCTGAAGCTACGGTAGGGATGAACGAGCTTGTTATCAATGCATGCTACATCGAGAAGATTGTACTGACTTTTGGGACTCTGTTAGCGTGAGAAATCTTGGCGACTATCGGTGTGAACTCATAAAACAGCATGTGAGTGAACAGTTTGTTTATAAGATAGGGACGACGGCTCTATCGATGTCCCCACACCTGATCGTGATGGTCTCGCGCATTGCTGTTGGCTGCTCGAGGCTCATATGTCTTGGTTTTTGTTGTTTACATGTTCTGATTACCACAACCGTGGATTGGAAAAGAGCAAGAATGGAACCAGGAAATGGCGGAAATTCCCGCGAGCACGGGCGGAAGAGGACTCGCTCAGCCTCACCGGAGCCGCTCAACTTGATCAGGGGCCGAAACGTCGACGGCACTATTGACTGGCGATGGCTGGAAGAGAACGTAGGTAGAACTGGAGGCAGTGAAAACCTTTTCGTCGGCACAAAATTATGCGCGATGTTGCCTGCATGCGCCTAGAGGTACTTGTATACCGCCGTTCGAAGTGTCGTGGTCTCACGCATGCGTCCCATGTTGGCAAGACTGTGTCCGAGGGTTACGCAAGCGTGAGTTCGTACTTTTCGCACAACTTTCCCTGTGTGGCGTACCCAGTTGACGACGAATTACAGCGCTTCACAGGATCGATAGCGTAGGGCAGTAGAATAATAGCAAGTGGAAAGGACAAAAAAATAAGAAGGATGGGATGAGCACTTAAAAATGAAATTCTGGAGTATTACGTGCCACAACCACGATTTGATAATGAGTCACGCCGCAGGTGAGGACTCCGGGTAAACTCTTACCACCTGCGGTTCTTTAACGTGCGCGCGATGCACGGTACACAAGAGTTTCTGCATTTCGCCCCTGTCGAAATGCGGCCCGGTTTGAACTCGCGACTTCGAGCTCAGCAGCACAACGCCATAGCCACTACGCTACTACGGCCGGTTTAGACGAGCGCCTGTCCGGTCGGTCGTCTTGTCCGTTGCCTTTTGCTCGAGCTGTTTATCTTTTACCATGGCTTGTCGACTACGCCGGAGAGAACTTATTATTGGAAAGACGGATAGGTATGGGGCCTGAGCTGGTATGCTCAGGCCTGCTGCTCTGCGCGGTAGAGAGGACAAAAAAAAAGAGTCATTAAAGATGATGATCAGAATAGGAAGGAAGGAATGCCTTAAAGTCTCGAAATCAGTCAGGGGATCTGCAAAAAGTCTATAACGGCCTTTGGTGGCTGCTTTTTTCTGCTGTGTACTTTCACGTCACACCCAAAACAGAATCCTAATTTCCACAAACAGTGCCTTCCGATGCCCGCCAGCGTAGGAGCCTACGTCTTCTGCTGTGGCGCGTATGGACGTCAGACTATGGAGTTTTGCAAGACGCGTAGCGCCACCTGCCGTTGCGAAGAGGCAGTAATTGAGTAGTGCGAAGCCCGACTCCCTTGCTAAGTTGCCTATGCAGCTAGCGACTGCGAAACAACGATTCGACTAGATTTTTGTACATATTGCGACTGTTTTGCGCATTTAACACCCAGACAGAGAGCTATGAATCTTTACGCTAGTCGGACGCGCCGCTGAACTGCCATAAAGCGCTTGCTGGCTCAGTCTGATGGCGGAAACGACGGCAACCGCGATAGCTCGTCGCGCTACGAAGAAACGCCGCAGTCGACGCTACTGCTGTGTTGTAAATTGCCATGAACGTGAAGGACGGAACAACAACGTTCAGTTTTACCGATTTCCATCGCGATCGTATGAAGGGGAAAGGAGAGGGCGCTGGATACGGGCTGTTCAACCTGTTGGGTAATCGGATTACTTGCCTGCCCCACAACACAGCGGCTCGTATGAGAAAGTGCGACAATTTTGTTCTTCTGTAATTGTGTTGAGTAGCCCCGATAGAGGACCGTGGTAACCAAACGAAAACTCGGCAATCTGCAGCCTCCAATTCGTTGCTAACAGAAAAAACAACGTTGCGAACCATCCTGCTTATGTGCCATCCATATCTCCACCTTTTAACAGACGTCCGCCTCCGCTTGACTCAACAAGTGGAACGGAGAGATTTGGCAGGTCAGCTTAAGCAAACATTTTGGTTCGTTTATGAATTCAAAATCCTGTTCTAGAGCATCGTTGTATCGCGAGCTCATTTCTACTTTAGGTATATTGTATGTCCTGCGCCGATACAACGAGCACGCTTCGCGATGTGCTGAGCCTGCTGGACTGCGTTTTTCAAATGTGAGCAATAATGTTGCTGTAGGAGCACTGGATGAGTAATTGCGAAGTAACGCACGTGTGGAAAGAAAAATGACGCGTTTATTTACATTTATTTGTGCGCGCTTGTTGCTCGAACCGTCTGCGAAAAGTTCAAATTAAGGTACTGAGCGATGCTGTAGCTCCTGCGAGAACGAAAGATGCAGCGGGTAGGCACCGTAGGAAGCTTACTTTCGTTATGATCGCACGCTGTTTGCTGCATTGGACAACGTTTTCTGTTTGCTGCTCTGGAAAAGGCTATGAAAGGATTTAGTCTCTGTAAATAATTGCGAGATAAAACATTACGGTAAAATAAATAAAAATATTGGAGATACTTAAGTCTTGTGTTCAGGACATATTCAATATGAACCAATTTGAAATGCTTAGATTTTTATGCTGCTATGCCTATAGACAAACCTGATGCTTTCTGTACTTGCGACTTCCAGCACGCCGAAATAACACTTGAGACTTTATTTTATATTGTACACGTACTTCGTCCTGGTGAGCTTCCTTTCCGAAGCGTGGATGAGCGGAAGAAGCTTTTCAGGTCCTTAATTATTAGGGAACCGTGCCTCAACACAAACGAAAGAGAAGGGTCCATTGTGGCCTATGCACCATCGCTTGCGGACAGCTCTCCTTGCACTACTCAATTAGAGCCAAGGCTGCGATGCGGGCGCTAGTGACGCGTTTTCCCACAGCGCCGCCTGGGCAGAGTCTGAGGTCTATTGAGCGCAGGCGCCAAACACCTGTTGCAGAATCTGACGCACTTGAGAGTATTCAGTGTTCGTGCTGTCGGCACCTGTGCGAAGGATGTAGTGTCGAGTGAAGGCAACGTCGAGGTATAGCCGGTGAAGCACACTTTATTAGTTACGCTTGACTTCGGCTGGGAGGTGAAAAGTGGTGATAGGGTCGATTTCCCCACAGGCGCCAAAACTGATGCTGTAGAGTCCAGTGAGCCACTGTGCAATCTCGCTTGAGCGAAGTCATCAAAGAGTTTGCATATATTTGGTATATTTCGTAAAACATTATTTTTAATAGCTTTAAAATACATCTGAGTACATAATAGAGGCGAGGGGCGAAGGAAGGCCTGAAGAAAAAAAATCAGCAAATATAGCACATAAACAAAAATGCATATTTAAAAGCAGTAGAGTATACAGCAATACTTTACGAATTCACAAAATATATCAATATGTACAGAACATGCTGTAAAGATAAACAGGCATCATTACAAATTAACAAAACAATAAAATACTCCTTTGCAAAAGGAAAGACAGTACTGCATGGTTACATGTTGCAATGCAATCTTAAAGAGAAGCGGTCCTTGAATGTTAATTACGAGGGTAGATTATTTCATTCATTGGATGTTCGTGGAAACAATGATTGTGAAAACATGACGGTGTCATATCGGGGCACGTTGATCTTACGTCGGTGGTCTCGGCAGGCTGAAAGAAACGCGATTTGTCGAACAGTGAATATTTACTCTAACTATGCTCTCAAACGCTCGCATCACGTCGCTAGTGTCGCCGTGTTGAATTCGGGCAGTTTCATTTCCTGCGTCGTCTTTGGGGGGTTGGCATCGTGACACCATTGTTCGTTTAGCACGTAGGCCCACCTTCCATGGTCGGTAGCTCGAGGGCACACTGCCGAAGCAGTCAACGTGAAGCACGCTCATGATGAGTGGACGTTTGATGTTTTCCACTTTCGCCTCGGCTGCGTTTATCTCATCTTCAAGAGATCCGAGAGCGACAGGCGTCAGAGCAACCTCAACTCTTTCTTCATCGCTAGCGTTTCGCTGAGCCATTATGCAAATGCGCAGTTCTGTCATGCGAGCACAATTGTGCGAATAACACATTCAATAGAACGCGTTACACCTGCATGCACGAAGGAAGGGACAAAAAGACGTGAAAGAGGACGAGAGAAGCGTCGCCAGCACCAGAATAAACAGTATGCACAGCTATTGTAGTACATTGTAGCATAGCAAAACACCGACTGTACATAATTCCTGGGCCAATTTAATTTGCCGCTAAGAGGGCAAAAGCGCAAATAAAATAAACTAATATGCGTGTTATAAGCCATCAACAAAAAAAAAATGCTTTTTGGTACTACAGTAGCTAAATGTAATCCAAATACCCAGCTTTCTAAAAATGTGTTCTCTGTTGCTGCTTTGACAACCAGCGCTTTTTTTTTTTTTTTTTTTTGCGGTGTTCATCTGAGGAACCACCTAAGGAAGTTAGTGCAGTGCCGTGTGTCATCGGCACAATTCCGTTCTGCAAAGGGACCCTGAGAGTCAAAAGGGGTTTACTGCAAAGGACTGTAGTTTTGCCCGTGTGTCAGGAGTATAAGCCACTGGAATCCGTGCAAAATCATGCTGCTCGCTTCATAACGTCTAACTACAACTACCATTCGAGCATCAATGATATTATGGAGTCGCTCGAACTGCAATCTCTAGACGTCAGACGCAAGCAATCTCGACTCTGCTTATTTCATAAATTCTATTAGTGCTTTGCTAACTTGCATGGCTCAGTACTACTGCATCCCGCCCGCTATTCACGTCGCCTCTCCAACTAAATGAGCATCCAACGACATTTTTGTAGAACTACCACGTTTAACAAACCATTTCTTCCTGTAGCCGTAGAGGAATGGAACAACTAACCCGAATAGATCGTTGCAGAGCATGACCCACTAAAATTAAAACTAATAGCAAACCTGTTTTGCTCAGAATCACGTTAATACTCCGCCCATGCATCTGTACATTGTTATATATGTATATGTGACACATATGTTTCACATTTTTGTTACTTTTAAGCGTTGAGATAATAAGTGTGTTAGTTTTCAAGCTTTCTGTGTACAGGCTGGTCTTTTTTTTTTTTTAAATACGTCTTTATTTCTGCGTTTAATAGGCCAAGCCTTGCGGCAGAAAAGGGGTGCTCTATGGGTGAGGGGGAGGGGGACCGGTGCTCTCTTCTGCCTCGAGGTAGAGTGGTCCTGAGGTCGGCTCTGGAAAGAGGCGGCCAGACCCTTCCTTGTCCCTGAAAAAGTCCAAATAAGCACTCCAAATCTGGACTGAGTCCTTGAGCCCGATGTGCGATGGCGGGTCGAGCCACTCCTGCAGGGTGCCAGGTCGGTTCCCGGCCAGGGAGCGTAGTGTTCTTTCTCGGACCGTGTCAAAGGCAGAGCAGCTCCACAGAAGATGTTCGGCCGTACCTCTGGCTGGGCATGCCGGGCACTTAGGGCTTGGGTATCAGTGCGGGTTGATGAGGTGTAGCCTTGCTGGTGACAGAAGCTGGCCGGTCTGGGCTCGGCGAAGAAGAACCGCCTCTATCTTTATGAAAGAGAACATGCGAGCGCGTGGCCTGTGCTCTGCGGAGGCTGTTCAGAGCGTCAGCAACTGGCAGCAAGGGGAAGCACGTACGCTTGTGGTGTCATCTATTGGCGGTCAGAATAACCAGGTACGGCCGATAGGCAAGCGCCAGCTATGATTTGCTGGTCCACTTCCACCGACGAATTGCCGTTTCAGGCTTTTTGATAACAACAACGTTTAGTCAAAATTCACTTTCTCCGGGAAAGCTCTCTCAAACGCGTGCGTGCGAGTTGTGTAAATAAAAACGCGTAAACTAAAACAGATAGGACCGTAAGTCACGCAGTGAAGAAAAAAAGGAATACCATACGGTTGACGCTCAGACTGATATTTACAACGTTGTCAGACTGATATCAGACGCTATCAGACTGATATATACAACGTCGCCGTTGTAGCGCCACGGCGCTACAACGGCGACGTGGCGCCTAACAGGGGTGCGATTGGAGATGGTTGTTCGTAAAGCCCCTCCATACACGTTTCCGCCGACCAGGTTAAGTACCGCCAACCTGCCCTCCTCCTGCATGCTCCTCTCCCACTCACCCCCTTACCTTCCGGCGCCAAGCGGAACTTACGTAGCTGCAGCTTCCTGTTCCGAGTGGAAGTGACACTTTGTTTTTTAGCGTTGTTTACTTTCGCGCCGCTGGAGAGGCTTTAATTGCACGAGCTGCGGTTGAAACTGTGAATGCGATTCCATCCAAGAACCACCGCCTACTGTAACCAGCGATCTGCTCGTGTTCGCTGCTTCGCGTCAACCTGCGAAGGGTTGTGGCACGAGCGACAACGTACAGTAGAATGTAGTGCCTGGGCGCTTGGGGACCACTGCCGTTTTTCGTGCATTTGGACAACAGCGACCGCGAACTACTACTTCAGCGGAATACAACAGCTTGTCCCCTTTGCATTTTGCTTATGGTGACTGCCACAGCTCTGCTAAGCACGCGCGGGTGTCTCATCATCGTCTAACAGCAGTCAAAGCGGAAATTCCCGCAGCGCAACTCCAGGAAGCGGAAACGCCGGAACCGGAAATTTTTAAACCGGAAATGCCCGAACCGGAAATACCGGAACCGGATTTGGTGGGAAGGAAAAAGGCGGCGCACAACAAAGGTTGTCGCTACTTAAGGAAGCGGCGGTGACGCGTAGATGCAGGGGTTTTAGTTGTTCGGTGCGTTCGTTCGGTTACCGGCGCGCCTGATTGGCCTACTCCGCGCCGACGTCGCCAGCCGCGGGGCGCGGCCGCGTTTTTGGGGACGTCAAAATGACGGCACGCTCCTGTCAATCATCCTCCCACCGAGCCTTTCGTCTGCTAGGCGCCGAACCCGACGGGAGCTGGCAAGTTTGGAGCGATCATACGGCTTCGCATGGCGCGTCTGGTGGATTGGATATTATCCAACAGGCGGCTGCGGCAATGGCGCTTCCGTTGGGAACTTAGGTTGTTGCACTGGCGTTTCTACAGGAAGGAGGAGAGTGGGTGGCGGTGCGAAACGCGTTTGAAGAAATGGAAGAAGGTGAATTCCGGCGTCTTCTTTCTCGAAACAAATAATTCATTGGTTGTACAGAGAAATCGACCCCATCATCGGTGCCAGCGAGCCACTGGAATATTGTCGCTGCCTCTTGAAAAGTGCGCCACTCTTCCCGTCGTTCTTTTTCTTTTTTCTTCTTGCTGTGCGCGACACTACCTAGGGACGACGCAAAGAAACTAATAGTTATAAATTGCAGTAGTCCCACGTACTACTATTTGAAGATGTGTTTGGGCTTGAGAAAAAAAAATACAGCTTTTTAGATAAAGATTTCATTCATTTGGAAGACGAGAAACATTTTGTTTTGTAGTATACTGTCTGCAAGCAGACGACAAACGACGGAAGTAAACTTCCGGGGAGGGCACCGCTTCCTGATTGGCTGCTCTCTCCGCCCCGCTATCACAAATTTTGCATACTGCAACTTTGTGACGTTGCAGCAACTGAACAGAACGCATATCGAACAAAATATCTCTGATCGCGACCCAGAATGACGAATTTGGCGGCCCGCCGGCATTTAAGCACTAGGTCATCGCCGCATACAGCAAGGTGATAACGCCAGCTGCTCGCGCTGCCGGACCGGCGGATGCCGTCGGTGAGCTCGGAGACGTGACGAAATGCGCGGGGGCGGCGACGTCGTCGACATCGACGCTCTTTTTCCAGCCAGTTTCGGTTTCAAGGTGCCTGCCAAGGGGAAATACTTATTCGCGTAGTTCCCGCATGAATTCCGCTATTCAAAATTTGATCGTTGGGATAGGTAGTGTCGAGGACGGACCCCAAAGTACTCAATTGCTGTAGCCACCTATTGTTAATAATTATTAGAACGCATTGTGTAACCGCGTAAACGACAACGGACGGTGAAGGAAAAACACAGGACAAGCGCAGAACTTCAACTCAGATTTATTCTAAGAAAGCCACGCACTTATACATGCATCATAATCACACTTGATAATCATCGGACAACCATCACACGACATTGGCGTACGGTCGTGAGTGGCACAAGTGTGCTTGTAATTTATTGAACTCTTTTTCACTTAGTGATACTAAAGAGGTGCTTACGCAGCTGCCAGAATGCATTTTTATACATTAAGCTCCACAGATTTCTCGGCTCAGTTGTGACGCGAACATCTTCAAGGCTTTAGTGTCGCGGAACCTAGGCGTGCAATTACGACAGTGGCGACAGTGGTCAGCCAGTTTGCCAACCCCACCAATCCTTCTACCCCAGCGCATTTCTCCTGCAGTTTGACGTTTAATCGCCGTCCCGTCTGCCCTACGTAGCGGTTGCCACAAGAGAGGGGTATCAAGTACACTACCCTCATTCTGCATGGGACGTATACCTAGCAACGTGCTTGATACTGCACTCATTTCGTTTCTTCCCTGCACCATGTTGCACGTGCCCGCCAGTTTCTTGGGCGCCGTAAAAACCACCGGGACTTCACATTTTTCAGCCACCTTTTTGAGGCGGTGAGAGGCTTGGTCGTAGTACGGGATGGCAACAGGTCTCCGCGTTGCGGCTCTACGCTTGGGCGGAGCTCTGATGGGTCGTGCGCTTCCTTGTCAAGGGATTCCAGCACCGAGGTGACTATCTCACACCGAAATCCTTCGTTGTGCAGTCTTTGCAGCTGTAAAAACACGCTATGTTGCATGTCAAGCTGGCAGGATTTATCAAGAGCAGCACCAGGCAGTTTTTTGCTGTTCCCCTTTTGACAAGCTTCGAATGAGCAGACTGGTAGATTGAAACACCCTTCTTTGAGCGAGGCTGATACCTACAGCACTCACGGAATCCAGCAATAACAATGGAAATGTCTAGGAACTGCAGGCATCCATGCGAAGGCAACTCAAAAGTAAAACTCAATTCAAAGGCGCTCTCACGCAAAATTTCAAGAACACGGTTCACTGCAGTTGTACCCCCTCCCACCGAAACCCCTATCAAGAATGGCATATCTAAATATCTGAAAATGTTAGCCGAGTAGGCTGTGTCAAGGCGTTCAGCAATTTCCTAGTCACAATATGATAAAAATATCATCGTCATCATCATCAGCCTATTTATGGCCACTGCAGGATGAAGGCCTCTCCCTGCGATCTCCAAATTCCCCTGTCCTGCGCCAAGCAATTCCCACTAGCACCCGCAAATTTCAAAACTTCGTCGCACCATCTAGTCTTCTGCCGTCCTCTACTGCGCTTCCCTTCTCTTGGTAGCCATTCGGTCACCCTAATGGTCCAACGGTTATCTAATCTGCGCATTATGTGACCTGCCCAGCGCCATTTTTTTCTCTTAATGTATATTAGAATATCGTCTATACCCGTTTTCCCTCTGATCCAAACCGCTCTCTTTTTGTCTTTTAAAGTTATGCCTAGCATTCTTAGTTTCATCGCTCTTTGCACGCTCCTTAACTTGTTCTCAAGCTTCTTTGTCAGTCTCCAACTCTCTGCGCCGTACGTCAGCACCGGCAAAATACACTGATTGTATACTTTCCTTTTCAATGATAACGGTAATCTCCCAGTCAGGAGTTCACGATGTCCGCCGTATGCGATCCAACCCATTTTTATTCTGTGAATTTCCTTCTCATGGTCTGGTTCCCTGTGATTAGTTGACCTAGGTGAACGTACTCCTTCCCAGACTCTATAGGCTGGCTTGCGATCTTAAACTATTGTTCCTTTGCCAGGTTATTTATGATTATCTTTGTTTTTCTGCATATTAATCTTAAGTCCCACTCTTACACTCTCCTATTAAGGTCCTCAATCATTTGCTGCTACTCGTCCGCAGTGTTACTGAATAGAACAATGTTATCGGCAAACGTAGGTTGCTGAGCTATTTGCCGTCGATCCTTACTCCTAAACCTTCCCAGTTTAACAGCCTGAATACTTCTTCCAAGCACTTAGTGAATAGCATTGGAGACATTGTCTCCTTGCCTGACCACTTTCTTTATAGGTATCTGCCTACTTGTGCAGAATTAAGATGGCTGTGGAATCTATGTAGACATTTTCCACGGTATTAAGCGGTCTGTACTCCTTGATTACGCAATGCTTCTATGACTGCTGGTATCTCTACTGAATCAAATGCTTTTTCGCAATCTATGAAAGCCATATCTTTATTTATTCAAAAGAACCTCACACGCCCTATGGCAGGGCATAATGTAAGGGGGGCATACTAAACAGTAAAGGTATAAAAAGTACAAATTTACAACAGGAACAGTTCTATAAAAAGATTACCGTGTTACACAATATTGAAGGCACTAGGAATACAAAGCAATATCTGAAGGCACACGAACACTTGTTACTGTTAAGAGAGCAAAGGAATACCGTTTATGAAAATGATATACAACATGGCAAAAATGCGCGACAACATACACTAGATTGGTTACTCGTGAACGGTTTTAAATGGGAAAAGCATGAGTAACTGAGAGCGGAACGTGTCGGGATTAGATATGGAGGCTATGTTATCTGGGAGGTCATTCCAGAGACGAATGGCACGTGGTAGTGCAGATGAATTAAATGCATTTGTTTTACCGTATATGCTCATGAAACTGAACTGATTATGTAATCTGCGTGAAAAAGAGTGGGGTATTTGTAGTTGTAACCGGGGGTTCGTTTATTAGTGTAAATATATTTGTGGAATAAGCACAGAAGAGCGATGTTGTGGCGGATATCTAATGGCGGCAACAGTAGTTCTAGTTTAATTTGTGTAATGCTTGAGTTTATACTGTAGTTACGGGATATGAACCGGGCTGCTCTGTTTTGTATCATTTCCGTCATATTTATTAGGCAATTTTGATGAGGGGACCAAATTGGGGAGGCGAATTCTAACTGTGGCAAAATGAATGATTGGAAAGCGAGTTTTCGCATGTTTGGCGGGGCATTTCGCAAGTTGCGTCGTAGATAGCCAAGAGAACGTGATGCTTTGGCGCATGTAGAAGTGATGTGTGGGACCCATGAAAGATTCTCTGTAAGAACAACACCAAGGTACTTATATGATGAAGTGTGAGAAAGCGTAGTGTTATTAAGATGATACGAATATTTAGAATTTACACATTTTCGGCTGAAGCACATAACCTCGCACTTTGTAAAGTTTAGTGTCATGAGCCATTTGTTACATCAGTTAGCGATAACGTTAAGATCTGCTTGCAGTTTCAAGTAATCGTCAGTCGTGTGAATAGGACGGTAGATTATGCAGTCATCGGCAAAAAGGCGCATGCAGGAAGTAATCTGAGTTGGTAAGTCGTTAATATAGATTAAGAAGAGTAAGGGGCCGAGGAAGCTGCCTTGTGGCACACCAGAGCTAACAGAAGAAGGCGGGGAAGAGAAACTGTTAACAACAGTAAACTGTTCTCGAAAAGAAAGAAAATTACGAATCCAGCAAAATGTTAGAGTCAAGTAGTAGGGCAGATAATTTAGAAATTAGGCGACAGTGGGGCACGCGGTAAAAAGCTTTAGAGAGCTATAGAGAGGGTTATTGTACTCTGCGGATTTCTCTATAAGCTGATTAATGAAATGGATGTGATCCATGGTATAGCAACTTTTCCTGAAGCCAGCCTGCTCCCTTGGTTGACTAAAGCCCCAATATTGCCCTTGTTCTATTGTAGACTATTTTGGTAAGTATTTTATATAATACTGGGAGTAAGTTATTGGGCCTGTAGTTTTTCAGTTCTTTAACGTCGCCCTTCTTGTGGATTAGTTTAATGTTTGCATTCTTCCAGTTTTCTGGGACCCTTGCAGTTGATAGACGCTTCGTATAGAAAGCCGTCAGTTTTCCTAGCATTATGTCTCCTCCATCTTTAATTAACTCGACTGTTATTCCATCCCCTCCTGCCGCTTTTCCCTGTTTCATGCCTTGCAAGGCCTTTCTGTCCTCATCTCTAGTTATAGGTGGAGTTTCTGTACACTCTTCATTATTGTTTCGAACAGAGTGCTCCGGAATCCTCTGGGTACTGTAAAGGTCAGTATATAATTCTTCCGCTGCATTTATTATATCGTCGAGATTGCTGATGATATTACCCTGCTTATCTTTCAGTGCATATATCTTGATTTGTTCTATGCCAAGTTTTCTTCTCAATGGTTTAAGGCTGAGCCCATTTTTAACGGCTTATTCAGTCTTTCTCACGTAATAATTTCTAATATCACTTATTTTTGCTTTGTTGATCAGTTTTGACAGTTCCGCGAATTATATCTTATCTCTTGAGTTGTACACTTTCATTCTTTGTCGTTTCTTTATTAGATCGTTTGTTAATTGGGAGCGTTTGCCTACTGGTTGCCTTTGGCCTTGCCTCCCACTTCAATTGCTCCCTCTGAAGCCAGCTTCGTTACGCTTTCATTCATTACCTCTATGTCGTCATCATCAGCTCTCTGTTCTAAGGGTGCATATTTGTTTGCAAGTACCAGCCTGAATTTGTCTGCTTTTACCCTTACTGCCTCTAAGTTAGCCTGTTTTTTCTTGACCAATTTTACTCTTTCTCTGTTCAAATTGAGGTGAATCCTGGCTCTCACTAACCTATAATCAGAACACTTTACCCTACCTATCACTTCCACATCCTGCACTATGCTGGCATCGGCAGAAAGTATGAAATCAATTTCGTTTATTGTTTCGCCATTAGGGCTTTTCCAGGTTCATTTTCTGTTGCTACGCTTCCTGAAAAAGGTGTTCATTATTCTCAGCTTATTCATTGTTGCGAATGCTACCAGCATCTCTCCTCTAGCGTTTGTAGAATCGACACGGTAGTTGCCAATTGCCTGTTCACCCGCCGGCTTTTTCCACACTTTTGCATTGAAGTCCCCCATTACTACTGTATACCGCGTTCGCACTTTTCTCATGGCTAATCCAACACGTTCTTAAACTGATCTACTTCCTCATCGTCATGACTGGACGGTGGGGCGTAGGTTTGTACTACCTTTAATCTATACCTCTTATTGAGTTTGATTACGACTACTGCTACCCTCTCGTTGATGCTGTAGAATTCGTCAATGTTGCCCACTATGTCCTTTTGAATTAGGAATCCTACGCCGCATTACTTCTTATCCGGGAGGCCTCTATAGTGGAGGACATGGCCGTTATTCAGCAATGTGTAAGCCTCACCAGTTCTTCTAATCTCACTAAGGCCGATAATATCCCAAAGAATATGTGACGATTCTTCGAAGAGTCCTGCTAAGCTAGCCTCACTCGATAGGCTTCGGGTATTAAACGTTGCAAGGGTCAGATTCCATTGGCGGCCTGTTCGGACGCAGATATTCTTAGTAACCTCTGCTGCGTTGGAAGTCTGACAACCACCTTGGTAAGGTGCCCCGCAGCCGCTGGGGACTAAGGGTCATTGGTTAATTGAAGATATCATTATGGAGGTTGTGGCCGAATACTGCACCAGGGCGGCCAATTCCTGTTCTGGTGAGGGAGTGTCTTTGTTCAAGCTTAGCGGGCCTTCCCAATTTGGTTGTACTTGGATTAGTATAGCCGCGCTTGCTCTCGGTATCTTTCGCCGGTGTTAGGCGTCACACCAAGCCTGCAGATCTAGTGCACTGGAGAATGTAAAAAAAACGGGGAGGGGGGATTCGAACTTCCGACTACCGCAACCGAGCAATGGGCATAGCTCAGTAATATAATCCCGCAGGCAGCAAGGCTACCTTGTCGCCGTAAAGTGCGGCCCAGAGGGCCCTACATACCTAAGAGATCCGCTAATTTGTCCGCCCTTCGCGGATTTTGCTGATCGTCATTGGTTGCACGACATAGTGTCAATTCTCGGTTGCCCTAACCTCTTGTTTCCCGCATCTCACGCATGTCCGCGGTCTTGAGCGCGCCCAGGTACACGATATATTTTCGCTGACTTTGAACAGCACTTGACACTTGTGCTTGAAAATAAAAAAAAGGAAAAGTTTTGCAGCTCTTACCGAGAGGCCCCGAGTTGCCTATGATCCGCTCGTCGCGTCTGCCTGTCCCTTGTCGTACGAAAACTAGCTTTCCCGGTTAGTTATTCAGAATGGTCAGTCGCACCGCCGTATCAATACTGCTCATAGATTCGGACAAAGCAGGCGACCTTGACGGCTCCCAGTGGTGTCTTCATCCTTTCTACAGCTTTGGACAGTGGTTATACTAGAGCTAATGAGAAGGAGGAAATGGGTGGCGGGGGCAGGTAATTAACCTCGTAGTTTTTCTGGGAACGCAGAGAGCCTAAGTGCTAGGGAGTCGGGAGTTGTATGCCTAATTTAAGATACAGTCGTGCCTTCTTCAATCAGTCAGACATGGTATGAACATTTCGCGCTTGTAAAAAATTGACGGCTCTGCTACCGCCGTGGTCGCAATACAATTCCGAGGAATACAAACGAAAATCAGCCTTGTTTATTGCTTATAAAATATGTCAATAAAGCGGCAATACAGGAACCAATGCACACCTCGGGGTTCCTGTATTGCGCCATCGAGCAAACTAGGGTCAAACTCGTGCGAACGTGGAACTTGGCGCAACCTGCATAGCGCCGCAGTATAAGCCTACATAAACCTGCTGAGCGCGGCTACTGCCTTGGACATTGTAAAGCAGAGCCGAATCGAGTGCAGGCAATCAGCAGCGGAGCTGTCGGGTTGCAACTGCTACCTTTGCGGGTTACATACCGCCATTATTTCCCAATATACTGCAGTCTAGGGGCGCGTTTGAGATCAGGCATGTGCTTGCTTTAATGGCCGCATGGGCGGGCGCGAATTCTGCTCTGCGTTTTGTCTAATTTATCTCCGAAACGAAGTCCACACATGGTGACCTGTCATCGTTATGGAGGCACTCGCGCCTTCTTCACACGATGTGTTGAAACGTTTAAACTTGGCTCTCTTCTGTCGTTACTGGCACAACAATCGCTCGTGACTGTACCCTCAGAAATAAGCTGTCGATTGCTCTTTGCGCAAGTGGCTAGTAATTGCGCATTCATACGACAGTCTCGGTGAAACGGTTGTCACATCTCATGCCCCGAACATTTGTGCTTGCAGTTTTACGCCAGTGCTGAAGGGGATCTCCGCGGGCAACTCTACCTGGCATCGTCGCTCAGGAGTCAATCGCGAGAGCACGGTGCCGATGCCCAACGTGAGCCCCACGCAAGCTACTGCCCCGTGGGAGGAAGCCCAAGAAGAACAGCCCGGCCTATCAAACATGTCTCAACTGTATCACTGAGGTCATCCGAATGGCAACGCTCGATCGTCACGAGCGCATCAGTTTGACGACATTGTAATAACGTTTTTACCTTGAATTTGTGCACCCGTGTGTATCTGTTTGCATTACTAAATGAGGACATGGGGTGCGATCGGAGATCGTTGTTCGGCGCGTTCGTTCGGTTCAGGCCGATCCATACGACGGACTAAATTGCTCTTTTGGACCGCGGTCCGCGCATCACGTCATAGGGCGTCACCAGTTCGTGCGGACCGCCGTTGGCCCACGCAAGACCGCGGCCCTCGCGGTCCAACAAATCGCCAAGGCTTTTCCCGCTTCAGTTTTCGCGGCGGAACGCATGCATACCGCATACAAAATTTTGGCGTAGCCAACGAATGTTGTCCGGCAACAGATCGTCCTTAGCCAAATCAAGTTTATAGTTTTCGGCTCAGCAAAAGCCAGTCGTTTCATGTCCGCTGTTCAGCCTACACGTGAGCGCAGCAGACATACTTTTTAAACACCATTTCCTCTTGGAGTGATGAGGATGTTTTTTTATTTTGTATCCCTCGTTGAGCACTTCCCGGCTTTGTGGGACTCGAGCCGGAATGATTACAATGATAACGCGAAAAAGCGTTAGTGAAGCTTGTTGGTCTGCTCTGCCGTCTGCTATGGCCCTCCGCCGTGTGGATGTGCCCTGCGCCGGACCGGACCGCGGCGGGCCGTGACGTCGCATCACGTGAATGATCGGCCCGCAGACTTGTTCCGTCATGTGGATTGGCCTTTACCGGCACGCGCGATTGCCCTACTCCGCGCCCACGCCGCCAGCCGCGGGGCGCGGCCACGTTTTTGGTGACGTCAAAATGACGACACCATCCAGTCAATCATCGGGCAACCGCGCACTTGGTCTGCTAGGCGCCGAACCCGACGGGAGTTGGGAATAATGGAGCGATCATACGCTCGTTAAGAGAACCGCTTCGCACGGCGCGTCTGGTGGATTGGATTGGATCCAACCGGCAGCTGCGGCTGCAAAATGGCACGTTCGGATCCAATCCATAGTTTAATGCGAGAAAATGGCGCTTGCGTTGGGAACTTAGGTTGCTGCGCAGGCGTTGCTCGAGGAGGAAGGAGAGCGGGTGGCAGTGCGAAACGCGTTTGAAGAAATGGCAAAAAGAGAATTCCGGCGTCGCTTTCGTTTCTCGAAACAAATAGTGTGTTTGTTGTACAGCGAAGTCGACCCCATCATCGGTGGCAGCGAGCGACTGGAATGTTGTTGCTGCTTCTTGAAAAGCGCCAGTGTTCGCGTCGTTTTTAACTAATTACCTAATGGCACATGTTCCAATTTACAAATTCAAACCGGTGAGACTGCAAGGCATATCCACTTGGAAAGAATTGTGTGGATGACATCAATTGCGAGGTGTACGCCGTTAAACTTGCAGTGAAAATGCACTGTCATTCCACCTACTTAACAAAACATAGTTTTATGTATTGAAGCATAATATGAACCGGAACGCAATTAATATATCCAAACTTGGGCCCTATAGCGTAAAACAATTCCAGTATGTTTTTATTCCATTCTACTGACGTCATAATTACGCAGCCAGTGACGTCAGCATTGGGAGGCAATCCTAAGCGTTGTTTCAAAAGCCCAATCACAAACGCACTCCTCAGTTAAAGGAGGTCACTTTTTTTTGCTTTCAAAGCGAATAGTATTGCCTACACAGAGCTGCTTGTCTTATCTAATTGGTTGACACGAGGCGAGAAGCATGCTCAAGTGGAGAGGGTTTCGATGAGGCCGAGCCAGCGCGTTGAAAATATATAACCGGATGAAGAGGACCGGTGGTGCGGGCGTCTGAGATTAGGCCGCTTTCCCATACTTGGCTTGCGGTGGCTGGTGGGAAATCGCGGCGGCGGGCAACGGAACTAAAGATTGCCGCTAAAACGTATCCTCAGCAAAGAAGGGTTGGCAGAGTGACGTTGTAAACGTGCCTAAAGGGCACGAAAACATTACATGGCCACGCAAAAAGTTTTATTATGCGCAAATAAATACATGCTCCCGCCAGGTGCCAATAGGCAGTGCCTGAGCGATCGGCGGCAGCCATATTTTATGCCTTTCGGAACGGCCATATTTTATTCCTTTCACCTGTCTGTCTTTTGACAGACAGGTGAAGTGGGGCTGTTTCGAAAAAAATTTTTTACCAATCGTGGAGGGCTGATTGCAGAATTGGAGCAGAAATGTTTGAAATAGCTTTACGTTATAGCACCCCAGGTGTCATTCTGAGAATTCGTTCCAAGTGGATCCGGTTTGCGAACTCGCCGGCTGGGATTTGTAACTTGCAATATGTGCCGTAAGTTAGTTAAGAACGTATTTAGTGCATTTATATTAATTAGTCGATGATGCATTTCAATTATTTGTGTTAGTAACGTCCGCCTCTTCGAGTAGACCAGCTCGTGGACTAGAATTGGGCTATCTACCACAGGCAATGTTTAAATTTCTTTGAAAGGGTTCGCTGAAACACCCGGTGTAGACGAGCACATAGTAATTGGGCCTGCCTTCACCGTCTTGCATCGCGGACAGAAGCTGTTACTTCCGCGTTGGCGGAACGCGAAATCATCCTGGACGCAAGTGCCGATCCCTAACGTTGATGCAAACGTTGCGAACCCGAAGAGTATTGCCGTTCATCTTAGATTCACGGGCACTGCTTTCGATTCCACTGCCCAGCTGCGGCGCTTCCGCTTTGATTGCATGTTCTGTCCTGTCTTTTTTTTTTACTTGCTAATCTATGGCACATGTCAGTTACAGTGCATCAGCGGTGGCCCTTATAGTCAATCCAAATTAGGCGATATATTGAGTGAGTGATGAAGAAATTAATAAATTATCCCAGGCAAATATTGTAGCGAAGGATCACCTCCGTCCTTCTGGAACAAATAGAAAACGAAGGATTATAGAGCCTGAATTGGAAATCGTGGTAAGAATAAACGGCATATTAACAAGTCAAGCTGTTCAAATCAAGAACAATGCCTTGGAGGGTGGCGGGAACTTTCGTGCGGCCGAACTCAGGACTTTACCTAAGAGTTGAGGTAGGACACGCATGAAGACCTCTTGAAGTAAGACCTACCTCGCTTCAGCAGTGGCAATACGCTGTGCCGATATTGATGAATGCTAACGCATTACGGTCGTCCGTCGTCGTGTGTTGGGTTGTCCGGTAAAG
Organism: Dermacentor variabilis; assembly: GCF_050947875.1. Taxonomy (NCBI): domain Eukaryota; kingdom Metazoa; phylum Arthropoda; class Arachnida; order Ixodida; family Ixodidae; genus Dermacentor; species Dermacentor variabilis. The sequence goes on along the minus strand of NC_134578.1, from coordinate 114,856,057 downwards.
CACATGGCAGGATCGCGACGGAAGAGTGGGCGATATCACAATGCATGCCTCGCTTAGGGTACTGATGATGATTATGACTTATTAACATTAATACATTGAAACAGGGCTGTGGAAAATAGTCACCTAGCCTGATTGAGTTAATCAGGTATGCTATGCATGATCTTTATTTTATAATTTTGTCTACAGGTCTCTAATTCTTTGATTTTTCTCAAAACTTCTATGTCTACCTTGTAGCGATACCTATGGGTGTAACGGACGTGGTCATATCACTATCTACCCTGCTTTTTTCCACAAATACCTTAAAAACATATCTTCCTTATCTCGACTGCTGACAGGCTGATGTTTCCATGCACTTGAAATCCAAGCGCTTCTGGAAGGTGCATGTTACCCACGGCTCTTCCTAAGGGTCTCACCTTCGAATTCCATTAAATTTGACTGAGTGGCGTGGTATTCTTTGCTGCAGCATGCACATGCCTCATCTTGTTTCACGGCCATAAAGGTCCCGGGAAATTGCCACAATGTCCTCTCTCTGCAAAAGTATTGCAGAAGCTGCAGCGCTTGCCTTTGTGCTCTCACGCAAAAGTCCGGAAGAAGTTGAGGAAGGTGGCGGCGATTGGGTAGACCCGGATACTCTGCCCCTTCTCCTCACCCACGCAGCGGCAAAACGAATGAACGACAACTTTACCACTTCGCTTGTGGCAGCTCGCCTGCTTGGCAGGCGAGAGGCTCAATACGACGTGACAAAGCATGCGCCGCTCGGGGTTTCTGCAGGAAAGGAAAGGCTACTGCTATACGTGGCAACAATTGAGAACTAAGCGGGAAAATTTTATATTCATGGTACGGTACGGTATGTTTAAAATAAACATCGTGCAACTTTGTCCTGTGGAGAACTGACGCATTGCTTGCCCACAAAAAGCCTTAGTAAAAGACCGCTTCGTCAAGAGCACAGAGTCACTACGCAAGCGGCCCATCAGCAAATCAACACTTCTGTAGCCGCCACGGTAGCTTAGAGGCTATAGCGGTGGTCGAGGTTGCGGGTGCGATGAGGACTACGGTGGCCGCACTTTAGCGAGGGTTAAATGCAAAAACTCTCGTTGACTTCGATTTGGGTGGACGTTGCAGAACGCCAGCTGGTCAAAATTAATGCAGAGTCCCCAACTCTGGCATGACTGATAATCAGATTTTGGTTTAGGCCTGTAAAGCACCGCAAGGTAATTAAAGTTTAACATATATCACCACTACACGCGCTGTGTGAGGCAATGACAGTGCTAAACTTCCCGCAGGCTATGAACATTGGCGCACAACGCCGCCCCTAGCATACACGTCTAGTTTTGTGTTCTGTGGACTACTGTGGTCGAACACAAGTGGCGCACGCAAGTGAAAGCCTACCTCACCACTATCCATATTGCACCACGCGCTAAATAAAAATTTTATCATAAACATAACCTCCAACTACTGTAAATTAATGCAAACTCTACAAAAAGCGTCGCTTACCCCAATTCTCACAGTGCATTGGATCTCCATATTTTTCCGGCGTTGTTTCGCTGACCTATGTGTCCTCGTTGAGGTGTGTTGTGGTTGGCATAAGGAATACCAGGCCGCAACAAAGCAGGGATGATTATAAGGTCATCTTCATCTTGCCACTTATTTTCCCAGTCAAGAAAGCAGAGAGTTGCGCCGCAGATGACAAGTTTGGTGCAGTTTTGCGAGTCCGCAAGTGAAGCTATGATAACCGTCACGACAGCGCCTTTGGCGTTGTGCCTCGGTGATGTCCTGTTGTGAAAAACTTGGAGCACGCTTAACCTTCGCCTTTAAAAGTGACACGCCATAGCGTTCAAAGATTCCTGACTGCTTCTCACCCTTCGCGGTAATTGCAGCTTATGTAACGTCAATGTTTCCCGGGAAACGTTGGCGGTGACCGCTATGCACGAAGGCGAGCATTCTGGTAGAAACTCGGCCTTTTGCGTGGGCTGATACCGGGGGTAGTGCACAACGGCGCCAAAGAATACATATTTTTCAAACCTTTTTTATTAATTCGTAATTTAATAAGGGAAGTATGGGAAGATTTAGCTTGAAAGGCATGCCTTGTCGGTGTTTTCATCCATGGCATTTGTTTGTGGGCCGCCATTCTCAACATTCCGAGAAATAACTTTGTTAAGAATGTAAGACATGGTTTCAGCAACTGTAGTCATAGGATGGGGTGGCAATGTAACCCCTATATACCGCATGCCATATACCAAGGCGTGGAATATACATTCACGTAAACAATATACGGCAATTTTCGCTCGCGGATAACTCCGCCAACGCCGACACCGACACCGACACGAGATTTTCTGCGACACGGGGCCCTTAACGGTCTCGCATTAACATAATATCCGCTTCCTGTTCCCTTTCACTTCTTCCTCCTCTTTCCACCTTATCTCGTGTTACCGAGTTTGCACCTGCACTTCATTGCAATATACATATTGTTGCGAATGAAGGTCAGAGGTTTCAGGAGACATTCATAATTATCATGCGCAACTTCGTAGTAGGTTGCATTCTGCGGATGGAAGGAGAAAACGAGAAGTACAAGGAGTCATAAGGTGCAAAGTGGCGACTAGTGCTGTCATTAAGACGTAATGTTCAAGTCGGCGTGACAATTCTATTGCACTTGGTGACAAGATGTGGGATATTAAGCGATGGAGTAATTGAAGATGGAGAGCCTGAAGCGATGAAGCAAGGAACGAGGCGAGCGCATTGAGAGAGACTTCGGAGGAGTACGACTGGAAGTGGCTGTCTTTATTGGAAGAGACATTTCCGCGTATGACGACCTATAATGCTGCCGCCTTGAGTTGCGTTCCATTTGCGCGGAATGAGTAGGATGCAGTGTGCGAGGGAAGTTTGACCGAATGCGACGAACCAGCGCAAGACTATCTGCCGAGCAGAGGGGAACCAATCAATCGCCTGCGTCTTCCGTCGAACGCTGTATATCTACCTGCGCCTGCATTTCGATCGAAGCGCTCCGACAGAAATACGGATGCCAGTGAACTCGGCTTTGGGGCTTTTTATTTATTTATTTATTTATTTATTTATTTATTTATTTATTTAGTGAACCCTACAGGCCCAAAGGGCATTGTGTCGCGAGAGTTACAAGATCAAAATGAATAATCATGAATGTGGGGAAAACACTAGGCATTGCGTAAGTACAAAACATTTCAAGATACATCATAGTAAGTAATTTAATAAAATTAAATACAGATAATATGGAATAGCAGACACATGCAGAAGCATAGAAAAAAATATAAGAAGTTCATTCAAAAGCGAAGGCTAGCATGGTATAAAACATACCTGGGATTCTCCCAGCAGTACAAGCTACACAAGTGCTCAGGGAAAGTAATAGGATTTGATACTGATGCAATCGTATCGGAAGGATCATTCCAGAAGGATATGGCGCGCGGGAGTGCAAATAAATTGAAAGCTTCTGTAAAATGAGCAAAAAACTAACATTACTATGCAAACATCTAGCCGTGCGTAGCGGAGTGCTAAGCGGTAGGGGCGAAGGCCTGTCTATATAGACGTACTTGTCCCAAAAGGGAGACTAAGCGGCGATATTCTAAAGGTAAGAAAATGTTTTTTTTTTCATTTTAGGCACACTGGACTGCTGCTTATTTTTGTTGCAGATAAATATGGCACCTCTGTTTTGTATTGATTATAGTTCTGTGATGAGATAGTTCTGGTGCGGTGACCATATCGTAGATGCAAATTCAAGTGGGGGGGGGGGAGGGTACATAAGTCACGTAAGCTGATTTGCGGGCATGAGCAGGCGACTTTTTTTGGTTGCGGCGGAGATGACTAAGTGAGCGGGATACTTTAGCGCAGACGGGAACAGTATGGTCGGACCAGGAAAGACGGTGTAAAATTAATGTCGAGGTATCTGTATGACGAATTTTCGGACACAAGCACGTTATAAAAAAATCAAGATAAATCGAAATAGGGCGTTTAGGAATGAAAGTCGTCGTTTTATATTTGAAGTAGTAGAGCGTCATCAGCCATTCTTCACACCACCTAGAAATATTATTAAGGTCCTGCTGAAGAAGGTGAGGCTCGTCAAATGATATTATGGCGCTATACATTACACAATTGTCAGCAAACTAATGTACACGGGATGCTATATTAGTTCGCAGGTCACTAGTACACATAAGGAAGAACAAAGGACCGAGAACACTGCCTTGTGGAATACACGAGCTAACACAAGCAGGTTATGAGGAGTAAATATTAACAATAGTAAACTGCACGCGAAAGGAAAGAAAGTTACCAAGTCATGATAATGTTAGAGAATTAAGATAAAGGGCTGATAATTTGGAGATTAGACGGACTCAAGATAACAGCGGACGTCAGAAGAAACAACGTGCTCTAGTAATTTGCAACATACGGATGTGAGCGAGATGGATCTCTAACTGTCAGAACTTGTGTCCCCGCTCTTAAAAGCTGCCATTATTTTCCCGGTTTTCCACTCTGCAGGGAGTTGACCTGTCTTTAATGATTGCTGAAATATGAGACAACATTTTGCTTGATATCGGCTTTGTACTCTTCAGCACCTTATAGTTGATATTATCGATTTCAGAAGAAGTAGAAAAGTTGAGGTTGTCGATTAGAAATGATATGCCTTCAGCAGTTATAGTAAGGGGTTCCATATACGGCCAGTCAATTTCGGGGACAAATGGTACGCTGGAATAATCTTCCGCCGTGAAGAGACATGAAAAGAATTTGTTGAACATTCTTCATCAGAAACGGGCACGTGAGCACCGCTATGTAAAGAAATGAGATTGGTATCTTCTTGCGGCACAATTTGCCTGCAAACGCTTGTTAAACGAAAGGCGTCGATGTGCACGTCGTTGCCTTCGCCAGCCGCGCAATCACCAAAGCGAAACTCAGCTATTCGTTACAGAAAAAGAATGTTTGGCGATCATTTCGGTCATAACTAAATTTCCTTGCGGACATGTTAACATGATAACTGAACACCATGCCTTCTGCTGGCTGTCTGCCCCGAAATACCGTGCACGTTTCCTTGCTCGATGGACGCTCTGTCTACACGATTACAATATTCGAGTGCTGCACCACTCTGGCCGCAACCATATGACCGCGAATGCACCGTCTCGCTCCCCTGTGTCAGGCCAGCTTACTTCTACGCAACTAGAGATACAGCACACATATAATACACATATACGCATCAAGAATTATGCCTTAACGGCAAGTCTTTATCGCAATAAAAAAAAAAAAAAGATATGAGTACGGCCTTAGCGACACGTGCACCCGGCCACAAAATTTCACTGACCAGGGGATCTCGTAAAACGTTGAATTTTCGGGCAGTCTGTAAAAGTAGCCAGTAAAGTAGTGCATAAATATGCTGTTTGCATGTACTAGAAGGGGCTGAGAACGCGAACACCAGGCTCCGCTGTAAGCTGCTGAGATATTAAGCTTGTTCTCAGATTCCGTGGTCCGTAAAATTTTGTGGCCGGATGTACATTCTTTTAGACTAGCAGAAGTATCCACGAGTTGTTTCTATGATGGCTTTCCTGTCACGCATCAGCGCCTCCTTCTGGCCGTGAATTGCGTCACCAAGCACATCTCTTCGTCGTTCGCCACGAACTGCTATGCCGCCGTAGCAACCTCTTGGGCAGCCGCAAATGATTACTCGTGGTCCCTCGGCATGTACTCTCGGTCATACGTGCAGCGTTTCTCGATGACCCGCAATGTGCGCATGAAAGAGTACTAAAGCGTATACACAAATCCCTCGTGCTGTCGGAATCCAAGTTATGCGAAGCATTTTGCAGGTGGCATCGCCACTGCGGCGGCGCGCTTGGGCCGGCTCCTCTACTCTCTCGATGACTTGGAACCATTAGTATACCGTTAGTCATGGATACATTGCCTAATCATAGAGTATAGGAGGCATGCTTGAATTATTTGGGATATATCTAAAAGGACTCAGCAGCTACCTTCATTCTCCACAAATAAGTAGACAATTACCTATCAAGAAAGGAGTCAGGCAAGGAGGCACAACCTTTCCAATGCTATTCACTGCGTGCTTAGAAGTCTTTAAACTATTAGGCTCGGAAGGATTACGAGTGAGGACCAACGGCGATTATCGCGAGCATCTTCGGTTTGTAGGATGTGTTGTCTTATACAGCATCACTGGTAATGAATTGCGACGCGTGACTGAGGACCTTTGCAGGGACCTTAGCGTTGAAGTTAATACTCAAAAGACAAACGTAGTGTTCAGTAGCTTCGCAAGAGAACCAGGATTCCTGATCGCAAGGCAGCGTCTAGAATCTGGAAGAGCACATTTACCTAGGTCAATAACTCACAAGACATGACATGAGAAGGAAATTTTCCCAAGAATGAAACTAAGGTGGAATGCACATAGCAGGCGCTACCAAATCATGAATGTCAGCTTAACACAGTCGCTGAAGAAAAAGATGTACGATGACGGAGCTATACCGGTGCTCATACGAGGGACACTCCAAAATTAAGTTTCGTCATTTTTTTTCGAAAAAGAAGACGGTGCGCCAGGTGAAACAAACAGTTACCATAAGAATCGACGCCTGTTGCTTGTTCAACGACGGAAGGGGTGGAAGAGGAATGACGCGTGCTCAGAGCGCCGACGAAGAGAGAGTAGCAGCAGGCCGGCGTGCTCGAGGTAAGCCGACTGCAAATCATGATGGCAGACAGATGTGTGCTGAAAACGCAGTCGCCAATGGAATGGGCACGTCATCCGTGAACGCCTACAGATCGTGTACGGTGAAGAGGTCACGTCTCAAGCCTTGCATCGCAGGGTACCGGGTTTTACCAGAGGGGTTTCTTCAAACTGATTGCACGTTACGATAAATGTCTCACTGTTGGTGGCGAATGGGGAAAAATAGCGCAAGGTGTGCAGTTCATGATAGCATGATGCATAGCGTATTTTCTTTTAGCTATAAGCTTTCCGTATGAAAATGAATGACGAAACTTACTTTCGCAACGTCCCTCTATATGGGCAGAAACTTGAAGATTAATAAAGGCGCTCGACAAGGAGGCGAGGTAAGAGCAAAAAGCGATGGAGCGAGAAATGTGAGGCGTAACGTTAGGAGAAAGGAAAATAGCGTTGTTCATCAGAGAGTAAACTGGGATAGCTGATATTCTATTTGTCGTTAAATGAAAGAGGTGCGGCTTCGACATGCCGCGTAATACGTAGGGCAGACAACCGGGGTACCATTAGAGTTACAGAATCGGTGGCAATAGAAAGGAACCGAAGTCGAGACCGGCAGGCAATTGGGTGGGATCATGAAACTAGGGACTTTCCAGGGGCAATTTGAAATCAGCTAGCGCAACACAAAGAAAGTTGGAGATCGCTGGTTCGTCCTGCCGTGTACATAATTATAGGCTGATGATGTGCATATATACCCGCGTGCCTGCTCTCTTAAGATCAAGTGTTACGTGATGGCTTCGGGCATCAAAGGGGTGTTCCACACCAGCCCGCCATAGATCAGTGTGGCGCTGGCCAACACTCACAGAGCAAGATCTAGCACATATAGATAACGAAGATAGTGGCCGGACTGACAACCGTCGTCGTCGTGCAATTGGAAGCGCAATGCACGCGTAAAGCGGAGGTTGTGTGTTCGGCACTCACCGGCGCGAAGCTGGCTTTACGCCCCCTTTCAATTCTTTTTACGACTTTCTGCATTTCAATTGCAACCGCAACTAAGTTGTATCTTTTTCTCGGCCGCTTATATAAACACATATTAGGAGCGTGGGCTTAGTCAAGATGTAGTTTATGAAACTTTTTTCGCTTTCCCCCATTTCTCATTATGAGATGAATGAATTCATGATATATGTATATATATATATATATATATATATATATATATATATATATATATATATATATATATCCCAGGTAGGACCATATACTAGGCAGGACCTATATACTGGCAGGCATTCCCAGATCATGAACAGCAGGTTGCCATTATCCCTCAAGAGGAAAGTGTGTAACAGCTGTGTCTTACCAGTACTCACGTACGGTGCAGAAACCTGGAGGATTGCGAAAAGGGTTCTACTTAAATTGTGGACGACGCAACGAGCTATGCAAAGAAGAATGATGGCTGTAACGTTAAGGGATAAGGAAAGAGCAGATTCGGTGAGGGAACAAGCGCAAGTTAATGACATCTTAGTTGAAATCAAGAAAAAGAAATGGACATGGGCCGGAAATGTAATGAGGAGGGAAGATAACCAATGGCCATTAAGGGCTACGGACTGGATTCCAAGGGAAGGGAAGCGTAGCAGGGGGCGGCAGAAAGTTAGGTGGGCGGATGAGATTAAGAAGTTTGCAGGGACAACATGGCCACAATTAGTACATGACTGGAGTAATTGGAGAAGTATGGGAGAGACCTTTGCCCTGCAGGGGGCGTAACCAGGCTGATGGTGATTATATATATATATATATATATATATATATATATATATATATATATATATATATATATATATATATATATATATATATATATATATATATATATATATATGTACGAGAAGAAGGGGAGAAAGGGGTTAACCGACGGGCCCGATTTTCATTAGTCATATCATCAGAAACCAACAAACACTGACACCAAGGACAACACAGGAGAAATTACTTGTGCGTAACAAATCAAAACAAAGAGACGATAAATTAATGGAAATTAAAGTGGATGAATAAACAACTTGCCGCATGTGGGGAACGATCCCATAACCTTCGCATTTCGCGTGTGATGCTTTACCAATTAAGCTACCGCGGCGCCCTTTCCCCCTCCACTTCCTTGGGTATTTTTGTTTCCTTGTAGAACCCTGGGAGTGTTAGCCAGCGCCACCACTCACAGACCTTGGCGGCGGACTGGCAACATCCTTTCAGCCGCAGGCGTCACGAGAACGTGATCTTTTTGCGTGAAGGGCCCCTCAGTTAACCCCCTTTCTTCTCGTTTATTTCATAACGAGGGTCTGGAATCCGGCAACATTGATGACTTGAGGTAGCATGTGTGGGTTCATTCCGTTGCCTTCACCCAAAAAGATCACGTTCTCGCAACGCCTGCGGCCGAAAGGATGTTCCCCGTCTGCCGCCAAGGTCTGTGCACCGTCGGCGCTCCGATCGAGCCGCCCGAGCACAGACAATGCGACAGCAACGAGAAGATACCGAGCTGAGGGAGCTGGAGGCCGAAGCAATCCGTCATCGTTACCTGTGGGCTGCTTAAGCGTGACGAAGGTCAGGTTCAGGCAGCACAAGCTTCGCCTACCCGATTTTTCGATAGGGGAAAGGTTCGTAATTTCTAATGCATCCTTGTCTATTTCTTTTACGGTGTTCATTTATTTGCTTCAGTCGATATGCTCCGCTTCTTTTTCTTTCTTGAGCATAAATTGCGTTTATATATAATTTTAAGCTACCGAAGTTTATCTGTTTTCCAATACGATTTAAAGGCGATAGGTGGAATGCCTATAAGCAGTTTTTCACAAGTGAAATCATCTAATAGTACTTCTACTACTGGTGTCTATCAGTGTTACTACACTCACCGCTACCACTACTGTTGCTGCCGGTACTGAGCCTGCTTGTACTCTTATTGCCTACAGCTACAGCTAGAAACCACAACTTACATTAATGCTTTCGAGCTCTTTCCAAAGCTTAAAGAATATTGGAGGCGCAGAAATCTCCCAGAAAGGTCAGTAGTAGTTTCCTGCTAGTCTCTGCCAAGCCGCCTGAACCCCGCGCAAGGGTAATATAGTAAGTACATTTTCAGTAAAATTTAAGGTGACACTTTCGTTTGTTTAAGGATATAGCACGCCTATTCACATTGGGCGCGAGCGCCGCCAATAGCGGTTCTCGTCTTCGCGTAGAAAAACGTACATCTCTTCGTCCCAGTAGGACTCTTAGTACTTGCAGTAGACAATTTTTTGTGCATGTCTAGGAGGCATGCTCCTGCATAACTGGTCAGAAATTTCGTCCCTTGTGGCTCACAATCGCTGACTATCGTAGTAGCACAAACAGAACTGCTATAGAAGCCTTGCATTCTTTAGTATCAAGAGGCGCATCCCGGAGCTCCTGGTCCTTGCAATCGTCCCGTGACGCTCGCCTGTTTTCGTCGCAGTTGGTGGAAGCCGCACTGCGTGGCGCTTATTAAGATCATCATCTGCTTATATCCACGGCAGGCCGCCCAGCGATCTCCAATTACCTCTGTCTTGCGCTCGCTGAGTCATAATTGGGTCTGGGAATTTCCTATTTTCATCAGCCCACCTAGTTTTCTGTCGTCCTCGACTGCATTTCGATTGCTTACAAAAATCGCGGAGTTCTTTCTCCAAAACAAGAGTAGAAAATTACTTACCAACAAAGCAGTCAGGCAAGGGACACAATCTCGCCCATACTTCATGCTTAAAAGTTGTCCGGCTGTTAGACTGGGAAGGCTCAGAAGTGAGGATTAACAGCGAATGTCTCAAGAACATTCAGTGTGTAAATAACATTCTCCTATTCAGCAACAGGGTGTATGACGTGCGACAAGTAATTGATGACTTTAACGGAGAAAGAAAAAGTGGGGCTGAAAAATTATTATGCAGCAGACAAAGCTAATGTATTTCAAGGAAACGAGAACTGATTATCCCCAGTCAGCCTCTGGAGTCTGTTGTTGCCACCGCCATGTAACACCCCGTGCAAGAAGGATGATAGAAAGACCGTGCCTAATCGAAACGGAGAATGCATCCCCAATTTGCTATGGTTGTCATGAGAGGTTGCCCGTCTGGCGTGCTCCCCGCTGTGATTTCGGACCCTATTGTATGAGTGCGACTCAAGGGGAGAACCCTTTCCGCGAACTGTGCGACTAAAGGGGAGAACCCTTTCCGCAAACTGTGCGACTCAAAGGAAGAACCCTTTCCGCAAACTGTGACTCAAGGGAAGTACCCTTTCCACGAATCAAACAAGACCCACAGATTTCCGCCAGCGGAGGCAAGCACGTGCAACGTCGCCTAGGAGAGAGGGAGCAGCCGCCAAGCACCGACCGAACTCAGTACGTCACCTCACGTGGAAGTGAGCAAAATCCCACCCACGATTTTAGCGGGCCTATTTAAGTGGCCCCGCAATGTATTTTTTATTCATTCTCTTCTAATATATCCTTCACCAACCAGTGCGAGTTTCGCACTAGAAATAATCTCGACCCTGCCTGGTCGCCATGGTCTACCGGACGTCTGCAGCCTGCCGACAACGCCACGCTACCCAATAGTAACGCCGGTGGAGGTTGGAATAACCAGCGTCGCAACTGGTTGGCAGCGATGAGATACGCTACCCCGGATGCCCCAGCTTTACATGACATCTAAGAGATCGTCTTCTCTTTGTCCTGGGAACAACTGCGGAAGGAAGGTGTCAGGATTCATGACTGCATATGGTGAGTGCACGGCTTTTCTTCACTGATATATCACTTGGCTTTACATATTTTCGGGTGTAGTACAAAGCAGTGATTTTTCTTTAACCGTTGACGGAAGTTTTGAGTACGTCAAGGTTGATATAGAGTGAAGAGTTAGCAGCAATAAGGCCAGCCATGAACTGGAAGGTGCTAAACAAGCCGGAATCGTTTATCTTAGCCTGTGAGTCGGGCCTCCAAATCGTCGAATTGAATAGGAAGCCGGAGGTCATTGAGACGATTCAAGCGATCGAGGCCGACGACGATAAACCGAAGGAATGCTGAGAGAGCATTGCGCATAAGGATGAAGAGCGTAAGCGCCTGGATGAAAAAGAAGAGCTCGACCGTGTTGCACATGACGCACTCGAAATGAGGCGCCTATATACTGAGTTTCTGAAAGCTCAAAATACCAGACCTAGCACAGAGGCACGAGAAAGCGAGCGCAGAATGACACACTTGATGACACCCTATTTAGTAGGAGGGGACGTAGGTCATTTCCTGGTGCAGGTTGAGCGCGCGTGCGAGAAGGCGAAATTCGCGAGAAACACGTGGTCGCAACGCTTGCTTACGTTCCTACCACGTGAGGTAGCTGATATCATTTACCGCATGATGAAAGACGAAGCAGAGGATTTCTGTAAAGTCAAAGCGGGTCTGGTTAAAAAGTATAGATTACCGGCAGAATCATTCAGGCAAAAATTCAGGGAGGTCGAGAAGACCAAAAGTGAGTCATAATCAGATTTCGCATACACCTTGGTGCTAAACCTGAAAGAATGGCTCAGAGAAGAGGGTGCACTCGGCGACGCCGAAAAGACAATGCAGTGCGTTGCATTTCTTTACAGTTTTTCCGCCGGCTGCCAGAAAACATCAAGTTTTGGGTTCAGGATAGGCCAGGCGTGGACACTATCACGAGAGAGGCCGATCTCGCTGAGGAGTACGTAACTCGCCGTGCGTTCGAAGGCAAAGAAGCTCCTAAGAAGGAGATGAATAAATACAGACCCGACGAGGCAGAGCGATGGTCAAAGTCGACTCAGTATAAATCAAAGGAAAGGTCAGATTCGGTGAATAATAGTGACGAGAACAGCAAGGGAAAGGAGGAGTCATCCGAACAGAGGGCAGAAAGGCAAAAAAAAGCTTTCGAGGCAAAGAAACGAGTAGTTTGCTACAACTGCCACCAAACGGGGCATATCTCCGTGGGGTACAAAAATCCTAAACTAGTGTTGATGTCACTAAGTAGTAACGAGGAAAATCTGAAATTGCTAGAACCGTAAATTCGAGACCTCAGGGTAAACGGAAAACCGTGTCGGGTGCTTCGCGACTCGGCATCCACAATGGACGTGGTGCACCCGTCGTACCTGGAGGAAGGCCAGTTCACGGAAGAATGTGCTTGGATAAGGCAAGCCATAGAGGTCTCTAGTGTTTGTATCCGTGGGGCGAAGACTCGCATCGAAGGCCCTTTTGCAGTACTGGACACTAAAGCCGCCGTCTCGGCACATCTCCCGCCGCAGTATCCATATTTGTTTTCTAACAAATCCGAGGATTTGCGGCGAAGAAGGGGAATCGGGTTTAGTGAGGGAACAGTACGAGCCCTAACTCGTTCCAAGGCAAGAGAGCTCGCTGCCAAGGCAGTCTACTAATGTCCAGTGGTGGAGGAAACAGGTTTCACGTAGGATTCGTCAACCACAACCAAACAGGACAGCCCAATAGGGGATATTGCGGAAAGTACACTAATGTACATCTAATGAAGAGGTCACGAAAGCACCGGAGCCTGAAATGTCTCGAGAGGTAGAATGCACAAGAAAGCTATTAAATTTAAGCCCTGCCACATTGATTGCTGAGCAGGAAATGCGCAAGGCCCAAAGGAATGCTAAACATTATTAGGACACGACGGCTCGAACACGGCCCTTTGAAGTTGGGGAAAAGGTAATGATTCTGAATCACTCATTGAAAAACAAACTACAGGTTCAATGGGAAAGACCGGTTGACATAATTCCGAAATTATCTGATACAAGCTACGCAATCACGGTACCGGAAAAATGAAGGACACTACAAGTGTACCACGGCAATCTGCTTGACAGTCAGCGGCAAACTTTGTCCTAGACTAAACGTTTGCTTCGTGTTTGGCAGGCTCTGCAAGCTCTGGGACAGTATCAGCTGGAAAACGGCTCGTGTCTTCAACGGCTATCATCTTCGCAACTGTTCCTGGTGACTGATCTACGCATGCGGATCTCCGGGAAGCTGCAGTTTCGACGTAGCCAGCCATCCTTGACTTCATTGGCTCTGGACTTGCTAATAATGTCTCCCTGGCGTCGATCACCGATTATTTTAAGGCCGTCAACTTCGTGGATCGTTGCCGTCAGTGGCAAACCTTTGTCCTAGACTAAATGTTTGCTTCGTTTTTGGCAGGTGAGTTTTAATTACAGCTGTTGTAATTCATCACTTTTCGGGGTTTGCCGCTGACTGCACCTAGTCTTTGCGTACTTCTTCCTCAAAAGCCATACCGAAAGATGGAAGATTTATGAGCTGTTTTACCTGGTGAGGGCGGATTCCACCTGGGGAAAAACTGCTGGTCAGTTTCTGATAACGCCTACAAGAAGATGAGTACAGTAACACGTGAAACGTGGAAGTGTCCTTCATGCAAGGTTGATTCGGTTAAGCAACCAGACGAAGCATCCAACCCAGGGGATGGTTCATTCTCACAGCAACTGTTTGCTCTGAATATGAAACTAGATTCTTTGAATACAACTGTTTCAACACTGATGGTGAAAATTCAGGAAGTATTGTTGGTCAAGGAAGCTAGCGAAAAGGTTGCTTCGGCTGTCGAGTACATACGGTCCGCTATTGATTTCTTTTCGTCAAAGTATGACTGGGTGCTTGCTACAGTGGCCACTAATCAGAATGAGCTAGCAGACCTTCAATCACAAGTTCAATCACTCGCTTCAACAGTAGCTTCCCAGACACAGGTGATTGACAGGATGAGTGGGGAAATAAATGACCTCGAACAATACAGCCGAAGATGTAACTTCGAGATTCACGGCCTTCCTGTCAAATCTGATGAAAACATACACTCTTTCTTAAGTACTTTGGCAGGCAAGCTAAACGCAACCGATTTTCAACAAGCAAATATCTCGGGAGTGCATCGGCTGCCATCCAGAGGCGACTATATTCCACCGATTTTAGTGCAAACTCGCTCAATTTTTTAAGCAGAAATGGCTCGGGGCCCGGAAGGGCCTTCCTGATTGGGTGCATGACGATCAGTCTCCTCGGCTGTTTTTCAAGGATAACCTGCCTCGGGCTAATCGCGAGTTGTTCCGTCTAGCAAGGTCTCGTGGCAAAGAAAAGGGTTTTGAGTTCGTTTGGACCAGAAATGGGAAGGTCCTTGCAAAACAGTCCGAAGGCGCACCTCTCATTCGTGTCAAGAAGTTTCGGATCTTGAAAGACTAACATAACCATGTTTGACATTGGTTTCGTGAAGTGTTCCGATTTTTCTGAAGTCCAGCATTTCTTTCAGCATCACACAGGCAATTCATTTCAGTTTACTCACGTTAATATTCGCAGCACACGGAAGCATTGGGACCATTTTTGTGCGCTGACTCACCCTTTTCATTCAAATTTTGACGCTGTTGCTCTCACGGAAGTGAACGTTTCGTCAGATGTGTTATCACATTTCTCGCTGCCAGGTTACCAATTACATTCTTATGCTCGTCTACAACGAACAGGAGGAGGAATCGCAGTTTTTGTTAAAGATTCTTGGTCCGTTTCTGAAATTAGTATTCCTTTTACTCAAGCAGAAGTAGTTGCGCTCCGCCTAAGTACACCTTGGTTGTCGTTGATTCTACTCACAATTTACCGCCCTCCGTGTTGTAACGGTCGAATCTTTTTAGCTGAGCTTGACTCTGCAATATCATCATTTTCCAGTGAAGAACACGTGTGCATTATCGGGGATATGAATATCGATATTCTACGCCCAACTGTGCCAACGGTAGCAGATTATCTTGACACTTTATCAAAGAGGGGACTAGAGACTAAAATCCACAGCCCTACACGTAAGGGATACCTATCTGGGCAGCTGGTCTCGTCTTGCATCGACCACATAAACGAGCGTTCTCAAAACGTGTTGGTGCAGTCTGCTGTGGTTGAAGTCAAGCTTGCAGACCACTATTTCGTCTGCTGCTCGTTAACGGATGGTTCCAGCCACCCTGCACCTTTGCGCAGCCAGCAAAACGTATCAGTGCTTGATTATAAGCGTTTCGATGGAAGAATAGCAAAGTATGATTGGTATTCTCTTATTTACAATGGGGGGGTGGGATGGGGGTGGTCCCCTGCAGACTTACATGATCGTTTTGTCGAGGTTTTTCGTTCACACTAAGCCGAATCTTCACGCATGGTGATCGTTCAGCAACGAAATTTGGACAAGAAGTGGATGTCACCCGTATTACTGGAAGCCATTTAAGAGAAAGATCTGCTCTGGGCTCGATCGAGACGTGCTCTAAGCTGTTATGAACTACGACTGCAGTTCAAACATTAACGAAACCTAGTTAATGCCATGATCCGTCTGGCCAAGCGCAACCACTTTAGGTCTCAGTTTAACGACGCACGTTTTAACAGGAAGAAAACAGGGTTATTCGTAAATAACCTGAAAGGAGTGAGCGCTGCTATTTATAATGATACATAATTCATATCTCATTTCCATAAAGGTGGACAGAGCATTGCCAATGACTTTAACAAACTATTTTCTCTGGTCTCTGCTGCATCTCGTAGCCCGCCTAACGACTGTCCTATGCCTCCCAGTGTGATGGAATCTGCGTTCCTTCCTGACATTACCGAAAGTGATTTAAGGTGTTTATTTTCACTCTTAAACGTAGCAAATCTCCTATTCATGACGGCATTACTGTTTCTGAATTGTGCAGAAATTTTGAAGCGATTAACGGTGTCCTACTAGTTATCCTTAATAGTATCATTTCGAGGGGTATAATACCGACTTCAATGAAAACTGCTATAGTTATACTCTTGTATAAGTGTGGCTCTAGAAACATGATGAGTAATTACCGACCTATCTCTATTGTGCCATGCATTGGCCAAATTTTTGAAAAGCATCTACTAGTTACCATGACGACCCACCGTGGTTGCTCAGTGGCTGTGGTGTTGGGCTGCTGGGCACGAGGTCGCGGGATCGAATCCCGGCCATGGCGGCCGCATTTCGATGGGGGCGGAATGCGAAAACATCCGTGTACTTAGATTTAGGTGCACGTTAGAAAATCCCAGGTGGTCGAAATTTCCGGAGTCCTCCACTGTTACCACATTTTTACCACGACGAATTTTTGAATACGTACAATCTTTTATCATCTTTTTAGTATGGCTTCATACCAGGAAAACGAACAACAGATCTTCTTGAAGAATTCGCTGACATACTAAATTCAGCTTTTGATAAGAATGAAGTCGTAGCTCTCTTTTTCTTGACGTAAGCAAGGCCTTCGATAGCATCTGCCACGTTATTCTGCTTGATAAACTTTCTACATTGGGATTTCGAGGTTTGTTTTTACATTTACTTACTAACTTTTTACAAGATAGGCCCCAATATGTGCCGATTTCAATATTCCATAGCGATTTCACGGCAATTACTTCCGGAGTCCCGCAAGGTTCTATATTGAGTTCTTTGTTATTCAATCTATGCGTTAATGATCTTGCTAACAATGTGCCTGTTTCATTGTTCCAGTATGCTGATGACACTGTCATTGTTGCGCGCGCAAAGAAATACACTGATGCTGTTACAGCATTTCAGATGGCAGCTATTAAAGCCATGGAGTGGTTGAAATCTAACCTTATCAATGTTAATACTTCTAAAACGTAACTTATATGTTTTCATAACCCTTTAAAAAAATTTGAGCTGACTCATCCTGTTTATTCGCATACTTCCTCCTGTTCTCATTGTAACTGTGTACCATTAACATATGCGCATTCGGTCAAATATCTTGGCCTGATCTTCGGCAGTGACCTCTCTTGGAACTCGCACCTTTCTTTTGTTTGTCAAAGACTTTGTGCTGTATCTTGTGTCCTGAACAATATTACACATTTTATGCCTTTTTCTCTCCGTGTAATGTGTTACACACGCTCTAGCCTATAGTGTGCTCAGATGCGGAATCAGTGTTTATGGTCACTGCACGGTTCGCTGGCAGCGCAGGGTGAATTCGCTTCTGCGTTTACTTCTAAAGAATATTGCCTACGACCTGCCCATTGGTAATTACATTGATATTTTGAGAGGATTAAAGGATCCAAATTTTAACGCTTCATTAACAGAAACTATTGTGCTTAAACGTTTCTGGTACAGTCAGTTCACCATTCCATATGTTCCTGCACGTGATTTAAGACCAAAATACCGTTACTCCATTCCTCGCTCCTCAACCCGGTACCGAAAGCGCACACGTGAATACTATGTACCTGCCTGTTTCAATAGTATGCCACCTAGTGTATTCCGCATGAGAACACAATACACCCTGAAAAAAATTTGGCGGTATGTCTCCGCGTTGCTTCCTGCCCCATAATTATTTAATCGAGTGTTACTATCTTCATTTCGCATTGCTGTCATCCCTTTTGATGTTGTAATAGTTATGTCTCTATATCTGTCTCTCTGAGTTGTTAAATTTTCCTTTTTTTGTTTGTCGAGTTCGTTCCAACATCTCTATTTTTCCTTTGTTTTGCTAATGTTCGCTGTCTGCCAGGCGCTGCCACTCAAGCCTTTGGTAAGGCTTTGGTAGGCCTGATTTTGGTGTACGAGAATTGATATGAATAAAAGTACTATCTAGCTATCTATCTATCTGCTTAAACCCTACGGGCAGAGGGAGGCTATTGTGAACATGTCGCTTAACCAACCTGAGGAGATGCCTGTCGACTTTCCGGAGTTAACATCAATAACGGCGGCAAAAGACATTCACGAGACCGTTGACAAGCTAGTAGAGTAGGCGGAGTTGAATCGCAATCAAATGGCCCAACTGAGGGAACTCCTGTTTGAATTTAAAGACATATTTTTGGACACGCCAGGCAGGACCACGGCAATCGTTCCCGATATCGAGTTAACCTCATCGGACCCCGTTCGTTCGAAAGCTTATCGCGTTTCAGCTCGTTAACGTCAAGTAAACGCCGCTAAAATAAACAAGGTGTTAGAACTAGGTGTAATCGAGCCAGGAAAGAGTGATTATACCTCGCCTCTTATCTTGGTTGAGGTCCCAGGAAAGGATCCGCGACCGTGTATCGACTACCACAGGCTCAACTTAATCACGAAGGGCCAGAGCTACCCAATACCGCATATCGAGGTAAGGCTTGAGAGAGTGAGCAGTGCTAATTTCATCTCTACGCTCGATTTAGTCAGGGTACTCGCAGGTTCCGTTGACCAAGAGGCCAAGCAGGCTTGCGGCGTTTATTTCGCCGACGGGAACATTTCGGCCGAAAGTCCTGAGCCTTCGATTGAAGAATGCTCCCTATTATTTCTCTAGCCTTATGGACCATGCTACGGGGAATGGAGGACTTTGCACTTCCGTATCTCGATGACATAGCAACCTTTTCTCCATCATGGGTGGACCATATGCAACACTTGTGAACCATGTTGTGTCGTCTACGAGAGGCCAACCTAACTGTCAAGGCTCCCAAATGCCAATTGGGGCGCGCGGAGGTTGCTTATATAGGTCATGCAATAGGGCACGACCCATCGTCGGTCTTCAGTGTTTAAACTGGCCGCAATAGACAAATTCCCGCAACCACGCACCAAGCGGGATATCAGGTCATTCCTTGGCTTGGCAGGTTATTACCAAAGATATATCCCGCGGTATATATATATATATCTATAAGATATATATGCAGAAAACTAAAGTAATGCTTAACAGTCTCGGAAGAGAACAGCAATTTACAATAGGCAGCGAGGCACTGGAAGTCGTAAGGGAATACATCTACTTAGGGCAGGTAGTGGCGGCGGATCCGGTTCATGAGACGGAAATAATCAGAAGAATAAGAATGGGCTGGAGTGCGTTTGGCAGGTATTCCCAAATCATGAACAGCAGGTTGCCGTTATCCCTCAAGAGAAAAGTATATAATAGCTGTGTCTTACCAGTACTCACCTACGGGGCAGAAACCTGGAGGCTTACGAAAAGGGTTCTACTCAAATTGAGGACGACACAACGAGCTATGGAAAGAAGAATGATAGGTGTAACGTTAAGGGATAAGAAAAGAGCACATTGGGTGAGGGAACAAACGCGAGTTAATGACATCTTAGTTGAAATCAGGAAATAGAAATGGGCATCGGCAGGACATGTAATGAGGAGGGAAGATAACCGATGGTCATTAAGGGTTACGGACTGGATCCCAAGAGAAGGGAAGCGTAGCAGGGGGCGGCAGAAAGTCAGGTGGGCGGATGAGATTAAGAAGTTTGCAGGGACGGCATGGCCACAATTAGTACATGACCGGGGTTGTTGGAGAAGTATGGGAGAGGCCTTTGCCCGGCAGTGGGCGTAACCAGGCTGATGATGATGATGATGATCCCGCGGTATTCCGAGATTGCAAGTTCTTTAACAGATGCTCTTAGAGATACAGAGCCGCAAACGGTAAACTGGCATGACGTAAAAGAAAAGGGTTTTAGTATGCTGAAGATAGCACAAACGAGTCAGTGTTGAACGCGCCCGACTACTCTAAGCCATTCATTCTTCAGTATGATGCCAGCCACCGGGGTGGGGTGGGGGGGGGGTGCTTTGTCAAAAGTGCGATAACGAAAATAAACACCCCGTATTGTACGCCAGTAGAAAGCTTTCAGTTCGTGAGAAAGCATACAGTGCATCAGAAAAGGAATGCGCCTGCATGATATGGGCGGCGCAGGAACTAGGGGCGCGATCGGAGATATTTTGTTCGATACGCGTTTTGTTCAGTTGCTGCAACGTCACAGAGTTGCAGTATGCAAAATTTGTGACACCCGGGCGGAGAGAGCAGCCAATCAGGAAGCGGTGACCTCCCCGGAAGTTTACTTGCGTCGTTTGTCGTCTGCTTGCAAACAGTGTACTACAAAACCAAATGTTTCTCGTCTTCCAAGTGAATTAAATCTTTATCTAAAGAAATGTACTTTTTTCTTCTCAAGCACAAACACGTTTTCAAATAGTAGTACGTCTGACTACTGCAATTTATAACTATTAGGTTCTTTGCGTCGTCCCTAGGTGGTGTCGCGCAGAGCGAGAAGGAAAAAGAAAAAAAAAACGACGGGAAGAGTGGCGCACTTTTCAAGAGGCAGCGACAACATCCCAGTGGCTCGCTGGCACCGATGATCTTGTCGATTTCTCTGTACAACCAACGAATTATTTGTTTCGAGAAACAAAAACGACGCCGGAATTCACTTTCTGCCATCTCTTCAAACGCGTTTCCCACCGCCACCCGCTCTCCTCCTTCCTCTAGAAAAGCCAGCTCAACAACCTAAGTTTCCAACGGAAGCGCCATTTTCTAGAATTAAACTATGAATTGGATTCAAACCTGCCATTTCGCAGCCGAAAAGGCCGCCTGCTGGATCCAATCCAATCCACCAGACGCGCCATGCGAAGCCGTATGATCGCTCCAAACTTCTCAACTCCCGTCGCGTTCGGACGAAATGCTCGGTGGGCGGATGATTGACAGGAGCGTGTCGTCATTTTTACGTCACCAAAAGCGGGGCGGCGCCCCGCGGCTGGCGACGTCGGCGCGGAGTAGGCCAATCGCGCGCGCCGGTAACCGAACGAACGCGCCGAACAACCATCTCCGATCGCACCCTAGCTTGCTGCATCGCTGGTTCAAGGCTCCCCATAGAGACTGACCGCTGTCGTCTCACATGGATGCAGTCCATGTCTACGAAAAACGGCCGTCTTTTGCGCTGGAGCTTGTCTCTTCAACAGTACACTTTCGATATTCGCTACAAGAAGGGTTAACTTACCGGCAATGCCAACGGTCTGAGTCGTTGCCCCTAGAGTAGCGAAAGCCTCATGCTAACTCTGGTTGCCGAGTCATTTTTACGTTGGTATTTAATTTCATACGTTGCTTTTATTATCGCGAAGTTGTAGTTGACTGTTAGTAACCACGTCTTAACGCTTTCAAGAAATGGCTGTTTTTAGCGCTTAGGGGGGGGGGGGGGGGCGGTGCACGCGCGAAAGGGATGGCAAAGCAGTGGCGAGTTTTCTTTTTTTTTAAATCCTGGTGTGTCTCGAGGTAAGGTGGCCTCGTGCTCGCTCACTTTGCGGCTGTGGGTACGGCACTGTTCTAGAGCGATTGCTTGCCCAAACAGGAGAGGAAAAGTCGCGAGACTGGTTTGCAAGTCCAGTTGCACCGGACCGGACCACGGAGAAAAGGCATACAAGGGCGCCACGAGGACTGATGAACGACTCCAAGGAATCTACAAGCTACGAACAAAGGGTTCATCACCCCGGAGGGAAATTCCGCTGCTGAAACGCCGATCCCTCGCCCAGTGGCTGCTGGCCCCTACGCGCCGAGATCTTCCTCCCCCGCCGGAGATACTGTTACGACTGGCGTGTAACACCCGCTGCAGAAAGGCTGATTGAAATACCCTGCCTTATCGAAACGCAGGATGGTACCCTAAGTTGCTATGGTTGTCTCGACAGGTTGCCGGTATGGCGGGCGCCAGGCAGTGGTTTCGGGTCCCTTTGTACGTGTGCGACTCAAGGGCAGACCCTTTCGGCAAACTGTGTGACTCTATGGGGAGGGGGCCCCTCTCCACGAACTGATCGACTCAGGAGAGAACCCTTTCCGCGAACTAATCAGGACCCACGAGTTGCCGCCAACGGAGGCAAGCACGTGCAACGTTGTCTAGGAGAGTGGGAGCAGTCGCGAAGCACCGGCGGAACTCGGTACATGTCACGTGACATTGACGTGTGCAAAATCCCGCCTACTATATTAGCGGGCCTATTTAAGCGGCCCCGCATTTTATTCTTTATTAGTTCATTCTCTTCTTATATATCATTTGCCAACCATGGAATAAACAGTGCAAGTTTCGCACTAGAAATAGTCTCCATCCCTGCCTGGTCGCCATGGTCTGCCGGACACCTGTAGCCTACAGACAACGCCACGCTACCCTATAGTAACGCCGGTCGAGGTTCGAATAACCGGCGTCGCAACACCGTGGAGTAGTACGTTTATCTAAGTGAAGTGCTCACATTAGAGCGTGATCACGAGAAAAATTTACAAAAGAAAAAAGTGAATTGGAGTGCATGCGGCAGGTATTAAGAAATCCTGACTAGGAGCTTGCCACTATCATAAAATAGAAAAGTGTACAATCGTTGCATTCTACTGGGGCTAACATATGGGGCTAAAAACGAGGTTAAAAGCGAAGTCGAGAACAAGTTAAGGACTGCATTAAGGTCGAAGGGACGAATTAAGGTCGAAGGGACGAAAAATGTCAGGCGTTACATTAACAGACCAAGAGACAGCGGTGACGAGGAGAGAGCAAATGGTCGATAGTAGTCTACTTGACACTAAGAGAAAAAAATGGAGCTGGGTAGACCGTGTAACGCGTAGGGCAGATTACCGGTAATGCATTACAGTTAGAGAATGAGCGCATTAAATTCTTATACCTGGTCAAATTTTTTATTCGCCATGGCGAATGTGTTAGGCTGCAGACGCTTAGTTGCTGCGTCGTACGTTAACTGTTTGTGAAAGATCTGCGTCTAAAACGCGCGGGCCATGTGGCTGATTGCATTTGCCACTGTGAAATTCAAGAGCCTCTGGCATATAGTATTTGATTTATTGGTCATCAAATGTTGAACGCTTACCACGGCGTGGTACCAAAACTGCGTAAAATTAAGCCATTGCGGCATTATGCAAAGATTTGTCGACTGCGCACCTATTCCTGTTTGTGATAATTTATCTTCGGTCTTTACGTCAGCTGCATCAAAACCTAAAAATTGCATTTAGGTTCGTGCTTTGGGTCACTCAGTGCTTTAATAAGTAAATGAAGTTCGGTTTGCCATCACTGTTTCGCCATAACTAACACAACTGCTATCGCTGTTTCGCAGAAGCGTAACACAACTTTTCACTGTATAGGCCAGATTAAGGATTTATTGCTATAGCAATTATAGGAACACTCCAGGCGAATTTCAGTCGGCGGCTTCGGCGTCGCCGTGTGGTTCGGTATGAAGTCCTAGTGTGGTAAATTCGGGGTCCCGCGCTGTACGCTTTATGTGTTAGGGAAAGCACGCGAAGGTGGGACGATTAGGCTTGATGCGGCAACGCCTTTACGCACGCGAGGGAGGAAAGTGTGTATGGTGCGCGCGAATTTTCGCTCGCGCTAGGGGTGAGCGGGAGACCGGGAAGCGTGTTTCTATTTACGCCCAGACCCGCCGTGATTGCTCAGTGGCTATGGTGTTGGGCTGCTGAGCACGAGGTCGCGGGATCGAATGCCGGCCACGGCGGCCGCATTTCGATGGGGGCGAAATGCGAAAACACCCGTCTGCTTAGATTTAGGTGCACGTTAAAGAACCCCAGGTGGTCAAAATTTCCGGAGTCCTCCACTACGGCGTGCCTCATAATCAGAAAGTGGTTTTGGCACGTAAAATCATCCCAAATATTATTATTATATTTACGCACAAGCCCAGTGCTCGACCGCTATGCTGCCATGTGCCACCAGCACGTGCCACGTTTCTGGGTACTTTTTCGCCAAAGCGCCACGGCACGCGCCCTAGATAATTCCAGGTATTGTGTTTTGCGTCCCTGGCTATGCCTGGGCCCGCAGTCTGCTCGGGCCAGCCCGCATTCACAGATTTTAGGCGTTGTAGGTAAGCTTTAATTTTGAATGTTTCGTCCGTCCAGTAATAAGACGACCGCTTTCGAGATAGCGCCCGCAGCAGCGATCGAATTTGCCTTTACGCAATGCCTCCCGCTCCAACGCCAACTAAGTGGCGAAAACACAGTGCTGGCGAGAACACAGTGACGGTGTCCTCGGCAGAAGCGTCACAGTGCCACTTTCGCAGATGGCGTTTCAAGTTACGTGCGCGCGCGACTCTTCAAAACGGCGAGAACCCAGCGCGCGAAGCTATGAGCAGTCGGCACTCTTTGTGGGCATCACAGATTGCTTTCAAGGTGCAGCCCGCGCAGCAGTGCCATAAGAAGCCGTCGCCTGAGTACATTCACGGCTCAACAATGGTTCGGCGCGGATGGATTAGGTGCTAAAGAGCGATAACGGCTTATAATGATCGGAACGTCATCAGCGCACCTGGCGCTCCCACCTGCAGTACTTTGCTTGCATCATCAATGCTCCTTGCGCCGCCGTCGGCACTAGTTCGTGGCGCCACTGGGCTGTCGTTAGTACTGGCCTAATCAACTTTCATAACGTTAGAGAGGTTTAGCTTGTCCTGTGTTCCGGTAAACGCAGGCAGGGCGTTGGGACGGAGGTGTAAACGTGAGCGGGCTGCATGGTGCAGCCACCTGGTGGCGCAGAGCTCAAAGAGGCAAGAACAGCTGATATTGCGTTAAGCAAGTGCATTCTACTTCACTGCTGGTTTAAATTATCGGCACTGGCGTAATCGTGCTGCTCCAAAAAATTTGCACACGCAGCAAAGTAGAATACACTTGGTTTCTGCAATATTAGCTGTTTTTGTCTGTTTGAGCTCTGCACCACGAGGTGACGGCACCATGCAGGTCGCTCCCGTTTGCATCTCCTCCCCAACCCCGTCCGCCTGCAGTTATCCGAATACCAGACAAGCTAAACCTCTCTGTTAGTAATGACACCGGGCTGCGTCGAGATGAGCAAGTGGCATAATGCTTGCGCATACTTAGTCGAACTCCCAGAGGAGTTTCCGCGTGATTTTTTTTTTTTGTTCCTGGACGTCGCGCGATAGTCTGTTTAATATGCGTCGTGTGTGGCGGCAGCGCCTTACTATTTCGGCTGGAAGAGAGAGGGTAATGTAAAAAAGGAAAGGACGCTTGAGCGCAGCGATGATGTGTCTCGTGGTGCAAGAACCCCCCCATGCCCCAATTATCCCAGCTTTTGTAGATCGAAGCGCCTCGCACACCACGACCAACTTCTCATCACATCCCATTTATCCCCTTATCCAGTGTGAAAAATTTCGTCAAGTGTTAGTTCAGCTTCCGCACGCCACTCCTATTTCGAAATAACCTAGGCGGCGTGTTTTGAAAACTTATTTTCTGTTAGTGACAGCTGGTCGAGCAGATTGTGCGCCCATGCGTAACATCTCCCTAGTCCCACCAAGTACCTACAAGGATCTAGGGCGCTCGCCATGGCGCTTCGGGGAAAAGGTTCCTAGAAACCTGGTACACGCGAGCGGCGCATGGTGGCGCAGCGGTCGAGCACTAGGCTTGGGCGTGAATAGAAACACGTGACCGGGAAGCGGGGCAATGTGTGTTTCCGCATCTACTCTGCCCGCTGCTGCGCATGGCGCAATTCACTGCGGCCGTGCGCGTCCCAGTTTGCGGCGCTATTCTGGACATTCCGCCATTTTCTTCGGTGGGTGACAGACGACACGCGAATAAAAAGGTGCTGATGGCCCCATTTTGCTTTCGTAACGTGACGCCGACTACACGCTTTGCGTAAGAAACTCACATGAAGGCACTGAACCTAAGGTTCTCGGTAAAGCAAAGCAGATTTCCTCCGCAGTAAAGGTAAAGCAGCTAGCTCAAAGCGCATTATTATTCTGTCGAAAACGCTTCTCGCTTCCGTCTGCTGTGTACAAGCCGTCGGCTGCTAGATTAGCTAGGCTGCCCGTACCCGGGAAATGGAATGAGTCGTCGTATGTTGGCGCCAACGTGCTTGTTTTCTACCTCGAGGCAACGTACGTGACCGACCAGTGGTGATGAGCACACGTTCTAGGCCACGTTATCGCTATCTCGCGAGACGCAAGTGACTCAGCCCGAGTCGCCTGGCTGAGAAACGGCCGAATATCACGGATAGCATTGTGCGAGCCAGAATATCCGCTAGCGCGACGCAAGCGCCGGCGCTGCCATCTCTTGTTCAGTTCGCTGGTTATTCGCACCGTGGGAGGAAACTTCAAGGCGCCGCCTTGCGTAGATTCCTTTTTGGAAATTAAAAAGACGCCGTTCTCCTAACTTCTGATCGTTCGAAAGGGCATTAATCCTGATTACAATGCAAACGCAGAAGTGAGAACTGGACAACGTTGCAGAAAGTTTGCTGTGTTCAAGCAATATTATTTCGTATAAGTGCGTTCTTTAAAAAAAATGGTGGCCCAAAACACAAATGCCAACACCACCCGAGAGCGATGCAAATGCTGTGAGCACGCGTTATGAACAAAAGATTTTCATTGCGCCAAACTACGGGAGAAATGTGGCGATACGCATTCCTCTCGGCGCCATTGCATATGGCTGCTCATTAGCATATTTCGCGCGGCCCGTCGCACCACAAATTAAGGCAGAAATCTGCAATGGCGGCCCAGCGCAACGTCACGCATCGTCAAATTGACGTTTATGAAATGGCCCTTCCTGGGACGCTTCCCACTGCATATTCCTTCAGCCAATCAGCAAGTTGGCATGGCGGATATCTTGGATCGCCACCACATATTCGCGAAATTGCAGTTGGATTGCCCTGGCTTCTGTACGCTACGGCTCACTTTCTTTTTGAAGCGCTACCCTCTAAGAACAGTTTACACCCTTTGGCTTGCCCCTTCTGCCACACAAGGATAATCGTCATCTGCCTTGATGCGTTTCCTTTCTTTATCGCTGCAAGCCCGGAACTTTCCAGTGACGAACGGCACGCGCGTTATCAGAAGGGGCACGCCAAAGGGTGTAAACTGTTCTATGCTGATAACGCGCGTGCCATTCGTTACTGGAAAGTTCGGGGCTCACAGCGATAAAGAAAGGAAACACATCAAGGCAGTTGACGATTATTTTTGTGTGGCAGAAGGGGCAAGCCAAAGGGTGTAAACTGTTCTTAGAGTGTAACGTCGCACTGTGGCTTCCAAGGACAAAGATAAATGTATTAGTCGATAAAATTTGCAGCTCCACGTCACGTTTCGTCATCTTGATGGAAAGGTAAAATTGCATTTCGCAAAACTTCCGTTTCCCGGCACAAACTTCTTCAATGCACGGGACCTCTCCACAGCCAATCAAAGAGTCAACATGGCGGATAATGGCGTCCGTGCAGCCGCCGTGCGTGTCGAAAATAGCGCTCTTGGAGTTTATTATGAATTGCGTTCGAAACCTAGCCGGCCCGAAATAGCTGACGCCTTCGCGTGCGCTGTGTTATCAGGCGCATGGTTTTCGTTGAAGCGAGAGGCAGCCACGAAGGGGAATGCGTTCGCCGCTGCTGCCAGTCTTCATCACTCCAGTGTTCTGATAGCGAATATCTGTTGTCATCGAGTCAGATGTGTTCATGTTTGCTTGTGCGCGCGCGACGCCGTGATGGTAATTTAGCAAGCGAATGTTTACTGGACGCTACATAGCTAATAAAACTACTACCCTTAGTGCGTACAGCTGTCTAACAATTTGCTCTCGTAGTCAATGATTCTTCCTTTGGAATAAACTTCGACATATAAAAAAAATATTTTCAGACTGGTCACGCGTTTTAAATAGTAGGGCGCTAGAAGCTCGCATCAAGAAAGAAATTGCCTGAGTAAACTTTAGTTGACGTCCACGTAATCCGAAGCATGGATTAACTTGTAGACAACAGTTGTGTGAATAACGTAAATAATGTGTAGAGAACGGTTATGTAGATATTATTCGCTGCACGGTGTTTATATTGATAACAAGTAATGCAGAATGTTTATAGTGTTGAGATATAAGATGGAAAGCAAACTAGAGACATTGGCACGTAGCAAATGGCCCCAGTGCACATACGTAGTGCACTTACCCAGTCACACCTGTGGAACATTCTAGTGTTCTGCTAGTGTTTTGCTTAAAAAGATGACTCCGATGATGTTGCCATCAAAAATACCGCACCACACATTAAACCACCACTGGTATTGGAGTCGTGTTTCTGCCAGCCAGTGGGGATTTCTATCATTCTATCGAGTTGTGAAGATTAACTTGCGTGTTTCTGGAGAAATTAGCCTCATCCTTCCGAAGCACGCGAGTGAGAAAGTCCGGTTCTCACATTTCGTGAGAACCCAATTGGCAAAGTCAAGTCTGTTTGTCAAAATCTCGGTCTTCAAGCTTTTGTTGAAGATCTACAAGGTACGGGTGCATATGACATTTTCTTTTAAATCCTCCACACAGATGGCCTTGAGGTTCCGGCCGTCGCAGTGGCGTCGTGCACACTACCGTGAGTGTTAGCAGCAAAGAGTGCCAAAACGTCTGTTTCCGCTCCTTGATCCACGGTCGGTTTCTTGTGAAGCTACCCGGCTCGCAAAGGACTTCGTAGGGTCTAAGTATTGTTGACGGACTACGGCGTCCTCCACCATGCCACATGCGGAATAGCTTGCCTGCCTTCCTCTTGTCGCCGTGCGCTGCCCACAAGAGCCAGGATCATTTTGGCCTTCCGATCATTTGTGAAGGGCACGACTGTCTGGCGTGGCACCGTTGAGATCTCCCGCTATTATCTATGCACTCACACTTGAAGCAAACATCATTTACGTAACCTACAACAGTATATGCTGGCCCTACGTATCATCCGAAACGCTTTAGATGGACATAGCCTGCGCAAGGTTTGTTTGTAGAGAGAACAACATTGGTTAAGGGAACAACAAAAATAAAAAAATAAACATACGTTCCGGACGCGCCTATTTGCACGAGAAGATTAGTGCACAAATTCACAGTACGAAATGCTCCGTCACGGTTTCCCGACTTCAAAATCCCTCTTCCCCCGCTACGGCTCCGCTACGCTTATCAATGCGTCAGGGCCGTGTTCTCTTGATGCCGCGACCACCACATAGCGAGAAGCGCGCTATCGAGCTGTCGCCTCTAGTAAAGCCGCGTATCCGTGACTATTCCCTTAGGAGCGCTCGAGGAGCGGCGCGCGAGCGCGTATCTATTCGCTATTTTGGATGCTTCGCGCGCATTTGTTTTTTGTCGGAAAGACCAGCGAGGCAAAGCTGAGCTCGAAACAACCGCTTGATTCTGAGGTTACTGGAGGTGCCCTACAACTTTGTAATTGGTATGTTTGCGATTTATGCAATAATTAAAAAGTTAACTATTAACAGCAATATAATAATTAGTACCTCGTAATGAAAAAATACTGGCTGTGAGTACACACGACTACGGCTACAATGCAGTCGGTACGATTTCTCTATAGCTGGTGCTTTTTTTTTTTAATATTGGTCCAAGATAACTGGGACACCCAGTACCGATGCTTTGCTCGGTGGTGGCGCTGCGGCGCGTTTCTCCACCGCCTGCACTGACGATACCTGGGCGCGTTCGTCGCCGGTCTGCGGCGCGTCGCTTGTGAAGATGTGCTTTTCGTTCTGCCGGCTCACCACAGCATCGCTTAGACTAACGTCCAATGTGACTGTTATCTGCTTCATTTGAAAGTGAAGTGTCGGAGGAGTATCCGGGCTTCCTTGGAGCAAACGTGGAGAGAATAAAGCGCAGCTCGCGTTGCCGTTGTCATGCGATCAGGTCACGGCGTATACATCGTGCCGCTGCGTCGCGTCGTCATCGTCGCGCTGCTGTGATTCCTTCGCTGTCACGCGATCTCAGTGATGCTGCTGTCGTTGTCGCAGTGGCAACTCCATCGTCTTCGTTCCGACATCAGAAACCGCTTTACGCATCAGCAGTATACTTTTGCTGCAGTATGCCGTTTACTTATTTCTCTATTGCTGCACTAGCTTCTGGCTTACTTTCACAATCACCTTCGTCTATTTTTGCAACATGTTTTCTAGTGCTTTTGATAACACAATATAAAAAAATTGAACCCCACATATCAAAGCGTAGCTGTGCTCGCAGTCACATGACGCAACGCTATGGAAGGCACCGTGAAGCCATGCAGTTTTGCACGTTTGAGGCCACTTGCCCTTCCCCATTTCTGTGGAAAATTATAGGATGCAAGGGCAGAGGCTATAGTGCCGGTGTCTGAGCACAGCTTTTTGCCGTATACTGCTCCATTAATCACGTGACTGCGCAGCGCTTCATCTGAAAAGGGTAAAAGGGAATGTACAAAGCGTATAGAAATGTGTAAGAAGTGTATAAGAAGCGTATCAAGCGTATAAAAAAGCGCAAAGAACAAGCTGAAAGCAGGAGCCAACGTTTCGACAAGTGAACTTGTCTTCTTTTCTTCAAGGCGATGTAAGCTTTCGTCGCCACAGTATGTATAGGTGGGGTTCTTCTAAAGGGGAGAGGGTATAACGCGGGTAGGTGCAGCAATGCGGGAAGGTGTCTTAGCGTGTCGAATTGAGAATAAAGGAATGCTGTGCACAAGGCCAAGGGTAGGGCCACCTCCCCCTCCCTCCCTCCCCCCCCCCCGTCCCGTCTGTCAACCAACCGTCAACGCACGCGTGTTAGCCGGCGCGTCAACGGCGTTTCACACGCCTGCTGAAAAAAAAAAGAGGAAACGAAAAAAAAGAAAGGATATGTCAAAAGACCAAACTAAGTGTTGTTGCCTATAGGTTGAAATTTACCATAGTGAATAGATTCTAAAACTCCCTTTCAAATGTTTATGCTTACGGGTTGCAATGTATTGAACTTATGGTTAAGGTATGATTCTCTGTATTTTCTTTCTCGTTCAGAACGGAAATTTGACTGTAAGATGTAGAGTTTAAGTTCATCAAAGTTATGAACTGGTTGGTTGAAATGCTCGGCGACGGCTTTGGAAAGCTTTTTAGCTGTGTCCGCGCGATGTCCGTTTTATCTTACGTTCATTGATTGTCCTGTTTCCCCGATATATTGTTTCTTACAGAAGGAACATTCAAGCATGTAAATCACATGCGAACTTGTACAAGTCAAACTAGATTTGACTTCATGTGTATAACTATTGGCGGTGCCTTTAATTTAAAAAGATAATTTATGGGGTTTTACGCGCCAAAACCACTTTCTGATTATGAGGCACGCCGTAGTGGAGGACTCCGCAAATGTCGACCACCTGGGGTTCTTTATCGTGCACCTAAATCAAAGTAGACGGGTGTTTTCGCATTTCGCCACCATCGAAATGCGGCCGCCGTGGCCGGGCTACGATTCCGCGACCTCGTGCTCAGCAGCCTAACACCACAGGCACTGAGCAACCACGGCGGGTACTTTTAATTTTAATGTCACTTTGAAGGTACCTGCAGGTTTTGCACCTGGGGCGACAACATGCTTTTATTACGGGGAAATGCTGTTGGCCTACTTTTGCGTGCACTAATATGTCTTTAAAGTTCCTGTTTCGGCGGAAAGCATACGTCGTCTTAAAGACAAGTCCACTTGTCGAAACTTTGGCTCCTGCTTTCACCTTGTTCTCGTTTCGCTCATCGTCTTGAATTTCCCATCTCCCGCATTCCCGTCATTTCCCTGGATTGCAGAAGGAACGGAAGACGAGAATTGCACTGGCGTTTAGGCAGCAGTTGAGACGCAGTGTGAAATTTTATGAGCGAATGATAAACATACACCAATGAAATTATTTGCAGGTCGTGATAAGGCATCTCGTAAAATGCTGTCGAATGTTCTATTCTGTGAATACTCCGGTACTGCCAGTACTTATTCGTGGCCGTATAGCAATGTACTCTTCTTTAACTTAGGCGAAATAAATCCAGTGGTCCTGCGTTTGTTTTCCCCTATAAATACTCCCAAGCCTTTGCACATAAAGTATTTTGTTTTTCAATTCAGGCTGAATAGACTCAGTCTCTGTAATCGAACTCACTAAAAGAAGTCTCGTTTACTGGACCCTGATATCATACGTGGGGTGGGTTGGGACATTACTTATGCGCACAAATTCAGACATTTTCCTTGGGTGTCCTGAACCACTTAAGCTGGCCTCATTATATATTCAGTCTTTCACAGCATCAGTCCCCCGGATAAAACGGCTGCAATAACAAGCGGACGCGTTCAGGATACTTGGCCACCTATGCGAGTACTTGAACTACATGCAGCCTGCCGAAGATTCAGGAGGTAAAATATGTTTTCTCGCCATATTGCATTATTATGATTATTCTAATTATTATTATTATTATTATTATTATTATTATTATTATTATTATTATTATTATTATTATTATTATTATTATTATTATTATTATTATTATTATTGTTGTTGTTGTTGTTGTTCAGCGCACTCAGAAACAGACTAATCACCCTTCTTGACTAGGGAATACTTAATTGTGAACTACGAGGCTTTCAATGTTCTTTGCGAGATTGGAGTTTTAAATTTCGAAGTCGTTTCAAAGAATAAATAAAGGGAAAATGAGATAACCACCTAACTGTAGTAAGTGCTACAAAGGACATCCACACGGGTTCCTTGAATATATAAATAATTACTTCGCCTTAATTATTTCTCTAGACGCGAAATTCGGCCGATATGAACTGTTTAAAGTAAAAAAGAAGCAATAGATTTTATTACTCGATATCTGAGACCCAAAACTAGTTTGCCACTTGTACTATTTAATATAGTGTATCACTCATCGTATCTCAGAGAGCTGGAGAAATCCTAATTTTTGGGAAGCGCTGATTACTATAGATCACTGGTAGATTGTCAGCACGAGATACTAACATCATTGTTGCGTTATCAGCTTCCCAAAGCGTTTCTTTTCATCTATTATTTTATTATCTTCGCTGAAGCAGCAGGCTGCCGATCGCACTCACTTTCCAGTTGGAAAAAGATGATGGGGTGCATATATAATGCGCGCATTTCTCCCAAGGCTTTGGAACATTTTTTTACGAACAGACGCAGTCAAGCAATACCGAGGAAAGCCCGACATCGACGTCTCCGGAATTTAAAGGCAAGTGCACGGACTGTCACACTTCAACTGAAATGGAATGGTCACTGAAATATTCCGAGAAAACACTCTGAGAGAAACCAGTACGCACTGTTTAAGTTAGGTATCATTTCAGCAGCATTTAAACTTAGGAAGTGTATGCGAGTAATTACAAGCTTCATGAAGATGCCATTTTTCACTGCCGCCAATGTGTGCGCCTAGGAACCAGATGTTTTGCTTTCGTCGCTGGATTGCATATGTCTTATGCAAATAGCGCATACAAAGCTTCCGAAATCATTCATTGGTGTCGCCGCCATTAAAACAGTGGCATAGAAATAATAAGCCCGGCAAAGCTTTTCTATATCATTGAGTCCATCGCCAGAACTTTCACCCTCCGGCTATCATTTCGCTACTGATACAACTAGTGAAGAATAGGGAGCTCTGACGTAGCATATAGCAGGAAACGCAAATATTTGGTGTTAGTATTGCGAGCTGCACACTGCGCATTTAAGTGCCTCTATTCTTTAATGTTCAGTCGGTGTAAGCCCATGTAACTTTCGCGATGTGGGTCTATTTTTACCGCGTTCTCGCAATCTTTAGCCGTCATAACTGTACCCTGTTTTCTAGATGCACAGTTCAATGCTAGCGCGCCTAATTGCTGCGTTCTGCATAGGGCAACATGACCACGGCCGCAGAACTGACTGCTGTCTCCTTCGGATCTGCCGTGCTGTTGTGCGTGGCACACAAGTTAGCAACGAGTGCTCATGTTTACTCCAACCATCAAGCCTCGGTTTTTCGACGCCTTAGCAATAACAAAAAAGAGAGCGAATTCAATGACAAATAAAGCAGGGGGACCAGGTGAACGAGAGTCAAGTTTGCTGTCCTGCGCTTGGGGTAAGGGAAATGGAAGAATAGAAAGTGGAAACCAGAAAGAAGGTCAGCAATCCGAGCGAGCGGGGTGCATGCTCAGGAGAGTGGTGCACTTCCACAAATGCGCTAGCGCGCGAATAGACTTTTGCGCCGAGGCGCCGGTCGCCATGGTGAGACCATCTTGATCTCAGAAATTGGTCTCATCTCTGGCTGAAATTTGCCCCGAGATATAGGCAGGTGCCCAGATTGCAGGTGCCCAGGTGCTTACAGATTTTCTCGCACCTACAGGAGGGGCACATGTAGCTGTCGGCTAGTCTAATACGGCGGTTTCAATTGGAATGAGAAGGTATCTAATATATATATATATATATATATATATATATATATATATTGACACGTGTACTTATATTTACCGGGCGACTACGTTTCGCCCCCTAACAAATGTTGTCGCACAGCGCGGGACGCGTCTGCTTGTATCTGAAGTTTCTGGAAAGTTATCGATGCTTCTATCCGCTGTCTGTTGTCGCCGAACCTTGTGTTAACTGATTTAATCGCGTGACTCGAATGTTGTAGAACTTTGTGGAAGGTATGCGGGTCCCAACGATTAGTCTGGAACATTCGATGACTGCTGTATAAAAGCCGACGCACTTGACCCGCTGATCAGATTTTCGACGATCGCCGACCGTGTTCGCCGCTATCGTTGTGTTATAAGTGTAGCCTGTTTTTGTGGCCACAGGTTCGCCCAATAAAACAGGCTACACTTATAACACAACGATAGCGGCGAACACGGAATTCCGTCGTCCGCCGCCAGCACGCCCACCCGTCGCCCAGCGCACCTACGCGAGGAAGACGGACATTTGGCGAGCCCCCGACCACCGCCCGCTCTGCTATCACTGCGGAGAAGCCGGCCATGTGTATCGCCGATGCCCATACCGGGAGATGGGACTGCGAGGTTTCGCCGTCAACGCTCCGCGCACGCAGCACGGTGAACGCCCCCGCGATATCGCCGACTACCTCGCCGCTACTCAGTGGAGCTCTCGACGACCGTCGCGTTCGCCATGACCAGGCCGCTACTTCTCGCCGCAGCGCCGACCATACACTGGCCCAGCCCGGGGCCGGTCAGCCAGCCCATATCCGGAAAACTAAAAGCAGCAACCGATGGAGGGGCGGTTGCTGTTCGTCGAATTGACCAAGATACTCCGCCGCCGACGAAGCCGACAAAGAAACCATCTCGACGACCTAATGACGACACGCCGCCCTTCCGACGAAGTCAGAAAGCCAAGACTACACCGACGAAAGACGACTTGACGACGCGACGTTCCAGCTTCAGTTCAACACGACGCAGCCGTGATCCGACGCGAAGACCCAACTGCAACGCCAGACAAAGAACCACCGACCTCGACGTACTTCTCGACGGCCACGCAGTCACTGCCTTAGTCGACACAGGGGCCGATTACTCCGTAATGAGTGGACACTTCGCCGCCCAGTTGGAGAAGGTTAAGACTGCATGGGAGGGCCCCCCAATTCGTACCGCTGGAGGACACCTCATTACGCCGACTGGAATCTGCACGGCAAGAGTAACCGTTCATGACCGGAGTTACCCTACCAACTTCGTTATCCTCCAACAGTGTTCACGAGACGTCATTCTCGGCATGGACTTCCTGAACCATCACGGCGCAATCATAGACCTGAAGTAAAAATCGATAACGCTGTCGGAAGATCAAGGGATACCGCCGGAGAGCTTTCGCAGTCACCACGCCTTGAGTGTTCTCGAAGATCAAGTGAGCATCCCGCCTCGCTCGAGCATTGTTATTTCGGTCGGCACCGAAACACCCGCTGACGTAGAAGGCGTCATCGAAGGCGACCAAGGTCTACTGCTAGACCGTGAAATTTGCGTCTCAAGAGGGATCGCTCGACTGCATGCAGGGAAAACTGAAGTGTTGCTGACAAACTTCAGCCAAGAATTCAAGCACATCAACAAGGGCACGACGATCGCGTACATCGAGGAAATTCTGGAAACCAGTAATGCGTTTGTCCTCTCGGATTCCGCCTCATCTACCCGGACGACGATGGTTCCCGAACCAGACTAC
Source organism: Dermacentor variabilis (assembly GCF_050947875.1). Classification (NCBI taxonomy): domain Eukaryota; kingdom Metazoa; phylum Arthropoda; class Arachnida; order Ixodida; family Ixodidae; genus Dermacentor; species Dermacentor variabilis. The sequence goes on along the minus strand of NC_134578.1, from coordinate 114,819,880 downwards.
GACATTAATCAAAGTCTCCCCGTGGTTAAGCAGCAGCAGCTGCGAAGTCTGCTCCGACGATACAAAGGCTGCTTTTCGACGTCATCGAGGATTCGACAAACACCAGTCGCCAAGCATCGCATAATCACCGAGGAGTGCGCTCGACCACTCCGTCAGAGCCCTTACCGAGTTTCGCCGCGAGAACGTGCAGCTATAAGAGAACAAGTCGAAGAAATGCTGCGCAACGACATCATCCAGCCGTCGAAAAGCCCGTGGGCATCCCCTGTTGTCGTGGTAAAGAAAAAGGACGGAACCCTACGTTTCTGCGTCGATTATCGTCGTCTGAACAAGATCACGAAGGACGTATACCCCCTCCCACCAATAGACGACGCATTGGATCGGCTCTGCAACGCTAAATACTTCTCGTCGATGGACCTCAAGTCTGGTTATTGGCAAATAGAAGTCAACGAAAGAGATCGCGAAAAGACTGCCTTCATCACCCCAGACGGCCTCTACGAGTTTAAGGTTATGCCATTCGGACTGTGCTCGGCGTCTGCAACGTTCCAGCGCGTCATGGACACGGTGTTAGCAGGATTGAAGTGGCAGACCTGTCTCGTTTATTTGGATGATGTCGTCGTCTTCGCCGGAAATTTCGACGATCACCTCAGGCGGCTTGCGACAGTACTAGAGGCCATCAAGTCGTCAGGGCTTACTCTGAAGCCGGAAAAATGCCGCTTCGCTTACGATGAGCTTCTGTTCCTAGGCCACGTAATCAGCAAATCTGGTGTCCATCCAGACCCGCAAAAGACAGCTGCCATCGCACAGTTCCCGCAACCCATCAACAAGAAGGCAGCGCGTAGATTCCTCGGCATGTGTGCCTACTACAGGCGCTTTGTCAAGAACTTTTCACGCATCGCCGAGCCTTTGTCACGTCTAACTAAATGTGATGCTGACTACAAGTGGGAAACGCCGCAGGCTGACGCATTTGAAGAACTGAAACGACGCATGCAGTCGCCGCCGGTACTTGCGCACTTCGACGAGTACGCCGATACAGAAATCTATACTGACGCCAGTAGCCTAGGCCTAGGGGCCGTTCTAGTCCAGAGAAGAAACGGAGTCGAACAGGTGATAGCTTACGCGAGCCGGTCGCTGTCAAAAGCGGAAGGCAACTACTCTACGACCGAAAAGGAATGCCTCGCCATCGTTTGGGCTACAGCTAAATTTCGCCCTTATCTTTATGGCAGGCCATTCAAAGTCGTCAGTGACCATCGCGCGTTGTGTTGGCTAGCGAATATAAAGGATCCTTCAGGACGACTGGCGCGGTGGAGCCTCAGACTACAAGAATACGACATCACTGTAACCTACAAGTCCGGACGAAAACATTCCGATGCCGATTGCCTATCACGCGCACCCATTGACCCGCCGCCGCAAGATGACGAGAATGACGACGCCTTCCTTGGAATTATAAGCGCGGAAGACTTCGCCGAACAGCAACGGGCAGACCCGGAGCTAAAAGGCCTCGTCGAATATTTGCAAGGGCGCACCGACGTTGTCCCCAGGAAGCGCGGATTATCTTCCTTCACGCTTCAAAAGCATCCTGTACGTCAGTGCTTGATCGGTTAATAATAACGGACGCCGGAATCCACAATCTTCTCCTCAACATTGACCCTAAGAAATCAATCGGGCCTGACGAAATTCCAAACGAATTCCTAAAAAAATATGCTGAGTGGTGCAGTAGATATCTGGGACACATTTTTCGTAAATCACTAGCAACTTCTAATCTACCACATGACTGGAAAAAGGCTAAAATAATACCGATCCACAAGAAAGGAGACAAAAATAATGTTGCCAATTTCAGACCCATATCTCTCACCAGCACTTCATGCAAAATACTAGAACACATCATTCTAAAACACATGACAGTATTTCTAGAACGTGAAAACATCCTATCGCCTCACCAGCATGGTTTTCGATCTGGCTTATCAACCATCACTCAACTAACAGAGGTAGTTCATGACCTTGCTCTTAGTATTAATAATCGTTCTCAAATTGACATGATTTTACTTGACTTATCTAAAGCTTTTGATTGCGTGAGTCACACTAAGCTAATTGCAAAAGTGGAGCATGCCATCGGGAAAGGAGAGGTTTCTGCTTGGATAGCAGCTTTTCTAACACACCGCTCACAATTTGTTATGTTTGACCACATGCCATCTAATGTCGTTCCTGTCACATCTGGAGTACCACAAGGCTCGGTACTCGGGCCGCTGTTATTTCTGATCTTTATTAACGATATTACCAATAATATAGGATGCAAAATCAAACTCTTCGCGGATGACTGCGTAATATACAAAGAAATTAACAGCTATAACGACCATCTCGATCTTTCTGATTCCCTTAACACGCTAACCGAGTGGTGTTCCCAGTGGCAAATGTCTATTAACGTCAATAAATCAGTGGCAATGACAATAACAAGAAAAAAGCAACCCTCTCATTTCACCTATATCGTTAATGGCACGCCTCTTTCCATGGTTGAGCAACAGAAATATTTAGGGATAACGCTGACATCAAACCTCAATTGGGAAACACACATTACTAATATTACAACTACTGCACTACGAAAGCTATTTTATCTAAAAAGACGCCTAAAGATCGCTCCAACGAACATTAAGCTTCTGGCCTACAAAACATTTGTGAGACCTATTTTAGAATACGCTAACACAATTTGGTTTCCTTACACAGCAACTAACATAGCTAAACTTGAAGCTGTACAAAGAAAAGCCGCAAGGTTCATTCATAGCAAATATCGTTCTACTGACTCACCTTCACGTCTCTTAGCTTCCTCAGGCCTCAACACATTATCCACGAGAGCGAAACAAGGTCGACTAAAATTTCTGTTTCAAATACTGCACCGTCACTATAAAATTGATATCACCCGGTACATTTCATATTCGCAATCTAGGATAACACGGCATCAACACGAACATACGCTAACCGAGTATTCCTTTTCTAATGACTCATTCAGGTACTCATTCTTTCCTCGAGTAATCAGAGAATGGAATGAACTTAACTCGTCATTAACAGCGACAAATTCTTTATCCCTGTTCGTTTCACAACTGGAGCTTATCACAAGAGATTATTAACGATTTCTCATCTAACAACTAACAGTGCTTAGAAAAAAAAATATGTATACACTTGTTTTTTTCCAAATACTTCACGTTTTTGCTTTGACTATATGCCCCGGTTGTTGTTCATTTTATTCTCCTCTTTTTAGTGTTCTGTTGTATAGCTTATCTACCTTATCCTTTGTATTTTTGTTGAATATTGTTGCTTTTTCATTCTTTGTGTAACTCGCACATGTATTTATGTCGGGAAAAGAAATGTTCATGCCCGTCTGCTAGGCTCTCGGCTGAGAGCGGCAGTATTGTAAAATAAATAAAATAATAAAACAATCTACTCGTGAAGAACTTTTCCCCAGTCCGCGCCAATTACCTTCTCATTGTCCCGTCAGGACTTCGTCCGGAAGTATTGCATGCTCTACATGACGATCCGACCGCTGGACACCTCGGATTTTCGCGGACACTATCGAGGATACAAGAAAAGTATTATTGGCCGCGCCTGACCGCCGACGTCGCCCGTTATGTCAGAACATGCCGAGACTGTCAGCGACGCAAGACAGCGCCGACAAGGCCAGCCGGATTACTACAGTCAATCGAGCCTCCTTGCCGACCATTCCAGGAGATCGGTATGGACTTGCTGGGACCCTTTCCGACGTCAATAACCGGAAATAATTGGATCGTCGTGGCGACGGACTACCTCGCCCGCTTCGGCGAAACAAAAGCACTGCCGAAAGGTAGCGCAGGCGAAGTGTCGAAATTCTTTGTCGAAAACATCCTGCTGCGACATGGCGCCCCAGAAGTCCTCATCACCGACAGAGGAACGGCCTTTACAGCGGAGCTCACCCAAGCCATTCTGAAATACAGTCAGACAAGGCACAGGAGGACAACGGCCTACCACCCGCAGACGAATGGTCTTACGGAGCGGCTGAATAAGACCCTCGCCGACATGCTAGCGATGTACGTCGACGTCGAACACAAGACCTGGAATGCCGTCCTGCCGTACGTAACATTCGCTTACAACACGGCGGTGCAAGAAACACAGATCACGCCGTTCAAGCTGGTCAACGGCAGGAACCCGACGACGACGCTCGACGCCATGCTGCCGCACGTCACTGACGAGGAGAACCTTGACGTCGCTACCTATCTCCAGCGCGCCGAAGAAGCCCGACAGCTCGCCCGCCTGCGGATCAAGAACCAGCAGAGGACCGACAGCCGACACTACAACCTCCGACGACGATTCGTCGAGTACCAGCCCGGCGACCGTGTTTGGGTGTGGACCCCGATACGCCGACGAGGACTCAGTGAAAAACTGCTGCGACGATATTTCGGACCCTACAAGGTCATCCGACGTATTGGCGCACTGGACTATGAGGTCGTGCCAGACGGCATTTCGCATTCACAGGGACGCCGCGCACGATCTGAAGTGGTCCACGTGGTGCGTCTTAAACCCTTTTACGGACGCTGATGAACTTCCATATTTTGTTGTTTTCTTTGCTACGAGCGCTTTTCTTTATTACTTTCGTTTGTTTGCAGCATTGGGTCGATGCTTTTTAAGAAGGGGGTGTACACGTGTACTTATATTTAACGGGCGACACCTTTCGCCGCCTAACAAATGTTATCGCACAGCGCGGGACGCGTCTGCATGTATCCGAAGTTTCTGGAAATCTATCGATGCTTCTATCCGCTGTCTGTTGTCGCCGAACCTTGTGTTATCTGATGTCATCGCGTGACTCGAATGTTGTAGAACTTTGTGGAAGGCATGCGGGTTCCAACGATTAGTCTGGAACATTCAATGACTGCTGCATAAATGCCGACGCACTTGACCCGCTGATCAGATTTTCGACGATCGCCGACCGTGTTCGCCGCTATCGTTGTGTTATAAGTGTAGCCTGTTTTTGTGGGCACAGGTTCGCCCAATAAAAGTTAGTTTTGCCTTTCACAGTATTTGCTACTGTGTTCTTCAACGTCAGCACCACGTGACAATATATATATATATATATATATATATATATATATATATATATAATGATTTCGTTGCACGCTTTTCAAGCCGAGCACATTTCCCACTCTCGGTGCCCTAGACTGCTTGTATACTTGTGCGTTGTATTTCGTATGGTTCGCTCACCAAATGTAATTTCGTGCCGATTGTAAAAATTAGCGGAATGAAATCTATAGCCGGCGCAGTACGTTAATACGGATGCAACCTTAGATTAGGTTGACATTAGGTTTGCTTTTTTGGTGTACTCGTTATTTGGGGCCATTTATATTTTGGTGGCGCCGCGTATGCATCCGTTTGTATTTCCGTTCCGCTTAATTCCACTATTATAGAAGACTGCATTCTGAAGCGTGAAATGTTACCTTTCCCTCTCGTGCTAACGCTATATTGGGCATTTCGCGCTATAACAAAGCTCTGCATTGTCTCCATGCCTCCCGCAACTTAACTCAAACTTCTCAATTCAGGAGAGCCTCGTTACTTCTTTTCACCTTCACCCCCAACACTTTTTCAAAAACGCAACTTAAAATACTATTTGTAGTAAGATGAATTTAGAACAGACTCCGTGCTGTTATTATGAACAACAGTGCATGATGTACTGCGTTGATTATCTTAAGGGCAACTCTTATACCATTTCTTTTCAACTGCCCCGTAACAATATATTGCAACTGTCAGCACTAATATTTATTATCAAATCGGTTATCCCGCGCTTGTGCTGCAGTTATCACATCTATCCTCGGGTCATAGCGTTAACTCGTAACTTGTGTTGCGCGAATACATTGTCCGCGATTTTTCGTCGTCACTCTCTTCCTTCATTATAGATGCAGCAGCATATGCAATGACAGCAAATTATTAATGAACGTGGCAAATTTACAGGAGTGCTTAAAAAGCTCAACTTCATATATATGCTTACATGTCTTCACGTCTTCTCTTTATTGGAACGTTTTCTGCTGTTCATCAGAGCCAGCAAGACTGAAGCAATGATAGCAGTAATTTTTTATTCCTGCTACCTCCATTGCCCATTAATCGAATCGCATGTAATAATCCGATCCTATGTGCAGGAAGGAAGCAATGTAATTTTCAGGCAAAATGTGACATTTCACTTTCGAAGGTGACTAGTACGTGACACTTCACAGATGTGCACAGCAGCGTCATATCGACAGGCGATTCAATATTGCATAAATCGTGCCACATCGGCAACACTACAAATTTGGGCATGTCATGGTTGGTCTCCTGACCTCCTAATGTCAAACGAAATGAAATGGTTCTCGTTTACGTGATACAGTATGAAATAAAGGAAGAATAATTATTACGCTAGGAGTTGATCACTTCATATACTATGTTTTATATACGTGAAAAATTAAAGCAGCACATATCTTGAATAAGTAAACGCTACCTTAACAGTAAGGACCTTGTATTTTGTCACGTCAGTCCCGTTTCTGAGGCAGTGGTTGTCTTCACTCGTCTAACACAAAGAAATTCTATTTCATGCACCTTATCAATAAACAATGACATCAACACTTCCAATATCGTCACATATGCAGATTTACAAGCATTTTCCGTAGTTAGGCTTGGCAGTTTTCAGCAAAGTGCTTCGAAAGTCACCTATTGCACAATCAGTGTTCCTTGTGCTGTGTAATCATTATTCCCATTATTCCTATTTGCAGTTTAAATATCCATCATGAATGCTATCGCCGCAGCCGTTTTCTGTGCGATGTCGGCGTGTGCCATCGCCATAGCTGTCCGCCAAGCACATCTCGCAGTCGGCATGGGCGGAGGATCGCACGGATGCAATTGCCCCACGCTGAACGTGTTGGCTGCAAGGTGCGTGTCTCAGTTTGCCGATGTCAGCTACGTTCGGAACGAAATGCAAGAACACCCGCGTCTCGCGCATTGGGAGTTCGTTAAAGGTCTCCAGGTGAACAAAATTATTCCACAGTCCTCCACTACGGCGTACCTGATATTCAAATCTTAGTTTTGGCAAGTAAAGCCCCAGAATTAAATTATTTTTACGTTCGAAAGCTGTTACGACAACTACAATCTATCGAGGGCGCTAGATAGAAGCCCGCTGAAGCATTGCATAACATTTGAGCCTGATGAATTTAGTACTGCATTTTGTAATTATCAGGCGGAGGCGATGGCCCAGGCCACGTCTGGGAATGTTGTAGAACACACATTTTACTCCATCCCCGAATGGATGCTGAAATATATAGCGGGAGCTCTACAAGTAAATTACGCTTTTAAATTCAATAAAAAAAAAGGTTGACTCGCCATCACGGTCCTGTGAAAGTAGGATGTCCAGAGAACCATGTCGCAAATCGACCACTACAACTGCTTATGGGGGGTATGCAATGCTTTAGTTATGATTCGGATGCTTGTCTTGAGTTTCATTTTTATTGAAACTTACGCTGTTATGTTTGCTGCATAGGTGATTTCAATTAATGTATGTACTGTTCGCTTCCTTTTGCTGAGTGTTTGTAGCATCTGCATTACAATGGGGGATGAGTCATTGCATTTTGCTTGCATAGGGGGGTATGAGCCACAGCTGATGATGGTAATTTCTGCTCCAGGACGGACGCGAAAAATGCTGACCACCGAGAGGCTAACGGCTTCGCTGTAAAAAGAAAGAAAACACTGTTACCGTGACAAGAGGCCTGGTAAATCAAAAAGAAAAAGCAATAGTCGACTGGCAGCGACGGATGAAAAATCCCGCGTCGTTCAACTGTGACGACATGGATTTTGATGCCACCTCCTGCGGTCTAGCTAAAATGTTATCGGTAATGTTTCCCTGCATTGTATTGTTATCAACGAGCCAAAGGCTGAGGTCAGCAAATTTGAGCAACATGAGCTGAGGCAGAGACGCCTTAATGATACTAATAAGAAAACTTTGACATCTGTGCCGCCACATTGACGCACCGGCGCTGGGGATTTGAAGCCAAATTTCAAAGAATACCCATCTTTGGCCCCCATTATCGCTTCTAATAATTGATCTATTAGAAGGAAGCTAAAAAAAAAGCAGATTAATGTCTCGAATTGGGCCGGTTGGTACATATTTGAAAAGGTGGCAATGCAGAAAAAAAAAAGACGGACGAAGACGAGACGATAAGGACGAGCGCTGGACTGCCTTCCGATACCGCGGCACGTGAAACGGTAACGCGCGGGTCGGGCATACCACACGACGAGAAAGAGCCCTTTATACTACAAATGAACCTGTCTAATGCATTATACTGGTTTAAAATATCGAACTAATGTATTAATGAAGCTTATTTCCGTTCACGAAGCTGATTCCGCTTTAAAGAAGTTGTGAACAGCTTTTATACTCCCATCGCACGCATCATTTTAGATAACGATTGAGCGAAATCGGGATGAAAATTACCTTTGTCGATTACGTTCCTTCCACAATTTGCGTCATTGCCTTCCTCATTTTCCTCATTGCCTTCGCGAAAACCAAGGGCGTACCGTTGAAGTTAACCCTCGACAAACTGCGAGTAGATAACACTACTTACAGGTATGACTCGCTGTCCGATACTGTGGTACCAATTTCGCGATAGCTAGAAGTTAACCCGATAACATGCGCGTCTGACAACCCCTCTGCTGCTCAACATACACACATCGAGCCTTCGTACCTAGCTTTATCATTTACTAACATTCGTAGTATAATTTCTAAACGCACCGAAATCGTATCGTAATTGGAAAATAGTAACTGTGATATTAGGGCACTAACGGAAACCTGGCTCTGTGACGGCGTGAATGACAGCGAAGTTTTTCCTGATACGGAGGACTATGTCATTTATCGCCGAGACAGACATAATCGAAGGGGAGGTGGTGTCTTGCTGGCAATAAAGAAGCACATCACTTCGTTTATAGTACCGATACCCTCCGCTATTGAGATAGTGTGGGTTTGTATAACATCGACACTGTCAAAGTCACTTTACGGAGTGTGTTACAGGCCTCCTGACAGCACTGATAACTTCGTTTCTAACTTGCGTGAGAACCTTACTGCTGTTCGTTCTAAATTCCCTAAAGCTGATATATTCATTCTTGGCGATTTTAATTTCCCGGACATAGATTGGCCTAACTTAAGAGGCAATTCGCGTGCATCTAATGACTTTGTCCAGCTCATCCTTGATTTTTCTTTTGAGCAACTAGTCTTCCAACCAACGCGCATTACTAACGTCTTAGACCTTGTTCTAACAACAGCACCTAATAGAGTTAGCACCATTTCAATCACTGATGGGTTCAGTGACCACTCGTTATTAGAATTTACAGTTCGCACACCTTCATGTACACGTAATCTAACAACAAAACGAATATTTGACTACAAAAGAGCAGACTATAATGCCATTAACCGAGATTTACAAAGCTTTTCATCTAGATTTATCGCAACATTTTCTCAACGATCAGTCAACAAAAATTGGTGCCTGTTTAAAGAACAACTACTAGGTTTAGCAAATAAATACATACCTCAGATCTCATTTCGCACCAACTGTTCCAAACCATGGTTTAATAAAACTTTGAATGCGTTAAAAAACAAAAAGAAACGTTTATACAGGGCAGCCAAAAGTGTCAACACGTTAGGTTCGTGGAATAAACATAAAGCCTGCGAAAAAGCCTACTGCAGTTCCCTTCGTCGTGCAAAGCATAAATTCTTTTCCGATGACCTTCAGTCACTGATAAAAAATAATCCTAAGAAATTCTGGAAAACAATATCTCCTTCAAACAGCACTGACACTCCCACACTCGTGGATAACACTGGTCTTCCCATACCGCGAGAGCACTGCGCATCTGTATTTAACAACTACTTTCTTTCCACGTTCACAAAGGAAGACCATTCCAATATGCCAAAGATGGCAGACTCTGATTACCAATATATGACTCCTATTACCGTAACAGCCGCTGGAATCGCTACTTTGATTAACAATCTCAAATTATCGAGTAGTTCCGGATTTGATGGCATCAACACGAAAATCCTAAAGAATACAGTAGTCCCTTCCAGTACAATCCTTAGTCATATATTTCAGCAGTCGCTGTCAACAGGGGAGCTGCCGAATGATTGGAAAGTTGGCAAAATCATACCCATCTTCAAGTCAGGTGACAAGAGCGATGTGAGTAATTACCGTCCTATATTACTAACCAGCGTTCCCTGCAAGTTACTCGAACACATCATTTTTAGTAATGTCGTTCATCACTTAGAATATAATAACTTCTTTTTTAAACATCAGCATGGATTCAGAAAAGGCCTTTCATGTGAGACACAACTAATTGAATTCACTACGGATCTTTTTCAAAATATGGACGACAATGCTCAGACTGACTCAATATTCATCGACTTCTCTAAAGCATTTGATCGCGTGGCTCACTGTCGCCTCATTTCCAAACTCTCATGCTTAAACCTTGACGAACTAACAATTTCTTGGATAAGAAACTTTTTGTCTTTTCGAAAGCAGTCCACTGTCATTGACCAGTACTCTTCCCCTTTCAGTAACGTAACATCAGGCGTACCTCAGGGAAGTGTCCTTGGACCCTTACTCTTTCTAATTTTCATCAATGACTTGCCATTAAACATTACATCCAGTGTTCGACTATTCGCAGATGACTGCGTTATCTACCGTCAAATCCGCTCCCCCGCTGATCGTATTGCTCTTCAACGTGACCTTCAATGTGTCACTAACTGGTGTTTGGATTGGCAAATGACCCTAAACAATAACAAATGCAAACTGATGACATTTACTCGCAAAAAGTCCTACTCCATTTTCAGTTACTCACTTGACAATAGTATCGTCGATCGCACATCTTCATACAAGTACCTTGGAATTATTCTAACACCTAGCCTTTCATGGTCATCCCACATTGAGAAAATAACGGCTAAAGCATCGCGCACTCTCGGATATTTAAAACGTAACCTTCGCAGCGCTCCTTCCCTCACAAGAAAGATAGCCTACCAAACATTAGTGCAACCGCAGCTTGAATTCGCAGCTTCTATATGGTCACCTCATCAGGCATATCTAATCCATCTTCTCGAGTCGATCCAAAACCGTGCTGCACGTTTCATTGCCAGAGATTATAGCCCATTTTCGAGCGTAACTAACATCAAGCTGTCGTTGTCGCTTTCATCTTTGGAATCTCGCAGGAATATAGCATTACTTTGTCTTCTGCACAAAATCATGCATAATGTACGCCCATCTACTTTACCACTCGTTCGTCCCTCCCGCACATCTAGACGCCTGCATAATCATCTCAGTTTCCAACGCATCTTCGGTCACACCAATGCATTCAACTGCTCAGCTTTGCCACGTGCGATTGCACTGTGGAATGGTCTTCCTGATAACCTCGCTGACATTAATGACCCATTAACCTTCAGACAAAAAATCACTGCATATTTGGCTAGTACTTAGCTAAAAACAAGTATCTGTTCAGTTTTGTTACTTTTAACTTCATTGTTATTTATTTATGTAAGCATTTGCTCTAAGGTTGTTTGCTTTACTGTATACTGAAAGCTAACACCTGTGCGTTTACCTTTCTTGCTTTTTATCTTTGTTTACTTCGCGTTCTTTGTTTATTATTTGATTCTCGTTTTGTTCATATTTATGTAAAAAAAACTATGTTTTTGCTCCGCATTTGTTATTTTGTTATCTGTACCGCCCCCCTCACGCAATACTCCTTCTGGAGCCTGTGAGGTATATGAAATAAATAAATAAAATAAGTAATCTTCCCTTAGTGCCGAGCCTCGATGCAGCTGGCGAACAGTGGTAGCTTTAGAAAGCAGTGGCACACTCGTTCAGTTTAAATGGTACGCTTCGAAAAGTCGGAGGTACATGCCATGTACGAAAACGGGAACGGAGTGACGGCGTCTTCAATTATTTCAGCGGCAGAGAAGAAAACACGCGGCTGCCGCGGCAGAGGCCACGCGGAAACCGAGAAACGAAACTCACTTTCTAACCGCATACTCTCGCGGGCAGAGCGCTGCAGCTTCGTCTGTTCTGCGACAGGTAGCGCTCACTATTTCGCAAAACAAATAAAATTTCCCACACTAGGCCGGCCACCAACGCTGATGACATCACCTTAAAGCACTCGGAGCTTCTGCAGCACCACCGACTCTGCAGAAGAACGTACGCTCTACCACACAAGCATTTGAGCAGAGAGGAAGAAGTCATACAGAGCCGCCTACAGACCAAGACCTACGTGCACGGAATAATCATGCACAGACTGTATCGTACGCAGTACTCGTACACATGCCTCCATTGCGACGTTCCAGACACCCTGCAACACACGGTCCAGGATTGCCCACTGCGTGACACATCCGCAGACCCTACCTCACAAGCTGCACAAGAGGACACCAAAGAAAGCTGCCCCATAGAAGCACGAAAAGAGCGCCCCAACTCACCGCAGAGCCATACGATAACTGAAAAGTGGAAGGCCTAGCTTTCCTCCGATGACCTGGACGACCAACGTAGTCTCGTCGCCCGGGCCAAGGAGGCAGCCCAAGCCAGAGGGTTCTTGGAATAAGGAATCCTCTCACCTAGGGTGAACCGAGTTCTGACTCGGTTTACTGTTTCAGAAAATAAAAGTTTAGTTCTCTCTCTCTCTCTTGTCAATAAGAAGGAAGAAGAAGCATGTGCTTGCTGCGGTAAAGCTAGGGAAACCATGCAGCATGTTTTATTATAATGTGAAAACGCCTGCCCAGCGGTTGATTTAGGCTCCATTCGCCTTCTTGTCACCCTTGTGTTCAGCGAGAGCAGTGGAAAAGCAAACATGTCCGCCATAGAGATTAGTAAGAGGTGATTGGAACATTGGTAGAAGAAAAGTAGGGAAACGACAAAAAACGGAGACGTACAAAGGGAAAGTTCGCAATAGGGGATCAGAAAATTTGGTTGTGGGAGTTCACAGGGTGTTCTTTTTTCTTTTTTAACCTAGGTAGGACATTAGGCAGTATATTAGCAAGAGCTTGGTGGTGGAACCCGCCGCCCCGTTGCAAAAGGGACGCTCATAACATCCATAAATCCATCCATCTACCGGATGGCGGAAGAAAACTACGGAAACGACAAAAAACGGAGACGTACAAAAGCAAATTCGCAATAGGGGATGATAAAATTTGGTTGTGGCAGTTCATAGGTTTATTTTTTTTTTCTAACCTAGGTATGACAACAGGCAGTATAATAGGAAGCGCTTGGTGGCGCCGCCCACCGCGCCGTTCCGATGGGGGTGCTCATAACATCCATCCATCCATCCATCCATCCACCGTAAATTGGCAGCTGTGAACTGCAGTTACGCGGAAATTAGTGGCACATTCATCAAGTTGCTTTCAGATGCTCTAGAGCACTCTCGTGCTGCTATTTACATTCGCCTGGTAGAAAGCGAGTGCTCAGAACACATTCAACTTGTGAATTCGGAGCACCGCGCTTCAGATGAGAGCACTTGGAGGCGCTCTCATCTTAAACACTGGGGCGCGGCGGAGATTGGACATAAATTCGATAATGTGAGCTGCTCATTTCGCCCCGGGATCAACCCGTCTGTTCGGCAGGAGCAGATTCTTTTTTTTTTCGCTAAATCTGGAGAGCTCCACATTGATGAAAACCAATGTGGAGTGCGCTAAGAACCAGTTGAATATGCCATAAGCCGCTTTCTTAGCACCCGACGAGATTAGCGACCTAACGATATATATATGTATATATATATATATATATATATATATATATATATATATATATATATATATATATATATATATATATATATATATATATATATATATATATATATATATATTGTCACGCGCCAGCGCTGAAAAAGAAGTGACTTGAACGCGCGCTCGGCAAGAGGTGGGCGCTAACGAAGAAGAAGCAGAGGCTGAGGACGCCAGCTTGAGTTTTTTTGTGTACGCCATCTTGTACAACTGTCTGTCTCTCTGACGCCGGGTACATCTTCAATTGTCTTTTCGTGACAAAACTGGTGGAGGTGCGGGGTACCGATCCCAGTACCTCAAGCTGGCGTCCTCAGCCTCTGCTTCTTCTTCTTTAGCGCCCACCTCTTGCCGAGCGCGCGTTCAAGTCACTTCTTTTTCAGCGCTGGCGCGTGACAACTAGCGTCATTATATATATATATATATATATATATATATATATATATATATATATATATATATATATATATATATATATATATATATATATATATATATATATATATATAGCATTAAGTTGTTGATCTAGCAGTAACGGCGACGAATGAATCGGACAGTAGGAGAACAGTTAGTACCAAACAACGCTTTCTTGGGCAATGTTGTGCGTAGAAATAACGGTGATACTCAAAGTACAACGAAAGCGTCGAGCACGGTAGTCGATTGTCGAACTTTTTATCTGTCATTCAAAGTTTTTGGCTCATTGTACATACAGGACTCATTGTACTTTCGCGCGTAGGCGGTGGTGCTCGCATAAGTTTCAGAACGCACATGATTATTTGCGTCGCGCATGCGATTGGATTACACAGAAGATTCTTTTGCTGTATAATGGGTTACAGTACTTATGAAAGTTCCATGCATGAAGGAGTGTTTTGGTCGAAGCAAAAATTTTGGAACACCGTAGTGAGTGAAAAGCGGTCACAAGAACAGCAGAGAAAAATGTGCACGTGCCACTTTACACATGCTTTTTGCGAAGATTGCCAATTCTTTTCAATATAAAAATATGATTCTTTTTAAACCTGATTATTGGGAACTGCAGACGTGAGGAAGCAGGTGATTTCTTCTGATGTTTTCGCTAATTAGGTAAACACAATAAATTTATTTACGCAGCTGCTGATAATATGAGCTAGAGAAATACATAAATGCAGTATGAGAACGTGGGAGGTTATCCGGGAAAGGTTGTAGTTAGCTATCCTGTGATGGGGAAGCGTTACGTGAAAACGAAGATGGAAGGAACAGTGATACATAAGGCGGAGCCGCGAAAGGAAATACAGAGGAGGCCGCAATTTTAGTAGCATCCGACTTTCTAACTGGTCGTTGGAGAGGGCATTGTCTTCATCGTTTCGACTTTCATGGCCCTACGGCTTGCAGGGCGTTCCAGTACAAAACGAAACACTTCCAGTGGATGTCATGTTGTCTATACGGTGAAGGCGGAGGCAACATTTATTAGAAAATTTAACGCTTTAGAGTAAAGTTTATAGGTACTGACGAGGTGATCTCGAATCAGTTTTCTAATAATCTAAAAATTCATTTTCCTAAACCCTGCAGCAACAGAACATTTGTCACTTTTCTCTCTTGGAAACTGGAATTCAGCGCTTGAGGATAGCAGGAAATCACGCGTAGAAGAAACTTCGGCTGTTGTCTTATTATCGCGTCTCCTTGTCTGCCCACAGCGCAAACCAAACCATCTTCCTTATTTCGACGTGGTGATTACGGCTAGTGGCATGTACTGCTCTCCCTACGTCATGAGGCACCGAAAAAACACTTAACACATTAGCAGTAAGAGAGGCTATAGCAAAAGAAGCGGAATAATTCTATACTTACATGTACAATACCCACAGGAGTCACGATACATCCATTAGAAACAGTAATGAACAGGATACGGAAACCCCTCCTATAACTAGCGATGAGGTCAGAAGGGCCCTGCAATACATGAAAAGAGGAAGAGCAGCAGGAGAAGACGGAATAACAGTAGATTGAACCAAAGATGGAGGAGACCTAATGCTTGCAAAACTGGCGGCTCTTTATACGAAGTGTCTTTCGACTGCAAAGGTCCCAGAAAACTGGAATAATGCAGACATTATACAAATTCACAAAAAGGTAGACGATAAATAATTGAAAAATTATTGGCCCAATAACTTACTCGCAGTATTCTATAAAATATTTACTGAAGTTATCTCCAATAGAATAACATCAACACTGGACTTAAGTCAACCAAGGGAACAGGCTGACTTGAGGAAAAGATAATCTACAATGGATCGCATCTATGTCATTAATCAGGTTATCGAGAAATCCGCAGAGTACAATGAGCCTGTCTATATGGCTTTCATAGATTACGAAAAGGTATTTGATTCAGTACAGATGCCAGCCGTTATAGAGGCATTACGTAGTCAAGCAGTACAGAACGCTTACGTAAATACCTTGGAAAATATTTACGGAGGTTCTATAGCTCCCTAATTCTACACAAGAAAAGCAAGAAGATACCTATAAAGAAAGGGGTCAGAGAGGGAGACATAATCTCTCCATCGCTATTCACTGCGTGCTTGGAAGATGTATTCAAGCTATCAAACTGGGAAGGCTTAGGAGTTAGGATCGACGGCGAATATCTCAGCAACCTTCGGTTTGCCGATGACATTGTTCTATTCAGCAACAATGCAGACGAGTTACAACAAATGATTGACGACCTTAACAGAGAGAGTGTAAGAGTGGGGTTGAAGATTATTATGCAGAAGACAAAGATAATGATGAATAGCCGGGCAAATGAACAAGAGTTCAGGATCGCCAGTGAGCCTCTAGAGCAAGTGCAGAAGATACTCTCTGGCACTCCTCTCTCAAGGCAACGCCGCGTCCAGATCATCTGGGCACCTGGTCACTCGGGTCTGGCAGGAAACGAAGCCGCCCACGATGCCGCCCGAGCTCTCGCACACCGGGCGCATCATCATTCTGCTCAGTCTTCGGATCCCGACCAGCCCTCTGTGCTGCATGTAATGCGCCGGTTAGATAACCGTTGGACCATTAGGGTTACAGAATGGGTACTAAGGGAAGGGAAACACAGTGGAGACCAGGTGGAGCGATGCAATTTGGAAATTCGTGGGCACTAGCTGGAATCGGTTGGCGCAGGACAGGGATGGTCGGAGATCGCTGAGAAAGGCCTTCGTCCTGCAGTGGATATAAAACAGGCAGAGGATGATGATGACGATGATGATGATAACATTAGCTGTTTGACCACCCTTACGTACAACTTTGTTTGGCGACGCATGGTATCGGAGCGCCATTTTTCTTTTTGTGCCCGCCATTTCACGCATAGTGATGACCACACCCTTCGTGACCGTGCAAATTACCATCTAGCTTGTATATAATATGTATTGATCAATGTTCTTGAAAGTAACATCAATGTGAAGCCAATAACAAGCCGCAAGCGTGCCTTTGGCATATAATCACTGCGTCAAATTCAGGAAGAATATTTGGCTTGCGTGGGGCAGAACGGGAGACGTCATGACATGTCAACAGATGTTTTTTTGTACACGTGCTTCTATGCGCTCCTCCAGCGGCTGAATTTGAGTTTTCCTGGGAAATTTGAGAAAATTTCTCGTGAAGCGGGCGCTAGGAGCATGACACTTTCCTTGATTAGAAAGCTGATATGACATCACCTACGCAGTAGCTACAAACTTCATATTGTCAGTTGCCGTGTAGTTGCGATAGTTAAGTAGAATAATCATCGCACTCACCTAATTATTGAGAAATTTACAGCGCATAACATGTTTGCCGATGTCTGCCATTCCCGAATACTCGCTTTCATGAAGATCACGTGTATGTTTTGAAAACTCTAACTTCGCCAATTTTGGCAGCCTTGGCAAAAACAAAAAAATGCTTGGAGGGCGCTTAATCTTCGTCTTGAAGAGCAGCGCGCGAAAGTGCTATCGGGCCCCGTTGATACCGACACCGTATATTCTGTGATACCGGGCCTGATAAAGAACAACAGTAGGCCGATGCCGGCGCCAGTGCAGGGTAGAGCAATGGCTCAGGCTACGCAAGAAGTGACTCATGAATGACTCATACCCCAATAAACCAGTAAAATGGAGTTTCTGTCCGAAGTTCCGCGTGACAGAATTGTGTTTCTGGAGTATTCAAGTTATTTTGTCGTATATTCGAATTACAATCCCAGGAATGTAGGCCGATGTCTGTAGGTTGTGTGTGAGTTGAAGTTTGCGAATTTTCTGACGCATTTTACTTCGAGAAGTTAGTTAGTTCAATGAGGCCTCTGTACTACGCAAAGGGGCTGCGTGGTTGCGGTTCGGGAATGATTTTTTTCTGACAGACAACGCCGCCGACGGCGGACGCTGGCACCGTATTTTCTGTGACACGGCCTCCTTACGGCTATGGCGTTAGAACAGTGGTTGTATATCAGGCATGCCACGTAAACGGTGCCAAAATTTAAAAAAATGCAAGTGCCACGTAGCTAGACAGAACGAGGGTAATTTAGGTTTGCGTCGCTTGCAGCGAATCAGACAATTTATTGTATTCTGCTAACGACATAATTAGTTATTATATATATTTATAAACGTTTCAAATACGGACGGTATTGAGAGCAAAAGTGCTAATGACAAAAATTTGTACCATCCTGAAAAATTCCAGATCCAGCTTCCTGTTTTTAAGTAGGGGCTACGTAGAAGTTTTTTTCAAGCTTGAAAGACAACCCGCAAATGACGAGAGGGTCACTCGACTCGTCGAGCGACCCTCTTTTTTGCCGTTACTTGAAAACACGAAACTTGAAAAGGCGCAATTAGAGGAGC
Organism: Dermacentor variabilis; assembly: GCF_050947875.1. Taxonomy (NCBI): domain Eukaryota; kingdom Metazoa; phylum Arthropoda; class Arachnida; order Ixodida; family Ixodidae; genus Dermacentor; species Dermacentor variabilis. The sequence continues at coordinate 114,801,322 of NC_134578.1, read as the reverse complement.
GTGCTACAATACCGACTTCCTCCTTAAAATGTAAACGATTTTGCTGCGTATTATCACTGCCAACAAACCTATATTCCCACTGGGCGAAGCTTTGCAGAACTCGTGATCAAAAGCCGCCGCAACATGAATGCATTTAGCATGACGAGGAAGCTATTTTGTGCGTCACGAACTCATAGTATAGAGACTAGAACAAAACCAACGTTCTTGGCTGTGCTTTTCGCCTGTTATGACGTGCCACATGCGACATCCCGCGAAGAAATGAAATTCACTTAGTTTACTATTAACCACACGCCAGGCGTTATTTCTTGGGATAGGAGAGCCACAAAAATAGTTCAGAAATATTTACTATTTTATAGTAGGCTTTGTTGTTCGAAATATACAAGTTTCACAACACAACACATGCAAAACAATATCTGTGCTCGCGAAACGCATATTATTCTTTTTGAAAGCACTGTCTTCTTTGGCGAGATACCGCCAGTTTTTCGTATCGCCTATGTGTGTTTATAATGTGCTTCCAGCCTCTTAAGCGGGCAAATTCCAAAGATAGTTCACTACACAATAGCGACAAAGCTCATGATGAATTAAATTAGGGGGTTTTACTTGTTAAAACCACGATCTGATCATGAGGCCCGTCATAGTGGGAAACACCGGAAATTTGAACCACCGGTGGTTCTTCAAAGCGCTCCTCACCAGACCCAATAGGAAATTTTGGTTATACGCTGGAATTTGTCATTTGTCCTCTAGAGGGCATTCTGCCCCAAAAGCTTTTGAAATCGGCTCAATAATTGCCGGGACAGAAATATTTCAGTGCCGCGAACACATGATTTAAGAATGCGAGCTCCAGCGCATAGCGAGACACTCCAATCGCCCCGTCTAGCCTCTGCAAGCGAAATTCCTGCCCTCCGTTCACGCATACCGGACTAGTGGCGTAGCCAGAAATTTCGTTCGGGAGGGGGGGGGGGGGGCTCACAATGCAGCTTGGCCTCCTCCTTAAGAGGACGCTTTAGCTCGAGTGCTCCTATCCAAATACATGTAGAAGGTGATTTGGTTTTTCTCGGCTACCACTGCACAAAATTTGACGAGGTTTGTTGCTTTTAAAAGAAAAACTTAAATTCTACTGACTTCTGGTTTCGAATTTTTCATTTAGGTTGTCAATTTGTTATTAAAAATTCGAAAAAATAGCACATTTTCAGAAAACGAAACTATCATGTTTAAAACTATGTTACTCAACGATGAGAAATTATAATACACTTATGTGAATCGCATCTAATAGTACATCTACAGCGGACAAAATTGATATGTTACAAATGAATCTAAAAAAAAATAGTATTATCGAAATACGGCTTTTGCAGAACCCTTGTGCACCACATAACCAATTCACGTAAGATACCAATTGACATACGAGATTTGTCCGCCTTGACTCTTATGATAGATGCCGTTTGAAGAACAGCAATATCTGTTCTTGATGCAGAGCTATTAGTTTGTAAACGTCGTGCTTCTATTTTTTTCGTACTTTCCAATTTTTCTAAATATTTTAAACAAAATTCTGTCCCTAAATCAATATTCCGCTTCCAACAGATACTAGAATTTAACTACCTTTCTTAAATGCAACAAATTTAATTAAAAGCGACCCAGGGGTTATCTCGGAAAAGCGTTTCTGCGTTTTACATGTATTTCAATAGGCCGCGTCGGAGTTGGGCCCGAGCTAAAGCTTCATCTTAAGCAATCTGTCGAGGGATCAAATACATTAATAATAACTGCATTGCCATTGCGAAAGATGCTGCAAACAATTTCTAATATCTAATATCTATTATCTAGTATCTAATAAGTAAAGAAAATATCACCCAATCTTTACAACTATATCAGTTCGAAACCAGCAAAGCGGTTCATGCCGCTGATATTAAAAATATAAAGGCCATGAAATGAACAAGTTGAGGACAAAAATGTTAATGAAACTTTCAAGGACCTTGTTTCAAGCCCTGATTCAAGAACCTTGTTTACATTTTTGTACATATGCAACGCCAGGGAAAAATCTCTATGACGCTGTCATTTACTCCAATGTGTTACGCAGTAGCAGCTTCCACCGCTCGTGTATCGTGAGAAATTGCACCGAAATTATTGTTCCAACAAAGAGCACGTATATAAAGCCGTTCTGCAACATATACGAGGGCGAGTCAAATGAAAGTAAGCCAATGCGAATATATGACAAACGGGGTACCTTATTAAAAAGTAGTCTCCATGAGCACTGAGACATTTGTCCCATTCACTAACGAGTCGGGTGATTCCCGTCTCATAAAACTTCTTGGGTTGCTGTCTCAAAAAATCTGCAACTGACTCTTTCTCGTCATCGTCCGATAAGAATCTGTTCCTCTTGAGTTGTTTTTTATTTGTCCCAAAATGTGGAAGTCGCAAGGCGACAGCTCTCAGCTGTATGGGGCATGTTGCAGCATTTCCCACTTGAACTTTGTCAGTTTTGTATTAACCACAACAGCGACGTGGGGACGGGCATTGTCGTGAAACAATTAAAAATTAATTATGGGGTTTTACGTGCCAAAACCACTTTCTGATTATGAGGCACTCCGTAGTAGAGGACTCCGGCAATTTCGACCATATGGGGTTCTTTAACGTGCACCTAAATTAAATCTAAGTACACGGATGTTTTCGCTTTTCGCCCCCATCGAAATGCGGCCGCCGTGGTCGGGATGCGATTCCGCGACCTCGTGCTCAACAGCCCTAGCCATAGCCACTGAGCAACCACGGCGGGTCGTGCTTATCATCAAGATGACCCCATTCGTCACTTTTCAACGTCGTTTGTTCTTCATTGCGACACGCAGACGATTCAGCGTTTCACAATATCGGAAACAATTGATAATCTCTCCGGCTTCAGCAAATTCTATCGGTAATAGCCCCTGACGATCGAAAAAAAGAAAGTCAACAACACCTTTCCGGCGCAAATGACGGTTTTGCTTTCTTTGGGGGTGGTGAATTCGAATATTTCCACTGTAAGCTTTGCCATCGTGTTTCGGGCTTGTAGTAGTGGCACTATGGTTCATCCCCGATCCCAATTGCAGACAAGAAGTCACCCTCATTGTGATACCGGATCAGATGAGTCAAGGCAGCGCAGAACCTTCTTCTGGTGGTGGTTCAAAATCTTGGGCATCCATTGCGCACACAAGAGCCAATAACCGAGAGGTTCATGAATTGTGGTGTGAACAAAAGCGTGGCTGATGTACGCTGTGCCAATTTATCGATGCTTATCCTCCGTTCTTGTCTAATCAGCTCATCAACCTTTGTAATTCTGTTGGGGGTGATTGCACGGTGACTTTGGCCCGGTCTTGGATCGTCTTTCCAACTTTCACGTCCTTCTTTGAACCGTTTGCTCCAACGCTTCATCTTGGCCAATGAAATGCAATGTTCATCGTACACGGCAGCCCTACGGCAACTAATTTCTTTTAAGGAAACACCTTCAGCTGTCAAAAACCTTACAACACCACGCTTCTCAACTTCTGCAGCGTCCATTACGTCCCGCAACCATATTGAACCAAGTGTATGAGAGCCTTAACGAACATTTATCCTCACACCTGCATGTCACTTTTGTAAATGGGAGATGCTTGTGTGCTACGCGTATGCCTCGCAGATAATGAACTGAATCATTATTGCGTGGAGCGGGTTGGCTCACTTTCATTTTACTCGCCCTCGTACATTAGAAATGTGAAGATACAATGGAATGTACAAATGCTAAGATACAGCTTGATAAAGGGCAAAAAAGTGTCACTGGAAACAAAGCTCACTGCACGTATACACAAAAACTTGCAACAAGATACCCAAATATACGTACAAGTATCCAATAAATCTACGTATCTAAGCAAAAAACCACTGTTATAATGTGTCAAACAAGGCAAATGAACATGTTGCCCAATCACAGATTCACAGATCACAGAATCCTAAGGCCTGCCCGCCCTCCTTCCACTTCCCCCGATGTATAGTGCGCGACGGAAGGCGGCGCGTTTGCTCCCCGCTTTTCTTCTTTGCGCACATAAGACTGAGCCAACGTCGTCGGCTCACCCATTCCAACCCCCCCCCCCCCACGCTTTCCCTCACAGATACACCATGTGGAGCGATGTCACGATGTTATCACCGTTGGACTTTATCCGAAACATGAGGGCGACATCGACGGCAGGAATGCGCCTGGATTGTCCATGTAATTGCTATCGCAATAATATAAGAGTATCCGGCAACTGAAGCGTCCCGTGGCCCATTACTTTCCGCGAAAGGAGAAATAACAAAATCGAACTTTCACCATGCGACAATTCGCTGCCCCGCAACAATGTGCTTTTTCTTCCTTTTGAGGGGCGGGGCCACCGAAATGAACAAACGCATTGTATGTTGGCCACAATCGAATGCCTACTTTGTGCACCTAATGTGGCTAACTTGGGAATATCGAAGAAAACGTGAAATGCTTGGTCCACCAAGAACCATACGCACACTTCTCGGTATCCTACACCGGCGAGACAGGACTTTCCGGAGAGGTTGCGCTCAATCGAACGCAGTACAAGCCGTCGAGTCTCCACAGTGATGGCGGCGAGCGACCATTGTTTCTTTTTCTCGTCTGCTAGCCAGAAAGCGTCCAAAACTCTGGAAGGCGAAAATCCACTCGTCCAGAGAAAACCGAACGTGCACCGAAGTGCGCCGCGCGGTGGTCGCGGCAACACCAGAACAACGCATGCACTCTGGCTGGCTCTGGCAGCCCGCGGGTAGTGTTGCGAGAACAAAAAAAAGAAAGAAATTTGAAAAAGCTTAATGTGTCCTCGCAAATAAAAGTAGAAAAAATAAATAGGAATGTGGTTACCTTGGCTGGCTTTAGTGTCTTGACATGGATGCTATGGCATAGGTGAAAAAAAAAAGAATTTTTTAGTACGTGACATGACGGCACAAATTAACCACCAGAACGTTTTGTCTCATCGAACCTCGCTGCGTGCTTTGTCAACTTGTCTAATAGTAGGCTGATTTGCCTTGTCTCGTTGCATGTTCGGACGTAAGATTTTAGAAAAGTCAATGAACCTTTGGTGTCAAATGTTTAGAACAACATTAAACCCACAAAGTTCCGCAATTGAATATCTAAAGCCCAACTTTGGAAATGTCAATGCACCTTTCACATCAAAAGTTTATGAGAACTATATACCAAAGAAGTTTCAGAATTGACATCCATGCACTCCGTAGATTCCGCGGCTTCCGCGATATGCCGCGACGAGCCCGCTCGCCACCAAAACGCCCTTGAAACTTTGTGCTCGGATGGGAATCCTTGTGTTATGTGACTCCAGGTGCATGGGCGTTACCGCGAAATCCAGCCCGACTTCGCAATGTTTTCGGTGAAATGTCTGTTCGAGCGTGAAAAAGACATTCTAGACAAAATCCAGAACGATTTCCGGCGCCGGGGGTTGCTTTGGTCGGCGGGGAATGGACAGCACGAAAAAATTTCGGGGGGGGGGGGGGGTAGGGCTGAAGCGCCATAAGCCCTCCCCCCCCCCCCCCCCCGGCTACGCCCCTGTACCGGACCGCAAGGGTCGCGTTATGCATACCTTCATGCATAACCTTCATGCATACCTTCATGCCCCGCCTTCATTTTTTTTTTCTCCTAACTTCTTTTTTTTCGGCACTGCACACTTCCGCTGACCGCGCCGCGCGCGAGCTGTTGTCTCGTTCGCGCAGCGCACGATTTTGAGCGCTATGCACAAGGACACGTGACTAGCGGTATAATTCAGTGCTACACGAATACTGAGGCAGAACAATCGGATCGCAGACCAGGATCACGCGCTGGAACACGGTAGAAAATGGCATAGTTTCCGTACCTGTGCACGTGACTGCACGACCATGGGAACAAGCAGATGAAGCGGAAGTACATCTCTCTTGCTTCGGTGCGAAGTAAGGGAAAAACACGCAGACGTACCGTTTGTGTGTTTTATTATTTCTCTAAACATCAATTCGTTATTCAAGCAACAGATCACACACATACCAGATGTTGCCTTGAATAGTTGTCGAAGTCACGCGTCACCACGAGCGACGTCACACTGCGGACACGACCAACGTTTTTAGATTCCTTTCAGTTGCAAGCTCCCCAGATCCGCGCGCGAGAAGGTGACCCCGTTCCGTTTACACTTAGCAAGCCGCGCTGCTGTCGCTCCCGCTACGAAGCACTCGCGCCTTCTCCGCCGGCCTTTTCTGAGCTGTCACGTGAAACTCCAGTCTTATGGATAAAGAACTGTTTGGCCTGAGTGGTAATGGTACGATAAAGAGAAGCCTATCGCAAGGTCGCGAAGAACTGATCATTTAATTTCTTCACGCTTTGTTTATCGCACGCACTTCCGACATTTACCCCGAACATTTTAGTGTTTCTTAGAGTAACCCTTATTTGGAAGAACGCACAAAACAATAAGGAAAAGCTATCATTAGGTCTGTTGCCGACGCATGGAGCACCACACAGTCTAGAACAGTGTATTGTATGTTATTTTTAGAATGCTAATTTAAGTCAACACAAAAAATCACTAAATTAATTATTTACTTTATTTATTTATTTCTTTCTTTCTTTATTTACCATGCTGCCGCACATTCGCTCAGAGAGAATTACAGTGGGTAGGGGGGGGGTAATACAAATGTAAAACAGTGGTAATTAAGGGGCGCTATAACGTAAAAGTATTCCAAACTCTGCAATCAGGAGGTCCAACTTCACCTTTCTGTCACGCGACGCCACGAAAACCGCGATAGCTCCCCATCTGATATGACGTGTACACACTGATTATGCATAATTTGACCGAACGAAACAACAATAGATATTTGTGATTCGACGCCTTCTTGCCGTTAGCCCTTGGCTATTGGTCAAAAGTTTTCGGGCGGCACCAGGCACATACCAAGGATTTTTTTCCGAGGGGGGCGGGGGGCCCAACGCAAGGTAACTTTTCTATGCAAATGGGGGAGGGGGTACCTTTATTAGTACAAATGGTAATAACGCCCACCATTCGCCATAAAGACGCGTAAACCAGCAAAAGAGGAATGAAATAAGGTGTATCTCACAGGTAGGCCTGTGAGATACACCTGTCCTTTACTAGGCGAACAAGGAACCACATCGAATGGACTCGCGCAGGAAAGAAGCACAGGAACACCACTGCCAAGAACAATTTAAAAAGCGAAAGTGTAAAATAAAGATTTCTGTGGTAGCACACTACTTAAAGAAACAGCAGTTGAGAACCATGGCACACGGCCCACGCGGGCTTGTGTTACTCCGTCAGCCAATCACAGAAGCAAACAAAATCTTCGTCATGCGATCTTTTCAAAATGGCATCGTACTTGATACCTCCGGAGCGTCTGCTGTTCTTGAACAGTCTTTTCATCGACGGAAGCAATGAGGTGTGCAACAGACATGGGCAAAGTGTACGGAGTTCGAGCATTTCACTCTTGAAAAGTCGAATTACCATGGTTACTTAGTGGCTATTATGTTGGGTTGCGAAGCACGAGGTCGCGGGATCGAATCCCGATACCGGCCACGGCGGCTCATTTTCGATTGGGGCGAAGTGCAAAAACACCCATGTACTTAGATTTAGATGGACGTTAACGAACAGCAGGTGGTCCGAATTTCCGGAGTCCCCCACTACGGCATGCCTCATGGTTTCGGCACGTAAAACTCCATAAATATTTAATTAAATCTTCAAAAGTCTGCGGTACAGTATATTTCACTGCTGAGCCCGTTTTACGCATGAAAATTCACTGCCAACTGAAGTGCAACTTGACAACATACTTCATAGTTGCAGCGAAGCAACCATTTTATTTCAATTCAATAAAGAATTAGAGGAAACTTTAGCTCGGGTGCTCCTATCTAAACACATGCAAAAGGAGAATTCGTTTTTGGGCAACCACGCACCAAATTTGGCGAGATTTGATGCATTTAAAAGAGAAATTCAAAATCTAGTGACTGTTGGTTTCCAATTTTTTATTTAGATCGTGAATTTTTAGAGCGCAGCTCTTTGGCGTCCGTTCCTGGGTTTCGCGTCGTCGTCGGCGTCGTCGTCGGCCTCGTAACCAGCTCCGCCCCCCTTTCATCCCCCCAGCGCTAGCAGCGACCGACTGATACCGCTGGATGCCGCTGACGCCGCTAGAGAGTCAAGATAACGTGACTGCATAGAACACCGTCGCCGCCATGCAGAAAGAGGAGGAAAGGGGCCCCCCCCCCCCTGTTCTTGTGTGGCGGATAGCTGGGGTTGACTCACTATCGCCGTCAGCGGCATCAGTCAGTCGCTGCTATCTCTTCCCTCCTCCCTTTATCGTGTTGTCCGCTTGCTGCGCGCGCTTCTGCCCCCATCGTTTGCCGCTGGGTGTACACGCCGCCCCCCTCCGCTTCCGCTTACTGCTGGTTGCTCTCGACGGCGGCGATGAGCCTCCGCTTCGGCGGCGCGAACTGCAGGGTCTTCTCGGCGGCGGCGATGAGCTTCTGCTTCAGCCTCGCTTACTGCTGGTTGCTCTCGACGGCGGCGATGAGCCTCCGCTTCGGCGGCGCGAACGGCAGGGTCTTCTCGGCGGCGGCGCTTAGCCTCTGCTTCCCCCACGGCTGTGACAACCTCGCGAGGCACTTGTATAGATCTCGTCTTTGAGAATCAAGCATTGGTGTACCAAGTCGAACATATATCAGTCTATTTCTCCGACCACAAAGCCTCCTTCATGACTGTCAAGAACTGTTAGTGGAGTCTTTGTTAAAGGAATACGTGTGAAAAATAAAAAAAAAAGATTATGTGATAGCGCATACATGTGTTGCTCGATTTCTTTGCCTCAATCTATCCAAAAGGTGAAACAGCTTATTTGCTGCGCTCAAATTTCGCATTAGGAAGTAACGTAATCGTCGGTAATTTTTTATTAAGAAATTGGCAGAAAATACAAATTTTCAGGAAACAAAACTATCAAATTTACAACTCTAACTCAGCAAGGAAAAATAGTATCACAATTCTGTGAATGGCATCTGATGTAACATCTAAAGGGGACATTTAAATGTTACACATGAAAAAAAAATTCAGTAATACGGAAATACAGCTTTTGCTGAACCCTTTGCACAACGCTACAAATACACGTGACATGTCAACTGACGTATCGAATTCGTCTCCTTTGAATGATCTAATGGATGCCGTTTACAGAACCGCGGTACCTGTTTTTCATGCAGGGCTAAAAACAAGGAAGGGGCTGACAGATGGAATAGCACACTGTGGTATAAAGTTTGAAAACAGGGATAAGGTACCTCAGAAAGGATGGCCAACGTTTCGATAGGAGGACCTATCTTCGTCAAAGGCGGCCTCGTCATCCTCGGCAGGTTAGTTTTAAACGTATTAATTTATAAACTTCGTGCGTCTATTTTCTTCAAGCTTTCGCATTAAAAAAATCTTTTTCGCGAAATAATTCAGGCCATAAATCGAAATTCCGCTTCCAACATTCACTAGAATCTAACTTTCTCTCTCAAATGCAACAAATTTCATTAAAATCGGTTCAAGGCTTATCTCAAAAAAGCGTTTTTGCGTTTTACATGTATTTGAATAGGCCGTGTTGGAGTTGGGTCCGAGCTAAAGCTTCCTCTTAAGGGTTGCTGCAGGGTTTGATGATGGACGCTGTTTCGTATTATTTTATTTTCCACCTTATCAAACCCATATCGTTGGTATATGGTTCCGAGGATCTGCCGCCGTCGTGGAGAGCTGTCACTCGAGGAAATAATGAAGCAAAAGGACAAGTTCAACGCAGCTGGCGTTTTGTCCGGCCGCAACTCGTTCCACGAGCATACATACTAGGTGACCACGAACCAAATCCCCTTCCTGGTACCTGGATCAGTCTAAACAAAGAAGGTTGAACTAAGGAAGCAACAGCGATGCGCGTGACCGTTGAGTAGGGGGTGATAACTGAACGCATCTCGAGTTAATAGCTGGGGCACCGAATCTATGAGTAAAGTGGCCTTCACACCCCAGGAGATGCCAATAACTACCGCCATCCAAAAGGAGTGAAGAGGGCAACAAAATGTTCACCCACAAATAGCTGTGAAGTCTCAACATTGATATGGCGGTGCTTTAGGAATGTGTGTCAGGAGTGGTGGCGGGGGCGGCGAGGAGGGTGCCGCCCCCGCCTGGGGACATGCCTGGGTAGCAGCCACTTCACCTCCCTCTCACGCGACATCACAACACCGCAAAAGCTTACCGCGTCAAAGTGACGTGTACGCGTTAAAGATGCATTAATATACCGAACAAAACTGAATTTCTTCTGAATAGCCGAAGGCTGCCCTGTTCCCAAAGGAATAAAAAATGGCTGCTGCCAATCGCTCAGGCACTCGATTCCCGCAGTTGCCGGAGAGCATGGGTTTATTTGCGAGTAATAAAAGTGTTTACGTGGCCGTGTAACGCTTTCGAGCTTTTTTGGCACGTTTATGACACCATTCTGCCAACCCTTCTTTGCTGAACATCCGTTTTAGCGTAATCCTTAAGCTTCCGTAGAATGGCGCTGCGATTGTCGACCAGCTACCGCAAGCTATGTAAGAGAAAGCGGACGAATCGCAGACGCCGGCACCACCCTCTTCATCCGGTTATGGATATTCAGTGCAGTGGCTGGGTCCCATCGAATCCCTCTCCGCTTGAGCATGCTCCTCGCCTCTTATGAGCCAATTAGATAAGACAAGTCGCTCAGTGCAGGCAATGTTATTCGTTTTTCAAGCAAATAAAAGTTACCTGCTATGAACGAAGGAAGCATTTGAGTGGTTTGTTCAGACAACCCTGCGGGTGACCGCCTGACACTTGCGTCGGCTGTTACGCAAATTTGACGTTAGAAGAATGGAATAAAAACATATTGGAATAGTTTTACGTTATACGGCCCAAGATTACGGAACAAGAAACACAGTGACGAATAATGCAGTGCAGGTAGCATAACTATCTCCAAAACAGGAAGGAAAGAGAAAGAAAAGGACTATATGTACATATATACACATACATGGGCATACATGAATATATAAACACATGTACAGTCATAAATAAATATAGTAGGCGAGCAAATGCCAAAGAAAAAGAAAGCAGAAACAAACTTAGTCGAAAGAATGGTGGGAATAGCTACATAAGCAGAGCTTTTTTTATTTACAATGACGGCCTTTTCTCTGTTTTCCAGCCGGCGATTCGCGTCTCTCGCATAAAAATGCATGCGAGTCACAAAGACGAAACGCCGCACCTGGCACGTAAACGCGGCCATGTGCTCTGCACATCCAAGTCGAGCAAAGTTTAGCAATTACAGCTCGTCTAGCACGCCGCAAAAGATATCCCCCCCCCCCCCCGCCCCAGAAGAACCTTCTCTGAACGAAATAGAATCTGCTTTGTTTGCAGTATTTATAAACTGTAGCATGTTTTTGGTGGGATGCTGATTGTGGGATGGTTGGATGCTTGTTTGAAGTTCTTGTACACCGTAAGGTATGAGTCACTGCCAACAACTGGCACTGGAGAGCCGATATCTTCCGTAGAGTAAGCGCAAGTTGTGCTCTTGGAGAATTTGTGCACCACATATTTTTTTATTGAAATGAATATTGGGAGAGATCGGCGCCTTTATGGCGGCACCGGCTGCTGCCTATCACTTAGGAAAGGAAACAAATATGCACAAAAAGGCAGAATAATGACACAAAATATGACACTCAGTACAAGGCCAGATGCATAAAAATTATGCAGTATTACAGTATATGAATCGCAAAGCTTTGTGCACGAGTTCAGTACAGATTTGCATATATAAAGACAGATATTTTGAATAACCAAACGCAAAATACGTGTAATTACGCTGCAAGCACAGAACACGATCACACACTGCGTAGAGGTCACGATAACCACATAAATCAATCTTTTACCTAGAACAACATCCATATAACTCATTTAGCTTATTAGGGTCCCACTGAAACTTAATATTTCCCCAAAATGTTGGTGTCCTCGAAAAACTTCGTCGAAGCAAGAAGTGCTCTTTCATAAAGTCCCGCAGTGGACCACGGACTGAGTATCTTTTTTTGAGTAATTGGTCTTCTGTCTAAAAGCAACAAATTTGCCTGCAATACCCTTCACTGTAGATCGTACTTGCTGCATTCGAGGAGGAGACGGTACACATCTTTATCTGGATGGCCACAAGCACACTGTGGACTAGAGGCGCGTTTTATCCTGTATAAGAAGTGCCTCGTAAAGGCAGTTCCAAGCCGCAGGCAGGGCACCAGTGTTTAATGTTTTCTGTTTTCTCTTCTATTTTCCGGAATCGCTAGGTTTATACATGGGTCTATAAAGTATAACTCCGAGTTCTTAGATTGCTGATCAAACCAGTCAATTTTGCTGAGACGACTGGAAATCCGTCTCAGGAGCAGACGGACTTCACTACGCAAAAGGGGATTGATTGTCTCTGCTTTGTTGTGCGACAGATTCGCAGCTGCGTCCGCTGCAGTATTACCAGAAATATTGCAGTGCCCGGGTATCCACTGAAATGCAATTACTTGATCCATTGCCCTTGCTTTTGTATGTTGTTTGAGCGTCTCATACAATAGCAAAGTGTTCAAAGAATGTATCTTATTTGCTTTGTAGTAATGAGAGAGCGGCTTGCGAATGGCTAAAAATAACCCATTTTTGGCGAATTCTTTTCTGATTCCATAAAACGCAAAGCACGCAGGATTTCGAACAGTTCCTCCACGGTGGAAAATGTCTCTCGGAATAATGTAAACGTTTGCTCTAGCGCCAAATGTGGAATAACGAATGCTGAGATCAAGGAATTTTTATGACACGAAGCGTCTGTATATACGTGGCTGTACTGGGGGTGTAATGAGTAAATTTGGAAGCACATCGTTGGAAGCAAGCTAGCCTGTGCGAAATGATCGAGTGAAGAATGCTCGAGTTAACTTCTGAAGATGACTCGCCCAATGACAGTGAAAGTGACCACATTTACTCCGAGGGAGGAGTCTATGATTGCACCTCATACTACTTTTCAGGTTGTGCACCAAATTTCAGATCCTTCCGCGGCGCGTAGCGGTGTATTTGTTTGCGCACACGATCGTTAGCGCGCATTGTAGGCTCTGTGCTTCTTAGCCCAAAACGGCCAGACCTGGTGAGGGCCCATTTAACGTGTGGCCAAATCTAAGTACACTCATGATTTTGCATTTCGCCCTACCGTAATGCGACCGTTGTGGCCCGGATTCGATCTAGCGAAAGCGTACTTAGCAGCCCAACACCATAGGCACTTAGCAACCGCGGTGGGTAAGCTCATAATGAATGCTGATGATTATGAACCATATAACTTTTTCCAAAAGCCATACTGATGATGACTGTGGTGATGGGGGTGATTGCGACAATGCAGATTGTTTTGAGGCTCATAAAAATGGCGATGATTGTGATATTAACAATTTATGACAATAGGAATGACGGGCGATTCAACCCCTTGTTGACGTTGATCGAACGTTGCCGTTCCCGGGTGGCTCTCACAATAAATCGTACAGTTCATGCACGTCATTCTTATCCGTAGTCGCCCAGGAAGACATTGACCTATATAGATTTTAAGATGAGATTGAATCGCCTCGCAAAATTTGTTCACATCTTTGAGCTAATGAATAAATGAAATACATATGAAGAAGAGCGTTTGCCGTCACAAGGCACAATTTCACGGAAAGCGCCGTGCATTCATACACTTTCTCATGTTTGAGACCTATAGCATTTTGCCGTTTCTCCGAAATATTGAAGGATCCACATGACATAGAACTACAAGGCCACCGCGTACCACCGCTTAGAGTCGTACACGCTATACGAGTAAATAAATAGAGTTTGAGACCACAACCGTTCGCGACGCGTCCACAGCCGTGGCCGTTACCACTGTAAAGAAAGCCTCCAGCTCGCTCCTTCCCGACGCTACCCGGGCTGCGGCGGAGCTTCTTCCTCGACGTCATCGCCGCTGGGAGGCGGCTCTCAAAAGGCACGAGCTGGTGGGCGATGGGATTATACATGCTTACGACCAAGGTGCCAAATAAAACGACGGAAGAGAAGACGACACGGGAGAACCACGCTCGCTATAACTGACTCATGGGTAGAAATATCCGGTTTCTCCAGGCAAATATCCGGTTTCTCCAGGCAAATATCTCTAGGCATTATAAGATGCGCGGGTTGGCGCATTGCCCAGGCGGGGAAATTCAGATACTCTATTTAGGCGCCGTGAAATTCTTCTCGGGATTTCTTGACATGTTTAGTTCCGAGTGTAGGAGTGTTGAAAGAAACTTCCGCAGTAATCCAGAGAGGAAGCTATCATACTTGCTGCGTCTCGTGGCTGTCCTGTGTCGTCTTCCTTCGTCCGTCGTTTTATGTGGTGCCTTTGTCATAAACACGCTCTCAAGAGTTCGGAGCTGGAAGACCACCTCTGAGCCGTCCGGCAAGCTGAAGGTGCCGCACGAGTCCATGGACTTCAAGCCGCAACCTGAGGCCACCACACCGACAACTGCCGGACCATTCTTTTTAATAAAGTTTATTTTCTTCCTCTTCTTCAAGAATAATACTGGCACTGAGAAATGATGACTTGTAAATTACGAAAACATAAACATTCTTATAGAGCGACATAGGGAAGCTAATTCTCTGGCGTTTAGCTGCGAGTTCAGGCGGGGTGTGAATTTCATCAGCGAATGAGGAAACATACAGGAAGGAAGATATGTGAAATGGGGGCGATACGGCACTTCGTGAATTATTTTCTACAGTCCGATTGTTACGAGATATTTTGTAATAACTTCAAGTACTATTTGTTGCACCGAAAAGTATTCTTGAATATGAGAGCCGTAAAAAAATTATTTACTGCGTCTGTGCTCATTTATTAGCAGTTCCGCGCATTCGAACATGTCTAAACACGTTTATGTTCAGGCTCGCAGGACATCGCTACAGCTGCCTCATCGTTAGCAATATCCGGTTTTGGAGATATCTCCAGGCATTATAAGATGCGTGGGTTGCGAATCCAGGCGTGTAAATTCAGATACTCTATTTAAGTGCCGTGAAATTCTTCTTCTGACTTACTGATATGTTTAGTTCCGAGTATCGGAGTGTTGAAAGGAACGGCCCCAGTAATCAAGATAGGAAGTTATTATACTTGGTCGCCTATGCGAATACCAGGAGATTATGATGCCAGTCGACAGTTCTATTTGATAAAGGAACGCTTTCTAGCTCTGTTTCTGAGTTTTGTTGCTGTACTCAACGCTTATGGGCAAGTATAGCCATAAATGCGCTATCCAAATAAAAAAAAAACATATAGTCAGTGCTATGAGTAATCATGCCTTTATGGCTCAAGCAAACTCATGCATCAACGCTGGGCATCTTAAGTTCTTTGTCAGGGCAGAGTGTTAAATTTTGAACTCTTTTCACAACACGTGCGGGGAAAGGCACTTTTATTCTGATAGCATTTCCCTTATCAGAACGCGTCCTGTAGCATTTGTTTACAGTACAAAAGAAACCCTATATATTTCCCTCCGGCGTATCTCTGATATAAAATTAGTGTGCCATTTGTATTTTGTAAAATCCGTTATCAGCTATCATGCCGAGGAGCGCTGCAGATAATCTGCATCTTTGCAAGTGCAGGTTATTCTGGGCTAATAGGAGATGAATATCATTACTGGTGTGTCATCCCCTTTAAAAAAGCATTTCTTTCCATGAAGACCGGCGTTATCTGCGTTAACGTGGTTAGCTGCTGATAGCGACCACTTTCCGGCTGGCACAAAATGGTCGTCCGCATATATAACCAGTGGATGTCTCGCGAATATTTTAAAACCCTTCTACAAGCAGACGCAGTCGAAGGCTACGGAGAAAGGCCCAACGTCAAGTTTTCCGGACTTTTAAGGCAAGTGCAAAACTTTCGCTCCGCATTTGAAAGGTAAATGCAACGAACGGCTGCACAAATAATAGTGGAAAAAATATTGCGGGAAGTTTTTGCTATCCTCCTAGAGCACTTAAACTGGGAAAGTGTGTGCCTGTAATTATAAGCTTGAAAAAGCGGACACCTTTCACTGGCCTCAATTGACACAAAAAAAAAAAGATTTTTTGTTTCTTGTGGTAAATGTCTTGTGCACGTAGCACATACGCATTTGCAAAATAATTTACTGGTGTCATTTAAATAGCAGACCACAATTCAGCTTGGAAAAGCTTCCATCGACTGCCCAACGTCGCGGGTACTAATTCTTTCAAGCCTTGTTCCGTAGCCTTCTATTTTTTTGTATGTGGTGCGCTTCGCTTAATTTTAACCTGCAGTCGTGTACCACATAGCCTAGCTTTCATGTTTTTCACCCCTACCAAAACATTCAACCTTCCGCTACCACCACGCCACCCAGAAGAACTAGTGCAAATTAGGATACCAATTTGGGCTTGTTGGTTAAAAAGGACTGCGAGCATAGCTCGAAGTAGTCAAAACAGACAGCAGCACAGTGTGTGTTTGATTCTGTCCATCTTGTCTACTTCCCGCTGCACCCATAGATATTAGGATATTTTAGTACATCATATTGCAGCAAGCACAAATATAGGGCGATAGCATGTGCATTGCGTGATAATCACTGTGCATGCCCGGTTAGTAATCGACACTAGAGCTCTTGGGTGCTACTTCATTTCCGAGATATACCGTTCAAGGGATAGCACGCGTAAGAATGGCCTTGCGTGTACGGCCATAACACAGCGCACGTCAAGTGGCTTGTTCTAGCCGCGGCGGCCACATTTCCACGGGGGCGAAATGGGAAAGTGCCCGTTTCCTGTGCACTGGGGGCACGTTAAAGGGGTGGAGACATCAAAATTTTCGTTCATGCGTTTGTTGATTCAAACGTTGCATCATGCTTTAGGGAGCACGATACACATAGCGGGATTCATATATATCCGATAAATAATGTAATAATAGCATTATTATACCGAGCGATTTCGGTTTCGGTTTCTGGGCGCCGGGGGATGCTATGACGTCACAGAGGAGGAACCGCAACATGGCTTGGTCACGTGGGTCACAAAAAATAGTGACGTAAAACGATGCTGCGTCGTCTGCTCGCGCTTACGCGTGCTCTCCCAGCAGAGGTAAATAATTGGCGATTCGAAGTGCATGTCGCGATTATTATAATTATTGCAAAGAGCGACAACAACGGTAAGAAAATATTGCGGCTTGTGACAGTCGGTGATTCGTTCCGAAGCGCCGTAAGCTTTAGCTTTGAAGTGAGCCGGAAAAGGCGTAGCGCCGATATCGGCGGCGCAGAACGATCAGAAGCGGTGAGGCTGCCGTCGGTGCCGGAGTGACCACTCCTCGTTCGCTGATTGGCCGCTTCGCCGTACGGCTGCCGCACAAGTGGGTCCCGGGCCCGTCCTCTCTACGGCAAGGAAATCTCGCCGTTCGCGAGCAAAACCGCCGTCGCACGGGGGCCCGTGATCGGCAAACGGCGTGCGGCGAGACTCCGTGCCGGTAACGTGGACGGGCCCTCACATTGAGAAAGGCCAAGCGAACGAGAGACCGCTCCGAGCTGCCGAACTATGCGACTATGCGAGGAGAGAAGTGGACAAGACGAACGCCGCATATCCTGGTCCCTTTCGGAGTCACACGCAGTTTGCCGTTCGCGGGCCGCCGTGCGGCGTTCGTGTTGTCCACTTCTCTCCTCCTGTGTCCGTGTCTGCACGCCTTACCACTTCTTTGCATTAAGAAAGGATTTATATATGCCTGTAGCTCGGTCATAGT
This sequence comes from Dermacentor variabilis, assembly GCF_050947875.1. NCBI lineage: Eukaryota > Metazoa > Arthropoda > Arachnida > Ixodida > Ixodidae > Dermacentor > Dermacentor variabilis. Next base: position 114,783,592 of record NC_134578.1, on the reverse strand, counting down.
GGAGGCTATGCTCGGTCGCTCGGCTCATCTAAAGCCCCTGCATCCACGCCCCTGGTCGGCGGAAACGTGTATGGAGGGGCTTTAGGCTCAGCAGGCTCCGTAATCGGCATTTCATCGCTACTCATCATACGTCACGTATTTGTGCTGGCGTGCTATGACGTCAATATTTTCGTTCCTCCTCTGTGACGTCATAACTGCCGCGCTAGCGATGGGTCTCGACCACGAGAAGGAGTTTTTAATGACTTTTTGGAGCAGAATTAAAATTATATTGAAATGTTTTACAGCGTCCAATACCTCGTTCTGGGTGTCCTTGCATACGTAAGCAGCCTACAACATGCTTTTTATAGCCTAAAAATTTGGTGTCCCAACCCCTTTAAAGATCCCGTGTTGGTCAAAGCTTTTCCAGCGTCCTCCGCTATGGACTCCCTCATAATGAAATTGTGCTTTTGGCACGGAAAACCCCAGAATTCGAAGTCGCTTGCCGTCCGTATAGAATGTACCAAGTCGTCGCATGTTAAAAATTAAATTATGGAGTTTTACGTTCCAAAACCACTTTCTGATTATGAGGCACACCTTAGTGGAGGACTTCGGAAATTTCGACTGCCTGGAGTTCTTTAACGTGCACCTAAGTATAAGTACACGGGTGTTTTCGCATTTCGCCCTCATCGAAATGCGGCCGTCGTTGCCGGGATTCGATCCCGCGACCCGCGACCTCGTGCGCAGCAGCTTAACACCATAGCCACTGAGCAACCACGGCGGGTAAGTCGTCGTATTAGGCACATGCGTTCTCAACTAATGCTTGTATTGACTTTAAACTTGTTTCATGATATTTCAGCAACTTAGTACAGGTGACAATCGAACGTTGTTTCCGAGATGTGCACACGATTTTTATGCGCTTTAGGATTAACGATATAAGGAGAGTAATTGCAAGGAGAAGAAAGCAGAGAGGTGAAGCAGAGCCGACGTCCGGTTTGCTATACTTTCCTGATCTTATGAGAAAAGAGGTTAGAAGGAAAACAGAGGGAAAGAGCTGAGACGGCGTGCACATGGAATGAGGCAAATTAGCTATATATAAGCGGCTACACTCAGGCCGGCTTATACTTCAAGAACTGCTATTACAGTGCATGAATAGGTTCGTGTGCGAGCGACGGATGTGACCACACTGCGAAAGGCTAAAAAATGGCCTCAACTCCAGGCTAAAGTTGCCCAGAGAGAGTTGCTGGGCGTAGTAACCAGGATAGGTGCACAATACGTGCTTAATAATTTCCAGGCATCTGCTGGAGTCGCGCAGAGGGGATATATCCTCTCAAGTTCCCAATGGAGCGAGAGAAGATTCGCTATAACTGCACATGGAATTCTACATTTTACAAGAGAGTCCCAGTGGGAGAGATATGAAACGCTCCTGTCGGATATTCCTGTGCGTCCAAGGCTGTCAGAATTATTGCGTAGTTTTCAACTAGGTCTTCTTTCATTGCACGTCTAGTTAGAGCTCCATTGTCGGCCTCTGTACATTTTTGTAAGGCCCTAACGGTGAGGGTGTGGCCGGTGCGACAAGAAAACTTCCTTAAAGGTGTGAACGTTTTTACAGTGTAGCCACGCCTTATGCCGAACCATTAGTTTAACAGTTGTTAGCGGGAGAAATTGCCATCACCAGGAAAAGTTTAATCGATTTAGGTGTGTTAATATTAACTCGAGTAGTGCCAATCAGTGGTATTTCACGCACTCAATAATTAAACAATGCCTTAAAAAGTTTCATATTATCAGAAATGTTATCGCATATATCTTCTCAATACCACAGTTGAGCGTTTTTATGCTTCAGTGCTTGCAAAGTTGCCTGCCTCTCACCCTATTTCACATGTACACATCTCATGTACAATCATCAATCTTTTTTTTTCCTATTTCCAGTTTAAGCAACCATTATGAAGCCCAGTACCGCAGCCGTTTTCTGTGCCATATCACTGTGTGGCGTCGTCATGACCGTCGGCCAAGCGCACCCCGCAGTCCTCGTCGGCGGTGGGTCGTACGGATGCAACTGCCCCATGCTGAACGTGGTGGCCGCAAGGTACGTGCCCCAGTTGGCCGACGCTCTCTACACTGAGAATTCGTTGCAGCCATACCCTTCAGTGATTTGGAAAGAAGGCCGCTGTAGCATGGCATAACATTTCGGCCGGATCAATATAAAACTCCGCCTTCGAATGATTGCCTCGAGAAAGAACAATCATTAGCCCCTAAACAGTTGCTCACATAACTAGAAGTGAACTTTAAAAATAAGGTTGCGCACCTCAGAAAAGTGAACCCAACCGCATGTTTTTCACAGTCATCTTGAGTTAATCGAGCTGTTTTTTTAAGCACGATAAACTAGTAAAATAGTAACGTTGTACAAGGGAAAATCTGAAATAATAATTTTAAGACATTGTCCGCAACTGAGAACTTGCAGAGCTTGCTTACCAACACCCAACGAAGTTCTTTGGAGGTCGTTATCTTTTTCGTTAGTGTTGTTTGTGAGCTGGGAACAAAGCTCGCAAAGTATACAAAATTGATGTCACGGTGTGCTTGTACGTTTGCATTGCAGCGCTATCAATCGTGGTTTTAAAGAACGAAGCCCGCATGCACGCTAAAGAAAAAAGAAATAGATCGAGATGACTAGCGTGCATCAGCACCTGCATTGTCAATATCAAAATTGGCAATCGGGCCTACACGACAGTAGATAGACCGGCTCTGAACGGGGATGCAAACACAGTCGTTGGCTTTCACTCGACATCGTTCTTAAGATATACGATTAAGAGCGCTTGAATCCAGCCGCAAAAGCGCACCACTAGTGGCATCATTATTCATATATCGCGGGCTTTTTTACTAAATTCGAAAAAAAGGCTCACTTATGACATACCAACTTGGAAGGAACTAGATTGGCTGTTTCTGAGCACGCTCTAGAAATGCTGAAATGCGACTTGTGCCTTGAAGTATACCTGTAAAATTTAAAATAACGAACACTTTTATAGGCTGGTTGCTATTCGAAAATAAAAGCCGATAGCCCAATGAAGACGTTTCAGTAAACTAATATGTATTGTGCCGCCAATTTCAAGAGTGGAACGCTCCTCGTCAGCACGGGTTGAAAGTTTTAGCGTGGCCTGCCGGAGCGCTAGTTCTATTCTCAAACTGTTGGCATATCTTTTTTTTAAATTTACAACGATGCCTCCAATGTACCATCATCTTTTAGACATAAAGATTTTACATTTCCAATGGTTGGTTTGGAACGTGGTGACCACCGCACAGCAGCCGAATGCTCTTACCAGTAGGTGACGGATTGATGATGCCTGTAAAGGGAAAACTTATCTAAGATTTGCTGAAAAAGCGCCCTTACAAATTTCCCTCGTCCGAGCGAGCACTTTGATACGGTTGACGCGTTGAGCTGCGGCGCATATCTACAACTTCCTTGCAATCCTATAATATACCGACGCTCATAATCGTCAGTTTTCCTTACCGTACTAAAAAGCAAGCAAGCGCACCTTCTACAGGTGGCGATGGAAGGAGTTGTTTTTAGGATCAGTTAACTTACAGAACAAAAACTACAAATGATTATCAGCCACGGCGTACTGGGTGCTCTATAAGATTGTTGACAACCTCGGTTTTTTTTAAACATGCGCTCAATGCGCGGTACGCGGGCGTATTTGCATTTCGCCCCCATGTAGATGCGGGCGCCGCGGCGGAGCACCGGTCCCGCGCCTTTAAAGAAAATGTTACGCGACGTGTTCTTCGCAAAAATTCGCCGCGCGTCTTTCATCATACTGTGACGCTGTGACACTGTTCCACAAGGTTCAGCACGTAGTTTCGTGTGATTGAACGCTTTCCAATGTTAAATAGAAGTTCCGCCAATTCTTCAATGCTAAATAGAAGTGCGTTCGTCCCAGAAATCTTCACCGCGTCTCTTGTCCCAATGCGCCATCTTGCTTTGATAGCACACCATAGCTTCGCTTTTCCCGATTCTCCCAGTGCATCGGATTTCCATAATTTTTATTGTACTTCTCATTACGAGACCTGCCTTTCCGGCTCAAAAATAACGTAAATTGTGGAAGGATAGTGCGATTTCTTTTGTGACGAAATTTGAGCGCTTCAGACTTGCAGCTGAATGCACGACAAAAGTAAGATGAGTTCAACATTCATTTTCTTTCTCCCTTAGTCTCACTCGTTAGTGCATACGCACTAGTTTTGTTTTATCCCTCTTGTGAGAGCTTGGTCGGAGTCTCCTATTTTGCGCATTCCGAATTCTGCCCTGTGGCCTCTCTGTAGTGCACAAAATCACCTGTTCACCCGTCACAGAATTTATGGACTGTCGCCGGTAATACAAAAAAAGAACAAAAAGGAACAGTGATTTCGCAAGTGAAATCAGCACGTCTCTTTATGGAGATAATTGTGCTATGCCAATTATGTCACATATATTGTGCAAATCAGCAGCTTTGTGAATTCGGTATCGTGTCTGTATTGTGAACGTGAAAACCTGCTCGATACTCCGGCCGCTCGATCAAAACGCGCGAGATGCGTCTTGGTCGTGTGAACATGACTGTAGTCAGCCCGTCAGATTTAACTCCAGACCTGACAAGAGCACTTCTCCGGCGATGCAAGCATACCTTAAGATACCGAGAGGTGAACTTTTTGATCGTCGACAGGATCAGGTAAAATGAGTTATTTTGAAGTTTCGTTCCTTTAGGTGTTCCCCAAACCTATGCACCTGGCTGCCACACCACAATGAACACTAGTTCTCTTTTAAAGCTGGCTGCTCACAATGCTGTTCCGGCTTGACTAAATTTTGCTTTAGGCTTGTGAATTATGCGAAGCCTGATATACTTTCTATGACGGAAGTGTTGCTGTACGTTCACAGAAACAGAAACACACACTGCAATCGCTTAAGTTCTTTGCTTGTTACCAACGTAACACCAAGGACCCGATGTGCATGCTGGTGCACATGAGTTCTGAAAGAAAGTTTGGGTTGCCGCTGTGCCGTTTATAGTTTGGGAAACGCATGCCCCGGTGATTTTGTAGCTGCCCGCCATCGCCTTCCCCTGGACTTCGTTGAGGTGGCCTGCTGTGAACATTACCTTTCACTTCAGGTTAGCGCCACGAAAGAACTCGTACGAGTCTCGCAGTTTGCGGGTCGCTGTCGTTATAATCACGTGCACGTTGTTTATTGCCAAAAAAATCAAGCACCGCGCCAACCTCACGTAGGAATTTTTATTTAGCGTTGCATTGATTTACAATTTGCATTTCGATTTTCGTTGCAGCGCAGGGTTCCAATACACGTGTCGATGAAATTAAAAACTCATGCCTTGCAATCTGTCTCTTATATGGTAATTTATTCATTTTTTGCAAATGAATTTTGCAGACAATGTTGCGCCACGGTGGGCACCTGCTGCCTCAGGGCAGGGATGGGCGTTGGAGCTTTCGGCGGACATCTTGGCGGCGCCGCATACGGTGGCGTTGGATACCCGGTCCTCCCATACGTTCCTCAGGGATTGGGCATGCGCAGGCCTCTCCTCACTCCATTTGGTCACGGTGGCCTGCAGCTCAACATTGGCGCTGGACTCGGTTGATGGCAACCCTGATACTTTTGGAATGATAAATGCAGTTAGATACCAGAGTCTTGTGTTGATTTTTTTGTTGTCAACTTGGATTCACGTTTTTTTTTTTCTGTCTGATGCCAGCAGTGTAGCCTGCGTATTCCCAGTTAGTGAAGGAACAGAGGTAAACGCACCAAAATTTTCTGAAGACCCGTGAATGGAAAGTGAGGAATGTGAGTGCTGAAAGCACTAATACCACGACTAGAATTGTTAGGAGCTCTACTGCCAGCACTACTGAAGAAAGAGACATCAAGAGGCTATGAAGAACTGTCGTGGTCTTATACAACAACTGTGCTTGGCTTCCAAAGCGCAGGCGCTAATTTCTGAAGGTTTATGCAGTGAACAAAGTAAAAACATACACGTTCCATGTCGACCAGGTCAGTGGCAGTACCGCCCTTCGGAACAATCCAGCCAGTTACGCATGTGCGGCATTACAAAGAAGACCCTTCGAGATCGCGCCTATGGGTGGAAAGAACCGGACTGTTCCAAGGAACCAGATATTGGCCAAGTGCACCCATTAATGTTATCGCCACGCGGACTTACGCTTTGTTCGAAACAAGGAATCAGGCGCAAAGATTACAGGACCGATGGCTAGCTGATAAACCAATCAGTGGCGCACCGGAAGTGATCTTTCATGATTCTACATCCGGCCTCCTCCGGCGTCGCGGCAAATTCCGCGTAGATTCTGAGAGTTCTCGCTGAGAACGATAATCTCCGGGATTTAGACTTGCGGGTCGCGCTCAGCCGGGCTTGCCGGTGTGAACATCAGTCGCCTTCGTTCGCTTTTTGATCGCGAGTCGCAAATGGTCGCGCGACCTCCTCAAGTCGCCAGTGTGAATGAGCCATAAGGGAAAGCAGGACGTGGAAGTTCATACCGGAGCCAAGCTTGCTTAGAGGAACTTCAAGCAGCCTTCTTCTTACTGAGGAATATATCGTGAACAAGAAAATGGTCAGTTCTTTCCGGTTCACAGCAGTGTATACGCAAACGAGATGCCGCCGAACTAGCCCCGTGTATAACCAAAATTTGTGTCGGGATGAAGCTTCATAATATCGTTAAAGTAACCTCTAATTTGCATGTTGGGCAGTATGCTTGGCTTCAGGGGAATTGAAGGTCATGCCACTCGCAATATGACGTCAGGCTAGATTTACACAACTCGATCATTATAAATCCTAAACCTAGCGGCAGTGCTATAGGTGGTCGGGCCAACGTCACAAATTATAGGGCTACTCAGGGGTGCCTTAGCCAGTGAGTTAGCAGACTCATTCAAAGGTAAACCTTTGTGCCCAGATACGCCACTCCTTCTGACTATAAGCAGACGTTACTGGTTTTGACAACAAGTTGAGTTTTAATAACCATACAGAGCGTCTCAGATTGCACTGATAAACTATGACAACGGAGAAGAAATAAAATACTAGCAGTAGTTAAACATTTTTTTTTATCAAGAGACACGTACACATTTCTCCTCCGTGTCAGGTGGATGACAGAAGTCATTAACAAGGCGACATCGGTCAAGGTGTTTCCGGAGAAATATGATGTGGTCCTGAGAACGATAGAGGCCGGGTAGTTTCAACACTTGGCGCCTTTAATTTAACATATCGGTGTTTTGCTATGTGGTGGTACGTGATTAATAACGAAAATGGAAGGGGCGTCTAAATAAGCGAAGAATGTTCCCAACATGAACTGCGTCGAGTAAGCTAGTAGCTCTAATAAACACACGGATGCGCAAAGCTATGATGAAAATTCCAAGGAACAAAACTGAAAAATAGAGATTGTGACTGCGAATATTAGATTGTACTTCAAGGCCAGTCTTCGTTGTCTCACTTGCATGAGCAAAGGCGCAAATCCTAGGTAAGTTTTCTCGGCCCATGCGTAAGAATGTTTCGCTGCAATGTCTCGGATCCCGCCAAATTTGTTGTATACGAGCAATTAACGCCAATAGTGCTCGTAATAACTGAAACAATATAGGCTTGCGAATATCGAAGGGGCTGAGGGGAAGCGTTTAGTCAGTCCTTCATTGTATCATAGCTGCTACAAATTGATTAATAGACGTTACTGTTAAATCGAGAGAGAAAATTGTGCAGATCCCACTCAAAGAGAGCATCAGGGCTGCACAAAGGTTAACGTTTACATACATTGTCTCATTGTGCACCTGCGTATGCGACTCTATCGGTTGAGTATCCGGCTATGAGCTAAAAGATTCTGGTTCTAATCCCACCTCCCCAAAAAATTTCTTTTTTATTGAAAAGGCCCCGAACCAGGCAAGTCGAGAAGCTACCTACATTAGTGTACTGCAAGGAGCAAAGGATCTTCCCGGCCGACTGGTCCTGTTGATAACGTGGGCGGAATGTCGCTTCTACGCGAAAAACGCGAAAAGCGGTATCACCGGAATGGGTAGTGCTACAAAATTGCGGCCCAGATACTCTTCCTGCCTGTTTGTGTTGGCGATCGCCATTTTTAATTCGGACTAAATGGTTCACGTCTGACTGCCATGCTCATTCGGTACCTCGGTCTTCAGCTATATTTCGTGATGTCAACAGATCTGAGTGCAGGGCATCCTGTGTGCGCTTTGAGCAGAAGCGAAAGTGGAAGAAAACGCGCCATCCAGAAGTACGCAAGTGGAATAACCGTTTTTTCGCGTATGCGGTATACTAAAATTTATGCAGGCGATTGTCAGGCTGATTAGTCGTGAAAGTTACCAGAAAAAAACAGCTCAATGTTCAGTGCCCACCTATGTATGTCTACACCTGGATGCCTACGGAAGACTTCCGCAGGTGCGTACATGGCTCTAGACAGATGTGCCTACCGCTTCGTCCTGCTTGTGGCCTCGAGATCGCTTCAAAGTATTCGAAACGAAATGGATTTTCGTATCCCATTTAAAGTCCAGCTGCAATGAAATTTCACTGTGATAACTTGGTCGCAAATGAGTACCGTATGTGCTATCAAAGCAGTATTGGCATAGATGTGGGAAAAGTAGCTGTCTGATTTTTGTTTTAGAGCGCAGCTCTTTGGCGTCCGTTCCTGGGTTTCGCGTCGGCGTCGTCGTCGGCCTCGTAACCAGCTCCGCCCCCCTTTCATCCCCCCAGCGCTAGCAGCGACCGACTGATACCGCTGGATGCCGCTGACGCCGCTAGAGAGTCAAGATAACGTGACTGCATAGAACACCGTCGCCGCCATGCAGAAAGAGGAGGAAAGGGTCCCCCCCCCCCTGTTCTTGTGTGGCGGATAGGGTGCTCTTCAGTTGCCGACGCGCCGGTTATTCGTTGTCCCTGAAACCAACTCCGCAGCTGGGGTTGACTCACTATCGGCGTCTGCGGCATCAGTCAGTCGCTGCTATCTCTTCCCTCCTCCCTTTATCGTGTTGTACGCTTGCTGCGCGCGCTTCTGCGCCCATCGTTTGCCGCTGGGTGTACACGCCGCCCCCCTCCCTTCTCTTCCTGCGAGTCTCCGGTTGTCAAAGCGCCGGCTCGAACTTAATTCCTTTCTTCGCTCCTCCTCCAATGCAACCCCTGTGCGGTGGCAATCAGAGAGCCAGATCGGTGGCGGCGGATCTGTATATGTGCACCGCCCGAGCCGAAATTGCCGCTGCCGTTCGCCCTGTGCGGTGGCAATCAGAGAGCCAGATCGGTGGCGGCTTGACATAAAGACAAACAGCAATTTCCTAACACTTATGCGGGAGAACATCCCGTTCCTCTCGCTCGTAACGCGTCCCACGGCTGTGACAACCTCGCGAGGCACTTGTATAGATCTCGTCTTTGAGAATCAAGCATTGGTGTACCAAGTCGAACATATATCAGTCTATTTCTCCGACCACAAAGCTTCCTTCATGACTGTCAAGAACTGTTAGTGGAGTCTTTGTTAAAGGAATACGTGTGAAAAATAAAAAAAAATTCTGTGATAGCGCATACATGTGTTGCTCGATTTCTTTGCCTCAATCTATCGAAAAGGTGGAACAGCTTATTTGCTGCGCTCAAATTTCGCATTAGGAAGTAACGTAATCGTCGGCAATTTTTATCACAGCTTCAAGTATCACTTAAAGAGGCGGCGCGTGCACACCGTAGTTGGCGGATATGATGCCAATCCTAAACCTGATTCGCAGTATTTTAGAGCTAGCTGATTCACACGGTTTCAATTGTGATCTTTTCATCGAGCTTACAGAGGAGACCCTTCTACGTGCACACAGAAAATTACCCGACATCCGAGCAGCATTACGGTAGCCGAGGAGTCCCTCAAGGCGGAGTGCTTAGCCCGACTCTTCTCAATCTCACCCTTAGTGGATTAGTGTACAACCTGCCAAGCACCGTACAACTTTCAATCTATGCGGAAGACATCCGCATTTGGGCGTCAGGCGTGACACGACTTCAGCTTCGCGCTCGGCTTCAGAAGGCAGCCACAATGACATCTTGCTACCTTCGTTAACAAGGACTTGAAATTTCATGCGGAAAGTGCGCAATGGTGGCATTCACGAGGAAGCCAATGTCTGGTTACGGGGTATCTATTAACGGTCAACTTATACCATACGCAGAAGTCACAGGTCCTTGGGAGTCGTAATTGACAGAGACCTGTCTTGGACTCCGCACGTCAATTACGTGAAAAAGCGGCTGGCTGCTATCTGTCACCTGTTCAGGTTCCTTGCAGGAAAAAGTTGGGGATATCTATACACGCTATGTTACAGCTGTACATGGCGTTGTTCGTTGGATTCCTGCGATACAGCCTACCTGCAATATCCAACACCTGCAAGACTGACCTGCGTACGATTTAGAGTATTCAAGCCCAAGCCCTTCAGATATGTCTTGTTGGCTTACCACGCAGTGCATGAACGGCTGAAACCATTGCCATTGCGCAGGATTACCCAATCA